>NC_037678.1:53043163-53416278 GCF_003255815.1 Theropithecus gelada | reverse complement strand
AAAAAAAAAAAAAAAAAAAAAAAAGAATCTTGAACTTCTGAGATCAGATGCAGTGAAAATTATGCTTGTGTTGTAAGAGGTCCAGGAAACTGAGAATGAGTGAAGGAACTGCAAATACACAGAGCTTGTCTCTCCTGCTCACTCTAGGACTGCTTCCCCACTATTTAAAAATAATTTTCTCTCTCTTAAATATCTCTCAATCTAACAATTGCTCAGTCTCTCTTGCCAAGGGAATATAAATTCAAAATACGAGCTGCTGTGTCTGAAGGAGCCCCTCCAAGCGAGACTTTGGAGCCTTAGCCAAGCCTGGGAGGACACTGTTCTCTAGACAAGGCCTCCATACATTGCTTCTTGTGAAGTGCAAAGACACTGAATTTCAGAACACCAAAAATAGTCAAAGGACTTTCACCGTTCCTTTAGTGCCCATCCAAGACAATACTAAGCAACATTCAGATGTTGTCCAGCCCTCTGCTAAAAGTGATCTTTTTTTTCTTTCTAACTTCCAAGCAGTGTGGATCCCATACCTCCTTGGGTAAAGGAGCAGATGCAGAGAGGTCTCCCTAAACCCAAAGCTGCGCACAATCAGACAATCTCATCAAAGGTGATTTTGCTATCACCCATGGGGACAAAAGTGGTGCGTCTATGACTTCCAGCCCCAATTTTCTTTCTTCCCTCTTCCCTCCTTCCACATATCTTTTTTTTTTTTTCTTGAGACGGGGTCTCGCCCTGTCACCTAACTAGAGTGCAGTGGCATGAACACAGCTCACTGCAGCCTCAACCTCCTGAGCTCAAGAAATCCTCCTACCTCAGCCTCCTGAGTAGCTGGGACCACAGGCATGCGCCACCACTCCCAGCTAATTTTTTAACTTTTTTATAGAGAAAGGGTTTTACTAAGTTGCCCAGGGTCTTACTAAGTTACTAAGTTGACCAGACTGGTCTCAAACTTCTAGGCTCGAGCAATCCTTTTGCCTCGACCTTCCAAAGTACTGGGGGGATTACTCCAGGTGTGGGCCACTGTACCTGAACAGGAGTAGGTCACCTAGATTTGTTTTCTTCAAGAAACTGTCAGTCGTTCTCTTCCAAGATCCTGAAGACCTCTTGACTCTTGCTAAGTAATTAAGGAATTATTTTTCTTTATCTTGAGAAAAAGAGTGAAGCTATGTATTCTTAGTTCACAAGAAACTGTGAGCATTAAGTATGTTATGATAAATTCTGTGTGTTCCTTCTCACAAGATAAATTATATGCATTTGAACTAAGGAATGGGAACATGCAAAACTCATAAAAGCCTTTTGAGACATTGACTTTTTTTTTTTTTCTTTTGAGACAGAGTCTCACTCTGTTGCCCAAGCTGAAGTGCAATGGTATGATCTCGGCTCTCTGATGCAAAGCTCACAAAAGCCCTGTGAGACATTGATTTTAATTTTTATTTTTATTTTTTTTTGAGGCGGAGTCTCACTCCCAGGCTGGAGTGCAGTGGGGCGATCTCGCTCACTGCAAGCTCCACCTCCCGGGTTCACTCCATTCTCCTGCCTCAGCCTCCCAGTAGCTGGGGCTACAGGCGCCGGCCACTGAGCCAGGCTAATTTTTTTTGTATTTTTAGTAGAGACGGGGTTTCACCGTGTTAGCCAGGATGGTCTCAATCTCCTGACCTCGTGATCCACCCATCTCAGCCTCCCAAAGTGCTGGGATTACAGGTGTGAGCCACCACGCCCCGGCCTTTTTTTTTTTTTTTTTGAGACAGAGTCTCACTCAGTCACCCAGGCTAGAGTGCAGTGGCACGATCTCGGCTCATTGCAACCTCCACCTTCCGAGCTCAAGCAATTCTCCTGCCTCAGCCTCCTGAGTAGCTGAGACTACAGGCGCATGCCACTGTGCCCTGTAATTTTTGTATTTTTAGTACAGATGGGGGTTTTGCCATGTTGGCCAGGCTGATCTCAAACTCCTGACCTCAGGTGATCCACCCACTTCGGCCTCCCAAGGTGCTGGGATTACAAGTGTGAATGTTAACCTCTGATGAATTATCTCTGTTCCACTCTCATAGCCTCTTAGTAGAACTTTGTACCCTCATAATTTTTCAATTATCTGTTGAGTATATTAGGCTAGCACTAAGAGATCAACTTCCATGACAGCAGAGACTCACCCTGTCTTAAGTCATCATGATAGTCCCTGGCCCCTAACACAGTGTCAGGGACACAACAGGTACATGATAAATTTCCATAGACTGCTGAAAAACTACAGCCTTGCTTATCTCTGCGAAAGTCCCGAAGAAACAGGGAACACCTGTAGGGTTGACTGGTGTATGTCAGGGTCACCTGTAGTATGTGTAGCACAGGAAAACAAGGTTGAGAACTACTTGCTGGCCTAAATAAGTAATTCTCGAGCTTATTTGAGGTGGTCTGCACCCTGGGGATATGTCAGAATCTAAGAGCAACAATTAGAAGACATAAAAATATAATGGGGCCGAGCACAGTGGCTCATGCCTGCAATCCCAGCAATTTGGGAGGCCAAGGCGGGCAGATCTCTTGAGGTCAGGAGTTCAAGACCAGCCTGGCCAACATGGTGAAACCCCTCCATCTCTACTAAACATACAGAAATTAGCCAGGCATGGTGGTACGCACCTGTAGTCCCAGCTACTCAGGCGTCTGAGGCAGGAGAATCACTTGAACCTGGGAGGCGGAGGTTGCAGCAAGCTGAGATCACGCCACTGCGCTCCAGCCCAGGCCACAGAGTGAGACTCCATCTCAAAAAACAAAACGAGGCCAGGCACGGTGGTTCACGCCTGTAATCCCAGCACTTTGGGAGTATGAGGCGGGCAGATCGCAAGGTCAGGAGATCGAGACCATCCTGGCTAACATGGTGAAACCCAGTCTCTACTAAAAATACCAAAAATTAGCTGGGCGAGGTGGCAGGCGCCTGTAGTCCCAGCTACTTGGGAGGCTGAGGCAGGAGAATGGTGTGAACCCAGGAGGCAGAGCTTGCAATGAGCTGAGATCATGTCACTGCACTCCAGCCTGGGCAACAGAGCGAGATTCCATCTCAAAAAAAAAAAGAAAAGAAAAGAGAAAAAAAACGAAACGAGAAAAAAGATATAATTTACAAAGCAGTAAAAACACCTAGAAATAAACTTTACAAGAAATAGGCACAGTGTGTGTAAAGAAAAAATGTTTAATTCTGCAAAAGGATACAGAAAAAGACTTGAACAAAGAGAAATATAGGCTATGGTCTTGGCTAGGAAGGTTCAATGCAGATCATTAAAATATCAGTTGATCGGCCGGGCGCGGTGGCTCAAGCCTGTAATCCCAGCACTTTGGGAGGCCGAGACGGGCGGATCACGAGGTCAGGAGATCGAGACCATCCTGGCTAACATGGTGAAACCCCGTCTCTACTAAAAAATACAAAAAAAACTAGCCGGGCGCGGTGGCGGGCGCCTGTAGTCCCAGCTACTCGGGAGGCTGAGGCAGGAGAATGGCGTGAACCCGGGAGGCGGAGCTTGCAGTGAGCAGAGATCCGGCCACTGCACTCCAGCCTGGGCGGCAGAGCGAGACTCCGTCTCAAAAAAAAAAAAAAAAAAAAAAAAAAGATATCAGTTGATCAAGACATTGAAGGACAGCCTGGCCATCATGGCAAAATCCCAACTCTACAAAAAAAGTACAAAAATAATTAACCGGGTGTGGTGGCGTGTGCCTGTGGCCCCAGCTACTTGGGAGGCTGAAGTGGGAGGATTGTGTGAGTCCAGGAGGTTGAGGCTGCAGTGAGCTGTGATTGCACCCCTGCACTCCAGGCTTGGAGTAAGACCCTGAATCAAAAAATACATTAAAATTTAAAAAGATGTTGAATGAGATCCCAAGAAAAATACAAACATGATTTTGTTTTGGATCTCTATGAGCCATTTCTAAAGTCTTATGGAAAAATTAATAAGAAAAATAGCCAAGAACTTTCTGAAAACTCCTGACCAAATAGCAAACATGCTATAAAGCATTACCAATTAAAATAGTTAGATGCTAGTGCCTGATTAGTTCCACAGTCAATGAAAGAGATATTTCCAGATAGACACAAACACATGTATGAATTTAATACTCAGTAAAAGTGGTATTTCAAGGTTGGGCGTGGTAGCTCACGCCTGTAATCCCAGCACTTTGGGAGGCCAAGGTGTGTGGATCACTTGAGATCAGGAGTTCGAGATCAGCCTGGCCAACATGGTGAAATCCCATCATTACTAAAAATACAAAAATTAGCTGGGGATGGTGGCAGGCACCTGTAATCCCAGCTACTGGGGAGGCTGAAACAGGAGAATTGCTTGAACCCAGGAAGTGGAGGTTGTAGTGGGCCAAGATCACGCCACTGCAGCCTGGACAGCAGAACGAGGCTCTGTCTCAAAAAAAACAAAAAAGTGGTATTTCAAATTTGTGAGGAAAAGATAGATTTCATTTTATAAATGCTTTGAGACAACACGGTAGCTTCTGGGGCAGGGGGAATTAAATGTGTACTTCATATTATATATTAGGGAACATACCAAATTGATCAAATATTTAGATAGAAGAAAGGAAACTGGGCTGGGTGCAATGGCTCACACCTGTAATCCCAGCACTTTGGGAGGCCGAGGCGGGCAGATCACCTGAGGTTGGGACTTCAAGACCAGCCTGAGAAACATGGAGAAACCCTATCTCTACTAAAAATACAAAATTAGCCAGGCATAGTGGTGCACGCCTGTAATCCCAGCTACTCGGGACGCTGAGGCAGGAGAATCACTTGAACCTGGGAGGCAGAAGTTGCAGTGAGCCGAGATCGTGCCATTGCACTCCAGCCAGGGTAACAAGAACGAAACTCCGTCTCGAAAAAAAAAAGAAAGAAAGAAAGAAAGAAAAAAAGAAAGGAAACTGGCCAGGCATGGTCACCCATGTCTGTAATCCCAGCACTGTGGGAGGCCAAGATGGGAGCATTGCTTGAGCCCAGGAATTCGAGGCTGCAGAGAACTTAAATTATTGTTACTATTACTATTATTATTTCGAGACAGAGTCTTGCTCAGTCGCCCAGACTGCAGTGCAGTGGCATGATCTCAACTCACTGCAACCTCCACCTCCCGGGTTCAAAAACTTCCTCGTGCCTCAGCAGCCCAAGTAGCTGGGATTACAGGTGCACACCACTACACCTGGCTAATTTTCGCATTTTCAGCAGAGATGGGGTTTCACTCTGTTGGCCAGGCTGGTCTCCAACTCCTGACCTCGAGTGATCTGCCGACCTCGGCCACCCAAAGTGTTGTAATTACAGGCATGAGCCACCCTGTCGGCTTGTAGTGAGCTATGATCTCACCACTGCACTCCAGCCTGGGCAACAGTGAAACCCTGTGTCAAAGTAAAAAAATAATAATAATAATAACGGGAAACCATAAAAGTAACAGAAGAATTTCTGCAAGAATGTTTGTATCACTCTGAAGTGGAGAAGACTCTTAACTATAACACAAAATTCAGAATCCTTAAAGGAAAAGATCAATTCATTGACTCAGGAAAATAAAAAATGTGGTAAGAGGCAATAAAAAGAAATGATAAACTGGAAAAAATTTGCATCTCAGTCAGAGAGGATGATTTCACAAATTTCATGACATATAAGGAACTCCTATGAATAACAAAATGATTAACAACCCAATGAAAAATGATTAAAAGATCACTTTGGGAGGCCGAGACGGGCGGATCACGAGGTCAGGAGATCGAGACCATCCTGGCTAACACGGTGAAACCCCGTCTCTACTAAAAATACAAAAAAACTAGCCGGGCGAGGTGGCGGGCGCCTGTAGTCCCAGCTACTCGGGAGGCTGAGGCAGGAGAATGGCATAAACCTGGGAGACAGAGCTTGCAGTGAGCTGAGATCCGGCCACTGTACTCCAGCCTGGGTGACAGAGCGAGACTCCGTCTCAAAAAAAAAAAAAAAAGAAAAAAGAAAAATGATTAAAAGATAACAACAGGCCTGGCGCGGTGGCTCACGCCTCTAATTCCAGCACTTTGGGAGGCCAAGGCAGGTGGATCACGAAGTCAGGAGATCGAGATCATCCTGGCTAACACAGTGAAACCCCATCTCTACTAAAAATACAAAAAAATTAGCTGCGCGTGGTGGTAGGTGCCTGTAGTTCCAGCTACTCTGGAGGCTGAGACAGCAGAATGGCGTGAACCCGGGAGGCGGAGGTTGCAGTGAGCTGCGATCGTGCCACGGCACTCCAGCCTGGGCGACAGAGCAAGATTCCGTCTCAAAAAAAAAAAAAAAGATAGCAACAGACAGTTCATGGGAAAGGAAAAACAAATGGTTCTTAGAAATAACAACATAGGCTGGGCGTGGTGGCTCATGCCCGTAATCCCAGCACTTTGGGAGCCCAAGGTGGGCAGATCACCTGAGGTTGGGAATTTGATACTAGCCTGACCAACATGAAGAAACCCCTTCTCGGCCGGGTGCAGTGGCTCACGCCTGTAATCCCAGCACTTTGGGAGGCCAAGGCGGGCGGATCACAAGGTCAGGAGATGGAGACCATCCTGGCTAACACGGTGAAACCCTGTCTCTACTAAAAATACAAAAAATTAGCTGGGCGTGGTGGCGGGCGCCTGTAGTCCCAGCTACTCGGGAGGCTGAGGCAGGAGAATGGCATGAACCTGGGTGGCAGAGCTTGCAGTGAGCTGAGATTGAGCCACTGCACTCCAGCCTGGGGGACAGAGCAAGACTCCGTCTCAAAAAAAAAAAGAAAAAAGAAAAAAGAAACCCCGTCTCTACTAAAAATACAAAATTAGCCGGGCGTGGTGGCGCATGCCTGTAATCCCAGCTACTTGGGAGGCTGAGGCAGGAGAATCGCTTGAACCCAGGAGGCGGAGGTTGCAGTGAGCTGAGATAGCGCCATTGCACTCCAGCCTGGTCAACAAGAGTGAAACTCCCTCTCAAATATAAAAATAAAAAGAAAAGAAAAGAAAAACAAAGAAACAACTGGGCACGGTGGCTCACGCCTGTAATCCCAGCACTTTAGGAGGGCGAGGCGGATCACGAGGTCAGGAGATTGAGACCATCCTGGCTAACACAGTGAACCCCCGTCTGTACTAAAAAAGAAACAGGCCGGGCGCGGTGGCTCAAGCCTGTAATCCCAGCACTTTGGGAGGCTGAGACGGGAGGATCACGAGGTCAGGAGATCGAGACCATCCTGGCTAACACGATGAAACCCCCGTCTCTACTAAAAAATACAAAAAAATAGCCGGGCGAGGTGGCAGGCGCCTATAGTTCCAGCTACTCGGGAGGCTGAGGCAGGAGAATGGCGTAAACCCGGGAGGTGGAGCTTGCAGTGAGCTGAGATTCGGCCACTGCACTCCAGCCTGGGCGACAGAGCGAGACTCCGTCTCAAAAAAAATAAAAATAAAAATAAAAAATAAAAAATAAAAAAGAAACAAAAAAGTAGCCGGGTGCGGTGGCAGGTGCCTGTAGTCCCAGCTACTCAGGAGGCTGAGGCAGGAGAATGGCGAGAACCCGGGAGGTGGAGTTTGCAGTGAGCCGAGATCGCGCCACTGCACTCCATCCTGGGCGATAGAGGGAGACTCTATCTCAAACAAACAAACAAACAAACAAAAACAAAGAAACAACAACGTAATGGCCAGGCCCACTGGCTCATGCCTGTAATCCTGGCACTTTGGGAGGCCGAGGTGGGTGGATCACTTGAGGTCAGGAGAATAGCTTGAACCCAAGGAGGTGGAGGTTGCAGTGAGCCGAGATCAGACCACTGCACTCCAGCCTGGGTGGCAGAGTGAGACTCTGTCTCAATAAAATAAATAAAATAAAATAAAATAAAATAAAATAAAATAAAATAAAATAAAAACATCAATGTCTATCAACCTAAGATTGGCTAAATAAGTCATGACACATTCATACAATAGAATAATGATCAGTGGTTAAGGGAAAAAAAAAAAAAAAACGAGGAAAGACACCGTAAAGAGAATGAAAAAGCAAGCTGCAGATTTAGAGAAAACATTTGTAAAACAAAAAGTTGTATTTAGAATACATATATATATACACACACATTTTTTTTTTCTTTTTATTTTTTTCTTCTGAGATAAAGTCTCACTCTATTGCCCAGACTAGAGTGCAGTGGTGCGATCTGAGCTCACCCCACCTCTGCCTGCTGGGTTCCACTGCTTCTCCTGCCTCAGCCTCCTGGGTAGCTGGGATTACAGGCATGTGCCTCCAGGCTCAGCTAATTTTTGTATTTTTAGTAGAGATGGGGTTTCGCCATGTTGGCCAGGCTGGTCTCGAACTCCTGACCTCAGGTGATCCAACCTCCTCGGCCTCCCAAAGTGCTAGAATTACAATCTTGAGCCACAGCACTGGGCCCATAATTTTTTTTTTTTTTTTTTTTCCAGTCAGAATCTTGTTCTGTTGTCCAGTCTGGATAGCTTGATCTTGGCTCACTGCAGCCTCAAACACCTAGGTTGAAGCAAACTTCCTGCCTCAGCCTCCCAGGTAGCTGGGAATACAGGTGCACACCACCACCGCCAAGTCATTTTTTTTTTCATTCTTATAAGAGATGGGGGGCTCACTATGTTGCTCAGGCTGGTCTCTAACTCCTGGCCTCAAGAAATCCTCTGGCCTCAATCTACCAAAAGTGCTGGGATTATAAGCGTGAGCCACTGTGCCCAGCCATATCTGGAATATATTACGAACTCTTACAGCTTAGCAATAAAAACAAATGGGCAAAAGATCTGTACAGACATTTTGACAAATAAGTTTATAAAAGTAGATGAGTGGCAAATAAGCATATAAAAAGATGTCATTAGGAAATGCAAATAAAACACACATATACATACATGTGGGAGATACCATTACACATTTATTAGAATGGCTAAAAGTAAAAATAAAAATAGGCCGGGTGCGGTGGCTCACAACTGTAATCCCAGCACTTTGGGAGACCGACGTGGGCAGATTATGAGGTCAGGAGTTCGAAACCAGCCTGATCAACCTGGTGAAACCGCGTCTCTACTAAAAATAGAAAAATTAGCTGGGTGTGGTGGTGTGCGCCTGTAATCCCAGTTTACTTGGGAGCCTGAGTCAGGAGAATGACTTGAACCTGGGAGGTGGAGCTTGTAGTGAGCTGAGATCATGCACTGCACTCCAGCCTGGGCAACAAGACCATCTTACAAATTAAAAAAAAAAATGAAATAATAAATAAAAATTAAAATGGGATGGGTGTGGTGGCTCATGCCTGTAATCCCAGCACTTTGGTAGCCCAACACAGGCAGATCACTTGAGGTCACGAATTCAAGACCAGCCTGGCCAACATGGTAAAACCCCATCTCTACTAAAAATACAAAAATGGCCAGGCGCCATGGCTCCCACCTGTAATTTCAGCACTTTGGGAGGCCAAGGCAGGCAGATCACAAGGTCAGGAGATCGAGAACATCCTGGCTAACACTGTGAAACCTTGTCTCTACTAAAAATACAAAAAATTAGCCGGGCATGGTGGCATGTGCCTGTAGTCCCCGCTACTTGGGAGGCTGAGGCAGGAAAATCGCTTGAACCCAGGAGACAGAAGTTGCAGTGAGCCAAGATAATGCCACTGCACTCCAGCCTGGGTGACAGAACAAGATGAGACTCCATCACCCCCAACAACAACAACAACAACAACAAAAATACAAAAATTAGTTGGGCGTGGTGGCGGGCACCTGTAATCCCAGCCACATGGAAGGCTGAGGCGGGAGGATCACTTGAACCCGGGGGGCAGAGGTTGCAGTGAGCTGAGATCATGCCACTGCACTCCAGCCTAGGCAAGAGAGAGAGACTCTATCTCAAAACAAAGCAAAACAGACAACACCAAATAGGAGAATGCAGAGCAACTGGAACTTTTTGGACTAAAGGTGCATACCACCATGACTGGCTGATTTTTTTTAAATTTTTATTTATTTTATTTTATTTTGAGATGGAGTCTTGCTCTGTTGCCAGGCTGAATTGCAGTGGTGCGGTCTCAGCTCACTGCAACCTCTGCCTCCTGGGTTCAAGTGATTCTCCTGCCTCAGCTTCCCAAGTAGCTGGGACTACAGGCATGTGCCACCACGCCCAGTTAAGTTTTGTATTATTAGTAGAGATGGGGTTTCACCATGTTAGCTGGGATGGTCTTGATCTCTTGACCTTGTGATCCGCCCACCTCGGCCTCCCAACATGCTGGGATTACAGGCCTGAGCCACCGCGCCCGACCATGTTTTTTTATTCTTTATTTTTATTTTATTTTTTTCTTTTATTTACTTACTTTTTTGAGACAGAGTCTTCTTCTGTTGCCCAGGCTGGAATGCAGTGGTGTGATCTTAGCTCACTGCAACTTCTGCCTCCCAGGTTCAAGTGATTCTCCTGCTTCGGACTCCCGAGTAGCTGGGATTACAGGCACCTGCCACCATGCCTGGCTAATTTTTTTATTTTTTAGTGGAGATGGGGTTTCACCATGTTGGCCAGGCTGGTCTTGAACTCCTGACCTCAGGTGATCCGCCCACCTCGGCTTCCCAAAGTGTTGGGATTACAGGTGTCAGCCAATGCGCCTGGCCATATTTTTTATATTTCGTAGAGATGGGATCTCACTATATTGCCCAGGTTGGTCTGCAACTCGTGGCCTCAAGAGATCCTCCCACTTTGGCCTCCCAAAGTGTTGGGGTTACAGGTGTGAACTGCTGCACCCAGCCAGGAACTCTTATTCATTGCTGATGGGAATGCAAAATGGTACAGCCACCTGGCATGACAGTTTGGCAGTTTCTTACAATGCTTAACATACTCTTGTCATACAACCCAGCAGTCCCAGTCCTAGATGTTTACATGACTTAATTAAAAATTTACTTCACAGCCGGGCGCAGTGGCTCAAGCCTGTCATCCTAGCACTTTGGGAGGCCGAGACGGGCGGATCACGAGGTCAGGAGATCGAGACCATCCTGGCTAACCTGGTGAAACCCCGTCTCCACTAAAAAATACAAAAAACTAGCTGGGCGAGGTGGCAGGCGCCTGTAGTCCCAGCTACTGGGGAGGCTGAGGCAGGAGAATGGCATGAACCCAGGAGGCGGAGCTTGCAGTGAGCTGAGATCTGGCCACTGCACTCCAGCCTGGGCAACAGAGCGAGACTCCGTCTCAAAAAAAAAAAAAAAAACTTACATTCACACTAAAATTTTACACTCATGTTTATAGTAGCTTAATTCATAACAGCCAAAACCTGGAGACAACCAAACTGTCCTTCAACATGTGACTGGACGAACAAACTGGTACATTTGTACAATGGAATCCAACTTAGTAATAATAAAGAACAGGAGCTGTGTCCATGAAACAATATGGATGAGCCTTAATTGCATCTCTCCAGGTGGAAAAAAATTAGACCCAAAAGCCCCCATATTGTTTGCTTCCATTTCTATGACATTCTGGAAAAGGTAAAATTATAGGGGCGGAAAATACATCAGGCCCGGTGCAGTGGTACTTTGGCAAGCCCAGGAGGGAGGATCACTTGAGCCCAGGAGTTTGAGGCTAGCCTGGGCAATATAGTGAGATGCTGTCTCTACCAAAAAACCCTCAAAAATTAGCCAGGTATGGTGGTGCACTCCTGCAGTCTCAGCTGCTCAGGAGACTGAGGCAGGAGGATCGCTTAAGCCCGGGAGATTGAAGCTGCACTGAGCCGTGATCATGCCACTGCACTCTGCACTTCAGCCTGGGCACAGAGTAAGACCCAGTCTCAAAAAAAAAAAAAAAAAGAAAAGAAAAGAAAAGAAAATAGATCAGTGAGATCAGTGGTTGTCAAGGGCTGGGGAAGGGAAAGGAATTTGATTGAACTGTTCTCTATGCTACTAAAATGATAGGTACATGACTGCATATTTCAAAACCCTTATGCAGTAACCTTTAGTGTACACAAATATTTAAGAATCAACAAGGATGTCTGAGGATACGAGGATGGAATGAAAACTGTGACAAACTAATGTCACTGATGAGGAAGGGAGAAAAAAACCGTCACTGACTTAATTAACTTTGGAAAATGTGTTTTGACTAACTAAGGCAAAAGCCAAAAGAACTGCACATTGACACTGTACTCTAGTTGGTAAATTTGTCTCTCACAAAAATGGGGAATATTGGCCTGGGTGTGGTGGCTAATGCCTGTAATTGCAGCACTTTGGGAGGCTGAGGCAGGAGGATCACCTGAGATCAGGAGTTCAAGACCACCCTGGCCAATATGGCGAAACCCCATCTCTACTAAAAATACAAAAATTAGCCGGGCATGGGGGCAGGCGCCTATAATTCCAACTACTCACGAAGCTGAGGCAGTAGAATTGCTTGAATCCGGGAGGCAGAGGTTGCAGTAAGTCGGGATAACACCACTCCACTCCAGCCTGGGGGACAGGGTAATACTCTGTCTCAAAAAAAAAAAAAAAAAAAAAAAAGTTGGTGGGGGGAGGACATTAAAATATCGTGAACTGAATGAAGACAAAATTACATGTCAGAAATTTGGGGATGCAGCTAAAGAAATACTTAGAGAGGGCCAGGCACAGTGGCTCACGCCTATAATCTCAGCACTTTGGGAGGCGGAGGCTGGCATATCACAAGGTCAGGAGATCAAGACCATACTGGCTAACATGGTGAAATCCCATCTCTACTAAAAATACAAAAAATTAGCCGGGCGTGGTGGCGGGCGCCTGTACTCCCAGCTACTCAGGAGGTTGAGGCAGGAGGATGGTGTGAACCCGGGATGTGGAGCTTGCAGTGAGCCGAGATGGTGCCACTGCACTCCAGACTAGGTGACAGAGCGAGACTCCGTCTCAAAAAAAAAAAAAAAGAAAGAAATACTTAGAGGGAAAGTTGTAGCATTAAATGCTTGCATTAGAAAATAAGAAATGCCTCAAATCAGTAATCTAATTTTCTACCTTAAGAAACTAGAATAGGCTGGGACAAGGGGTGTGATGGCTCACACTGTAATCCCAGCACTTTAGGAGGCCGAGACAGGCAGATCTCTTGAGGTCAGGAGTTCGAGACCAGCCTGGCCAACATGGTAAAACTCCATCTCTACTATAAAACATAAAAATTTGCCGGGCTTGGTGGTGCACGCCTGTAATCCCAGCTACTGGGGAGGCTGAGGCAGGAGACTTGCTTGAACCCGGGAGGTGGAGGTTGCAGTGAGCCAAGATACACCACTGCACTCTAGCCTGGGTGACAGAGCAAGACTCTATCTCAAAAAATAAAAAAATAGAATAGGCTAAAAGTGGTGGCTCACACCTGTAATTCTAGCACTTTGGTAGGCTGAGGCAGGAGGATCGCTTTAGCTCAATAGTTCAAGACCAGTCTCAACAACATAGGGAAACCCCCGTCTCTACAAAAAAAAAAAGAAGAAGAAGAAGGAGGAGGAGGAGGAGGAGGCCAGGCTCCGTGGCTCACGCCTGTAGTCCCAGCACTTCTGGGAGGCTGAGGAGGGTAGATTGCTTGAGGCCAGGAGTTTGAGACCAGCCTGGCCAACACGGTGAAACCCTGTCTCTACTAAAAATACAAAAATTAGCCAGTATGGTGGTGCTCCTGCCTGTAGCCCCAACTACTCGGGAGGCTGAGGCATGAGAATCGCTTGAACCCAGGAGGTAGAGATTGCAGTGAGCTGAGATCACGCCACTGCACTCCAGCCTGGATGACAGAGGGAGGCTCTGTCTCAAAAAACAAAAAAAAGGAAAAAGAAATTAGAATAAGATCAAATTAAGCCCAAAGTAAGTATAAGAAAATAAATAATAAAAGACAAGAGTACATATCAATGAGGGGCGGGCACAGTGGCTCACGCCTGTAATCCCAACACTTTAGGAGCCTGAGGAGGGCAGATCACCTGAGGTCAGGAGTTTGAGACCAGCCTGGCCAACATGGTGAAACTCCATCTCTACCAAAAATACAAAAATTACCCAGGCGTGATGGTGCATGCCTTTAGTCCCAGCTACTAGGGAGGGTGAGGCAGGAAGATCACTTGACCCGGGGAGGCAGAGGTTGCAGTGAACCAAGAACAATAGAGAAAATCTGTGAAATCAAAAGTGATCTTTTTGATGAGGGAAAATCAATAAAATTGATACGTTTCTAACTAGGATGATCAAAAAAAAAAAAAAAAAAAAAAGCCAGAATATTTGTGACAGGTCCAGAGCATACATATATGCTTGTTAATGAACATAGCTCCTCTGGATTTTAAGGCGACGATTCAAGAGGAAAGCTTGGGGATGAGAGAAGAAAGAACACTTTCATTGAAATACCTTTTAGTATTCTTTTAAATATGCATATATAATTACATATGCAATAATTATTCGGCTGGGCACGGTGGCTCACGTCTGTAATCCCAACACTTTGGGAGGCCGAGATGGGCGGATCATGAGGTCAGGAGTTCAAGACCATCCTGGCCAACATGGTGAAACCCTGTCTCTACTAAAAATACAAAAATCAGCTGGGCATGGTGGTGCGTGCCTGTAATCCCAGCTTCTCGGGAGACTGAGGCAGAAGAATTGCTTGAACCAGGACCCGGGAGGCAGAGGTGGCAGTGAACTGAGATCACGCCACTGCACTCCAGCCTGGGCTACAGAGCAAGACTCCATCTCAAAAAAAAAAAAAAAAAAATTTTAAATCTTTTGCTTTATTTTTTTTTTTATTTATTTATCTTTTTTTTTTTGAGACAGAGTCTCGCTCTGTCTCCCAGGCTGGACTGCAGTGGCTGGATCTCAGCTCACTGCAAGCTCCGCCTCCTGGGTTTACGCCATTCTCCTGCCTCAGCCCCCCGAGCAGCTGGGACTACAGGTGCCCGCCACCTCGCCCGGCTAGCTTTTTGTATTTTTTAGTAGAGACGGGGTTTCACCGTGTTAGCCAGGATGATCTCGATCTCCTGACCTCGTGATCCGCCCGTCTCGGCCTCCCAAAGTGCTGGGATGACAGGCTTGAGCCACCGCGCCCGGCCTATATTTTTATTTATTTAATTTATTTTTTTGAGATGGAGTCTCGCTCTGTCACCCAGGATGGAATGCAGTGACACAATCTCAGCTCACTGCAACCTCCACCTCCCTGGTTGAAGAAAATCCCCTGCTTCAACCTCTCGAGTAGCTGGGATTACAGGCCTGTGCCACCACGCCTGGCTAATTTTTGTATTTTTAGTAGAGACGGGGTTTTACCGTGTTGGCCAGACTGGTCTCGAACTCCTGACCTCGTGATCCACCGCCTTGGCCTCCCAAGTGCCAGGAAAACAGGCGTGGGCCACCTCGCCTGGCCAGGGGGTAGTAGTTTTAAAAGGTATATTTATCCATTAATTTAATAACTGGTGTTTATTATTTCTATAACACACTTTTTTAATACTAACAGAGTACTGCAAATGAAGGTTTTCTAAAACAATATTGTCTTGTGTATTTACTTTTTTTTTTTTTGGACAGTCTTACTCTGTCACTCTGTTACCCAAGCTGGAGTGCGGTGGCATGATCTCTGCTCACTGAAACCTCCCAATCCCAGGCTCAAGCAATCCTCCCACCTCAGCCTCCTGAGTAGCTGGGGCCACGGGCCTGCACTACCACGCCGGACTAATTTTTGTATTTTTTGTTGTGTACTTTAAAATTTTATGTAAATGACATCATGTTATTTGAATTCTTCTAGACTTGCGTTTTTTCTCTTCAACATTACATTCTGAATGGTTCGCCTATATTTATACGCATAGTTCTATTTTGTTCATTTTCAGTGCTGTGCAGTATTCCAACAAATGGGTATGTTATTTTATATTTACCTAGGCTTGTTCCGCGGGTCTTAGGTTGGTGTCCTTTGTTGCTATAGTAAACAATGTTGCTGTCAACATTCTTGTATATCTCCCCATGCAATTGGTGGATTTTACATTTTACATATATATACACACATATATATACACACACACATATATATATATATTTCTTTCTTTCTTTCTTTTTCTTTTGAGATGGAGTCTCACTCAGTCACCCAGGCCGGAGTGCAGTGGCATGATCTTGGCTCACTGCAACCTCCACCTCCCAGGTTCAAGTGATTCTCCTGCCTTAGCCCCCGGAGTAGCTGGGATTACAGGCGCCCACCACCATGCCTGGCTAATTTTTGTATTTTTAAGTAGAGAGAGGGTTTCCCCATGTTGGCCAGGCTGGTCTTGAACTCCTGACCTCAGATGATCCACCCACCTCGGCCTCCCAAAGTGCTGGGATTATAAGCATGAGCCACCAAGCCTGGCCCATTTTTTATATTTTTTATCGGCTTCTTCCCAAGGCACCCATGACATACCTTTTAGTAAGGACTGTCTTACCTGTTGATTTTTCATAGATCTGCTAATTATAGATATAACTTATGATAACTTTATTCACATCCTTATAGACCTTGGGAAAGTGGGGTGTTACAGTCACTCATTTAGTCACATAGTAGGTAGATGTTACTGAGCCTTAACTATGTCAGGCACTAAGAATACTGAGACAAACAACACAGACAGGACCTGTCAGGAGGTTACATGAAGAGCCTGTCTCTTTTTTACTCCTGGTCTTTTCTTTCTTTCTTTTTTTTTTTTTTTTTTTTTGAGATGGAGTCTCACTCTGTCACCCAGGCTGGAGTACAGTGGCACAATCTCGGCTCACCGCAACCTCTGCCTCCCAGGTTCAAGCCATTCTCCTGCGTCAGCCTCCTGAGTAGCTGGGATTACAGGCGCCGGCCACCATGCCTGGCTAATTTTTTGTATTTTTCGTAGAGACAGGGTTTCACCATGTTGGCCAGGCTGGTCTCGAACTCCTGACCTCAGGTGATCCATCTGCCTCAACCTCCCAAAGTATTGGGATTACAGGCGTGAGCCACCATGCCCGGCCCACTTGTGGTCTTTTTCTCCACACACTGTCATAAAAAAAATTCACAAGATTTTGTACAGAAATATTATGGGCTCAAGGGTAATTAAGGAGAGAAGCAGTGATCATGAGTTCATTTTAGGTCAACGAGATAGCCCCTGTTGGCTTAACTGACCTGGTTATTTCTCAAATTTAATACCAAGTAACCCAATGGGAAAAGCAAATCTCTCGCTATATAAGTTTAAAACATATTTTCATATTATACTCGAGGTAGAAGGCTAAAGGGAATCATTCTCCTCATAATGATGGAGAGTGTTTTGGTCATGCAAAATAGCTTTTGGTGGCCTTGTGCAAGTTACTTCTCACTATGCACACAAGTGCTCTTGTTATATCCACATATTGCGTGGTCTCTAGATAATTTCTATGCTTTATGACAGTTTTTAAAATTAATTTTCTTTTTGAGATGGAGTCTAGCTCTGTCGCCAGGCTGGAGTGCAGTGGCGCCATCTTGACTCACTGCAACCCGCGCCTTCCGCGTTCAAGTGATTCTCCTGCCTCAGCCTCCACAGCTGGGATTACAGGCACATGCCACCAAGCCTAGCTAATTTTTGTATTTTTAGTAGAGATGGGGTTTCACCATGCTGGCCAGTATGGTCTGGATATCCTGACCTCGTGATCCGCCCACCTCGGCCTCCCAAAGTGCTGGGATTACAGGCGTGAGTCACCGCGCCCGGCCAAAATTAATTTTCTTTTTCTTTCTTTCTTTTTTGTTTTTTGAGACGGAGTTTCACTCTTGTTGCTCAGTCTGGAATGCAAGGGTGCACAATCTTGGCTCACGGCAAGCTCCGCCTCCCAGGTTAAAACGATTCTCCTGCCTCAGCCTCCCAGGTAGCTGGGAATACAGGCATGCACCACCACACCCAGCTAATTTTGTATTTTCAGTAGAGATGGGGTTTCTCCATGTTGGTCAGGCTGGTCTCAAACTTCTGACCTCAGGTGATCCGCCTGCCTCAGCCTCCCAAAGTGCTGGGATTACAGGCACCCGGATCCTATCCTCCCCTCCCCTCCCCTCCGCTCCCCTCTGCTCCCCTCCCCTCCCCTCCCCTCCCCTCCCCTTTTTTGAGGCAGAGTCTAGCTCTATCACCCAGGCTGGAGTGCAACTGCATGATCTCGGCTCACTGTAATCTTCGGCTCCCGGGTTCAAGCGATTCTTGTGCCTCAGCCCCTCAAGTAGCTGGGACTACAGGCACTCACCACCACACCCAGCTGATTTTTTGGGTATTTTTAGTAAGTACGGGGTTTCACCATGCTGGCTAGGCTGGTCTGGAACTCCCGACCTCAAGAGATCCACCCACCTCGGCCTCCCAAAGTGCTGGGATTACAGGCATGAGCCACCGCACCTGGCCAAAATTAATTTTCTTAATCAAAGTAATATGTGTCCATAGTTTAGAGAATCAAATAATTTTAAGAAGCTTATCATAAAAAACAATGTCCACTCAACTCTTCCTCTTAGCATCTTCCATTTTTTTTGTTTGTTTGTTTGTTTGTTTTTTTGAGACTGAGTCTTGCTCTGTCGCCCAGCTGGAGTGCAGTGGTGTGAAATTGGACTACCGCGCCTAGCCATCTTCCATATTTTTTGAGACAGGGCCTCACTCTGTCACCTGGGCTGGAGTGCAGTGGCATGGTCATGGTTCACTGTAGCCTCGACCTCCTGGGCTCAAGTGATCTGCCAAAAGTACTGGGATTATAGGCATTAGCTACCATGCCTGGCCAACATAGCAAGACCCTGCCTCTATTTTTAAAAAAAATAAATATTTCAAATGAAATTTTAAAAATATATATTTTTTTGAGACAGAGTCTGGCTCTGTCACCAGGCTGGAGTGCAGTGGCATGATCTCAGCTCACTGAAATCTCTGCCTCCCGGGTTCAAGTGATTCTCCTGCCTCAGCTTCCCGAGTAACTGGGATTAAAGGCACAAGCCACCACACCCAGTTAATTTTTGTATTTTTAGTAGAGACGGGGTTTCACCATGTTGGCCAGGATAGTCTTGATCTCCTGACCTTGTGATCCACCCGCCTTGGCCTTCCAAAGTGCCTGGATTACAGGTGTGAACCACCACACCTGGCCAAAAAAAAAAATTTTTTTTAAATTAGCTAGGCATGGTGGTGCATGTGCCTGTAGTCCAAGCTACTTAGGAGGCTGAGGTGGGAGGATCACTTAAGCCCTAGAATTTGAGGCTGTAGCCAGCTATGATTATATCACTGCATTCCAGCCTAGGCGACCAAGTGAGACCCTAAAAAAAAAAAAGAAGTCAAAAGTTCCCTGGGAGAGGAATAGTCCCTTATAAGCACCTACCAAGTCAGAGTGCCCACCCTGCCACTTTTCTCTCGCCTCCACTGCCCACTTCTGTCCTGGAGGAGCCAGGGGCCGACTCGTGAGTGGAGCAGGGTTAGTGGAAGTCTTGGGTGGAAGAAATAGGAGCAGTCCTCCAGGCAGCCCTCTTTTTCTGTCTTCATGTGGCCAGTCCAAGCAGGCTGAAGTGGAAGAAGGGAATTTAATTAAATTTAAATGAATTTTGAAGTTTTTTTGTTTGGTTGGTTGGTTTTTGAGACGGAGTCTCGCACCGTTGCCTGGGCTGGAGAGCAGTGGCGCAATCTCCGCTCACTGCAACCTCCGCCTCCCAGGTTCAAGCAATTCTCCTGCCTCACCCTCCTGAGTAGCTGGCATTACAGGCACCTGCCACCACACCTGGGTAATTTTTTGTATTTTTGTTTATTTGTTTGTTTTTGGTTTTTTTTTTTTTTGTTTAGTGGAGACAGGGTTTCACTATGTTGGCCAGGATGGTCTCAAACACCTGACCTCGTGATCTACCCGTCTCGGCCTCCCAAAATGCTGGATTATAGGTGTGAGCCATCACGCCCGGCCCCAAATGGGCTTTTAAATTACTGAACCAAGACTGTTTGGGGGTTGTAAGCGACCAAGATAATTTTATTTTATTTATTTTGAGATGGAGTCTCTCTCTGTCACGCAGGCTGGAGTCCAGTGGCTTGATCTCAGCTCACTGTAACCGCTGCCTCCTGGGTTCAAATGACTCTCCCACCTCAGCCTCCCGAGTAGCTGGGATTACAGGTGTGCACCATCACACCCAGCTAATTTTTTGTTTGTTTGTTTGTTTGTTAGGCTGGAGTGCAGCCATCTCAGCTCACTGCAACCTCCGCTTCCCGGGTTCAAGCGATTCTCCTGCCTCAGCCTTCCAAGTAGCTGGGACTACAGGCATGTGCCACCAAGCCTAGCTAATTTTTGTATTTTTAGTAGAGACGGGGTTTCACTCTGTTGTCCAGGATGGTCTTGACCTTGTGATCTGCCCACCTCGGTGTCCCAAAGTGCTAGGATTACAGGTGTGAGCCACTGTGTGCGGCCTATTTTTTTTGTTTGTTTGTTTTTGTATTTTTAGTGGAGATAGGGTTTCACCAAGTTGTCCAGGCTGGTCTTGAATTCCTGATCTCAAGTGATCCGCCTGCCTTGGCCTCTCAAAGTGCTGGTATTACAGGTGTAAGCCACTACGCCTGGCCCAAGAAAATTGTATTACCTGAGAGTCACTAAGAAAGCAATGGCTTTGGGAGGCCGAGGCAGGAGGATTGCTTGAGGCTAGGAGTTCAAAACCAACCTGGGCAACACAGTGAGATCCTGTCTCTTTTTTTTTTTTTTTTGAGACAGAGTCTCGCTCTGTTGCCCAGACTGGAGTGCAGTGGCACGATCTCGGCTCACTGCAAGCTCTGCGTCCCAGGTTCACACCATTCTCCTGCCTCAGCCTCCGGAGTAGCTGGGACTACAGGCACCCGCCACCTCGCCCGGCTAATTTTTTTGTCTTTTTTAAATAGAGACAGGGTTTCACCATGTTAGCTAGGATGGTCTCCATCTCCTGACCTCGTGATCTGCCTTTCTCAGCCTCCCAAAGCGCTGGGATTACAGGCGTGAGCCACCGCAACCAGCCGATCCTGTTTCTTTCTTTATTTATTTAGAGAAAGTGTCTCACTCTGTCACCCATGCTGGAGTGCAGTGGCGTGATCTCGTCTCACTGCAACCTCTGCCTCCCAGGTTCAAGTGATTCTCCCACCTCAGCTTCCCAAGAAGCTGGAATTACAAGCACATACCGCCCCACCCAGCTAATTTGTGTATTTTTAGAAGAGACGGGTTTCACCATGTTGGTCAGGCTGGTCTCAAACTCCTTGGCTCAGGTGATCTGCCCGCCTCGGCCTCCCAAAGTGCTGGGATTACAGGTGTGAGCCATCGTGCCAGGCCCCTGTCTCTATCTAAAAAAAAAAAAAAAAAGCCATGGGATTTTCCCTAGGTTTCATTCAAGGTATAAGGAAGAACTGGCTTCCCAGAGACAAACTGAACATGCAAAGAATAAACTTGTTTTCTGTCTACACCCTATGCATGAGTCCCACCTGATCAATAAATTGGCTGGACAACATAGTGAAACCGCATCTCTACAGTAAAAAAAAAAAAAAAAAGAGGAAGGTCAGGCATGGCACCTCCCACCTGTAATCTCACACTTTGCATGAGGCCAAGTTGGGTGGATCACATGAGGTCGGGAGTTCAAGACCAGCCTGACCAACATGGTGAAACCCCGTCACTACTAAAAGTACAAAATTTAGCTGGGCAAGGTGGCAGATGCCTATAATCCCAGTTACTTGAAGGTTGAGGCAGGAGAATCACTTGAACCCAGGAGGCAGAGGTTGCAGTGAGCTGAGATTATACCATTATACTACAGCCTAGGCAACAAAAGCAAAACTCTGTCTCAAAAAATATATATAATAATAATTAGCCAGGTGGCTCATGCCTGTAATCCCAGCACTTTGGGAGGCTGAGGTGGGCAGATCACAAGGTCAGGAGATCAAGACCATCCTAGCCAACATGGTGAAACCCCATATCTACTAAAAATACAAAAAAATTAGCCGGGCGTGGTGGCAGGTGCCTGTAGTCCTAGCTACTCAGGAGGCTGAGGTACAAGAATCCCTTGAACCCAGGAGGTTGAGGTTGCAGAGAGCCGAGATAGTGCCATTGCACTCCAGCCTGGGCGGCAGGGTGAGACTCTGTCTCAAAAAATAATAATAATAAATAAATAAATAAATAAATAAATAGGCTATGCTTAGTTTTCTGTATACTTATCTCTGATTGGCATGGTTTCCTCTCCAGACCAGTTGGGCAGCTGTGGCATTGTGTCTAGCTTTAACCTCTTTCCTGGGCTGGATCTCCTATTTCCTCAATTCCATGAGTTCCTTTTGCATAGTTTTCTGTCTCATGCTCCACTCACTTCCTGTCAAAGGGGTGGACACTACATATCTGGAAATGTCTTTCTGTTCTCACACTTCATGGATAATTTAGCTGGGTATACAATGCTAGGTTAGAAATCACTGTCCTTCAGCAATGGTGTTCTTTCTCATTCCAGGGGGCAAATGTGTTTCTTAGCTACTTTACACATGGATGGGAAACCAACTTTTTTCTTCCTTCTCTTCTCTTTCTCCTTTTTTTCTTCCTTCTCCTTGTTTCTGGTAGTGGTGGGGGAAAATTCTACATCATTAGGTTTTCAAACTCTAGAGCTGTCAAAAAGCACACAGCTGTTTTCCTAACACAGACTTTATTTACACAGCAGAAAAAGGACTTGGCACTTACACTTTGCATATTGTTTGAATTACTGTTAACAGGGAGAGCAGGCTTATGTAATCATGTCTGGCTTTTCTTGGTAGAAAAACTTGTGCTTGTATCTTCATAAATGGTAAAAATGACTTTTCTGTCATCCCCAATACTGCAACTCTTCCTTTTAATTTTTTCTTTTTAGAAATTATATATTGAGATGAATTCACATAATATAAAATTAGCCATTTCACAGTGAACAATTCAGTGACATTTAGTACATTCACAATGTTATGCAACCATAATCTCTATGTAGTTCCAAAACATTTTAATCACTCCAAAAGTAAACCTGCATTCATTAAGCAGTTAGTCCCCATCTCCCAATTCCCTAATCCCCCACATTTCTGGCAACTACCAATCTGCTTCCTGTTTACCTAAATAGGATTTACCTATTCTAAATAATCAATATGAAGGGAATAAAATAATATGTAACTTTTGGTGTCTGGCTTCTTCTACTTAGCATAATGTTTTTGAGGTTCATCCACAATGTTGCATGTATCTCATTTCATTCATTTTTATAACTGAATAATATGCCATTATATGGATATACCCCAAATTGTTTATCCATTCATGTATTACCATGCTTGGCTAATTTTTGTAATTTTGTATTTTTTGTAGAGATGGGGGTCTCATTATGTTGCCCAGGCTCATTTCTCTCTTTTTTTTTTTAGACAGAGTCTTGCTCTGTCACCCAGGCTAGAGTGCCAAGGCGCAATCTCGGCTCATTGCAAACTCCGTCTCCTGGATTCAAGCAATTCTCCTGCCTCAGCCTCCTGAGTAGCTGGGATTACAGGCGTGTGCCACCACACCCAGCTAATTTTTGTATTTTTAGTAGAGATGGGGTTTCACCATGTTGGTCAGGCTAATCTCAAACTCCTGACCTTGTGATCCACCCGTCTTGGCCTCCCAAAGTGCCGGGATTACAGGCATGAGCCACTGCACCCGGCCTCAATTTTTTTTTTTTTTTTGAGATGGAGTCTCGCTCTGTTGCCCAGGCTGGAGTGCAGTGGCCAGATCTCAGCTCACTGCAAGCTCCGCCTCCCGGGTTTACGCCATTCTCCTGCCTCAGCCTCCCGAGTAGCTGGGACTACAGGCGCCCGCCACCTCGCCCGGCTAGTTTTTTGTATTTTTTAGTAGAGATGCGGTTTCACCGTGTTAGCCAGGATGGTCTCGATCTCCTGACCTCGTGATCCACCCGTCTCGGCCTCCCAAAGTGCTGGGATTACAGGCTTGAGCCACCACGCCCGGCCCCGGCCTCAATTTTTAAATTGTAATAGACTCCTTTACTTTTTGAAAATCATGTGTCCATATAAAAAATAAAAATAGCCTGGCATGGTGGCTCACACCTGTAATCCCAGCACTATGGGAGGTCAAGATGGGCAGATCACCTGAGGTCAGGAGTTCAACACCAGCCTGGTCAACATGGTGAAACTCCGTCTCCAGTAAAAATACAAAAACTAGCCCGGCATGGTGGCATACGCCTGTAATCCCAGCTACTCATTCCGCTCTGACCCTGCTGTCCTTTTCCTACTGCCTTCATGTATTTTGGCGTCTGACTCACATAATTCCCTTCCATCCATCATTCTTGTGACCTCAACATTCACACGGACAGCCAATCCAAGACCTGGCCATTCAGTTGTAGGCCGCAATCCTTCCACATTCAATGACTCATGAAAACCGTTCTTCTAGCTCATTAGATCTCCAGTCAATTTTCTTATCTAGGCCAGATACAGTGGCTGATACTTGGAATCCCACCCACTTGGGAGGCTGAGGTGGGAGGATAGCTTGAGCCCAGGAGTATGAGTTCGAGACCAGCCTGGGTGACGCGGCAAGACACTGTCTCAAAAAAAAAAAAAAAAAGAGGGCCAGGTACAGCCGCTCACGCCTGTAATCCCAGCACTTTGGGAGACCGAGGTGGGCCGATCACGAGGTCAGGAGATCGAGACCATCTTGGCTAACACGGTGAAACCCCACCTCTACTAAAAATAGAAAAAATTAGCCGGCCGTGGTGGCGGGCGCCTGTAGTCCCAGCTACTCAGGAGGCTGAGGCAGGAGAATGGCGTCAACCCGGGAGGCGGAGCTTGCAGTGAGCTGAGATCGCGCCACTGCACTCCAGCCTGGGCGACAGAGCGAGACTCCGTCTCAAAAAAAATAATAAATAAATAAATAAATAAAAATAAATAAAAATAAATTGAGATGGGGTCTCGCTATGTTGACCAGACTGGTCTTGAACTCCTAGCCTCAAGCAGTCCTCCCAGCTCGGCCTCCCAAACTGCTAGGATTAAAGACATGAGCCACCGCATCCAGTCAATTCATAATACCTGTTCTAAGACTGTAAATGTCGGATATGGTATTTAAAAGTTGGTGCAGCTACAGGAGGAACTGACAACAAGACTTGGAAGAAGGACGTTTATTATATTCACAGGTCCCAGAGAGGGGATCTCTGCATGCCCTGAAGGACAACAGGGGAAGCACCAGATTTTGGTCAGGTGGCAGAAAATAGGAGTAAGGGGGAAAGCCTGAGCCAGACTCTTATTTGGGTTAACTTGGGAATGTCAAAACATCATAAAATACCCTTTTTTTTTTTTTTTTGGAGACAGGGTCTTACTCCATTACCCAGACTAGAGTGCAGTGGTATGATCTTGGCTCACTGCAGCCTCCAAATTCTGGGCTCAAGTGATCCTCCTGCCTCAGCCTCCCGAGTAGCTAGGACTACAGGAATGCATCACCACCCCTGGCTAATTTTATATATATTTTTTTGTAGCAGTGAGGTCTCTCTATGTTGTCCAGGCTAGTGTCGAACTCCTGGCCTCAAATGATCCTCCCTGCTTGGCCTCCCAAAATGTGAGATTAGAGAAATGAGCTGCTGTGTCTGGTGCAGAAAAAAAAATAAAAAATATGACTAATGCAACACCTTCCAGGGAATGGCATTACTCTTTCACATATTCATATGTTGTCCTGATATTTTCCATTAAATATTAGAAGGATGGCTCATGCTTAGGGACCAGGCAGACAGACATTGCATGAAGCAAGCACATTACATCACAGCTACAGCGGTTGAATGCCTAGATCAAAGAGCAGGGATGGTATTACTTAGATTAAATATCCTTCATACTTAAAAGAATAGTATAATCCAAGGCAAACAGAGTAGACCCGTGAAGCAAAAGCTTTTGGATGGTGTAGGCATGAACTGGGCTTCTGAAAGGAGCAGCTGGCTTGACAAGTTTTTGTTTTATAAGCCTTAGAAGAACACAAAAGGAAGTAACTACTGGTAGGTGAGTAAAGGAACATCCCTTGGTTTTCATCAGCACTTAGGAGAAAAGAGGGAGAACCATGACTCAGTTACTGTTATGATAAAGGGTTGCCATAATGAGGAGCTCAAGTTTTGGTTTCAGATGAACTTGGGTTCAAATCCTGCATTGACCACTCATTGTTTTCTTTGGACAATTCCAAATGCTAATACATAATATTTATGGAGCATTAAGTATGCGTCTGGCACTGTTTTTGCTTTGTTTTGTTCTGTTTTGTTTTGTTTGTTTGTTTTGTAACAGGCGTCTCGCTCTGTCGCCCAAGCTGGAGTACAGTGGCTTGATCATGGCTTATTTGCAGCCTTAACCTCCTGGGCTCAAGCCATCCTCTCACCTCAGCCTCCTGAGTAGCTGGAACTACAGGCACGAGCCACCACCCCTGACTAATTTTTGTATTTTTGGTAGACACAGGGTTTTGCCATGTAGGCCAGACTGGTCTCAAACTTCGGGTCTTACTCCATCTTCCTGCATCAGCCTCCAGAATGGCTGGGACTACAGACATAAGCCACTGCAACTGGCTTAACATGAACCTTCTACATGATACGGCCATCAAAATAAATATTAATATGATACTTTACTATCATCTAGTCTTTAGACTTCTTTCTTCTTCTTCTTATTTTTTTATTATTATTATTTTTGAGATAGAGTCTCACTGTGTTGCCTAGGCTGGAATGCAGTGGCGTGATCTTGGCTCACTTTAACCTCTGCCTCCTGGGTTCAAGCGATTCTTGTGTCTCAGTCTCCTGAGTAGCTGGGATTGCAGGCGCATGCCACCACACCTGACTAATTTTTGTATTTTTAGTAAAGACAGGGTTTTGTCATGTTGGCCAGGCTGGTCTTGAACTCCTGACCTTAGGTGATCCACCCACTTCGGCCTCCCAAAGTGGTAGGATTACAGGCATAAGCCACCATGCTTAGCCCTTTTTTTTGTTTTAGATAGAAGTTCACTCTATAGTCCAGGCTGAAGTATAGTGGCACAATCCAGGCTCACTGAAGACTCAACTTCACAGGCTCAAGTCATTCTCCTATCTCAGCTTCCAAAGTAGCTGGGACTACAGGCATGTGCCACCATGCCCAGCTCTTTTGGGGGGCTAGTCTCAAACTCCCGGGCTCAGGTGATCATCCTGCCTCGGCCTCCCAAAATGCTAGAATTATAGGTATGAGCCACCCTGCCCAGCCAGAACATTTTCATCACCCCGAATACAAACATCATGCCCATGAAGAGTCACTCTGCTTTCTTCTCTCTCCCAAGCCCTTGGCAACCACTAATCCACTTTCTGCTTCTATATATTTGCCTCCTGTACATTTCACATAAACAGAATCATACAATATGTCACTGGCTTCTTTCACTTAGCACAATGTTTTCAAGGTTCATTTTGTAGCATGTGGCAGCAGTACTTAATTCCTTTTTATTGCTAAATAATATTTCATCGTGTGGCTATATATCACATTTCTGTTATCCACTTATCAATTGATGGACATTAGGGTTGTTTCCACTTTTTGCCTATTATGAATTATGCTGCCATGAATATTCATGTACAATATTTTGTGTGGAGATATATATATGCTTATTTTGTTTTTTTTTTTTTTTTTGAGACTCGGTTTTACTCTGTCACCCAGGCACCCAGGCACCCGGGCCCGGCCTGATTTTCATATAAAGTAGAAAGTATGGGTCGAGGCCAGGTCTGGTGGCTCACACCTGTAATCCAGGCACTTTGGGAGGCTGAGGTGGGAGGATCACCTGAGGTCAAAAGTTCAAAACCAGCCTGACCAATAAGGTGAAATCCCTTTTCTAGTTAAAAAAAAAAAAAAAAAAAAAGGCCGGGCGCGGTGGCTCAAGCCTGTAATCCCAGCACTTTGGGAGGCCGAGAGGGGCGGATCACGAGGTCAGAACATCGAGACCATCCTGGCTAACACGGTGAAACCCCGTCTCTACTAAAACTACAAAAAAACTAGCCGGGCGAGGTAGCGGGCGCCTGTAGTCCCAGCTACTTGGGAGGCTGAGGCAGGAGAATGGCGTGAACCCGGGAGGCGGAGCTTGCAGTGAGCTGAGATCCGGCCACTGCACTCCAGCCCCGGCGACAGAGCGAGACTCTGTCTCAAAAAAAAAAAAACAAAAAAACAAAAAAACAAAAAAAAAACCACAAAAATCAGCTGGACATGAAGCCGCGCGCATGTAGTCCCAGCTACTCAGGAGGCTGAGGCAGGAGAATCATTTGAACCTAGGGGACAGAGATTGCAGTGAGCCAAGATCGAGCCACTTCACTCTAGCCTGGAGAACAGAGTGAGACTCTGTCTCAAAAATAATATAAAATAGGCCAGGCATGGTGGCTCACGCCTGTAATCCTAGCACTTTGTGGGGGCTGAGGCAGGCAGATCACGAGGTCAGGAGTTCAAGACCAGCCTGGCCAAGACGGTGAAATCCTGTCTTTACAAAAAATTCAAAAATTAGCTGAGCACAATGGTGGGCGCCTGTAATTTCAGCTACTCGGGAGGCTGAGGCAGAGAATATCTTGAACCCAGGAGTCAGAGGTTGCAGTGAGCTGAGATCGAGCCACTGCACTCCAGCCTGGGTGACAGAGTGAGGCTCTGTCTTAAAAAATAAAACACAAAATAAATAAAGTAGGTGTCCTATTTCAATTTTTTTTTTTTTTTGCACATAGATTTCCAGTTTTCCCAACACCATTTGTTGAAAAGACTGCTCTTTCCCTGTTGAATGGCCTTGGAACCCTTGTTGAAAATCAGTTGACCATGTGTGTGTGTGTGTGTGTATATATATATGTATATGAAGGTAAATGTCTGTACTCTCTTTTCTGTTTCATTAGTCTGTATGTCCACTTTATGCCAGTACCACACTATTTTGATCATGATATCTTTGTGGTATGTTGTGAAATCAGGAAATATGAGACCTCCAATTTTGTTCCTTCTTTTTCAAGATTATTTTGTTTGTTTGGGGTTCCCTTGAATTTTAGCGTAAATTTTAGGATGGATTTTTTTATTTCTAGAAAAAAGAAGTCATTGGAATTTTGAGAGAAATTGCATTGAATCTGTAGATCTCTTTTGGTAGTGTGTGTGTGTGTGTATATATATATATATATATATATTTTTTTTTTTTTTTCCCCAAATACCCAGACTTCAAGGAGAGGGTAATATAGACATCTTAACAATATTAATTGCTCCAACCCATGAACATGAGATGTTTTCCTGTTTATTTATGTCTTTTAAAATTTCTTTCAAAGGCGGGTGGGTGTGGTGGCTCACGCCATAATCCCAGCACTTTGGGAGGCTGCGCTGGGGCAGATCACTTGAGGTCAGGAGTTCAAGACCAGCCTGGCCAACGTGGTGAAACCCATCTCTACTAAAAATACAAAAATTAGCAGGACGTGCTCGCTTGATCCAGGAGGTGGAGGTTACAGTGAGCTGAGATCGTGCCACTGCACTCCAGCCTGGGCAAAAGAGAGACTCTGTCTTAAAAAAAAAAGAAAAAAGAAAAAAAATTATTTCATGAACATTTTGTAATTTTTATTGTATAACTCTCTTTCTTCCTTGGTTACATTTAGTCCTAAGTATTTTATTCTTTTTCATGCTATTATAAATGGAATTTCCTTTTCAGGTTGTTCATTGTTAGTGTACGAAAATGTAGCTGATATATGTATGTTCATTTGGTATCCTGCAACTTTACTAAATTCATTTATTAGTTCTAACAGGTAGGGTTTTTTTTGGTGGAATCTTAGGGTTTTCTACATATCTAATCATGTGATCTGTGAACAGAGAAACAGAGATAAATTTATTTTTTTTTGTTGTGTTTTTTTTTTTTTTTTTTTTTTGAGACAGGTTCTCACTCTGTTGCTCAGGCTAGAGTGCAGTAGCACAATCATGGCTCAATGCAGCCTCAACCTACTGGGTTCAAGTATCCTCCTGCCTCAGCCTCCTGAGTAGCTGGGAGTACAGGTGCTCACCACTACACCCAACTAATTTTTAATTTTTTGTGGAGATGGGGTCTCACTACGTTACCCAGGCTGGTCTCAAACTCCTGAGCTCAAGTGATCCTCCTGCCTAGGCCTCCAAAATTACCGGGATTGCAGGCATGAGCCACCGTGCCTGGGCTAGTTTTACTTCTTTCTTTCCAATCTTAATGCCTTTTCTTTCTTATTTCTCTTTCTCTTTCCTTCCTTTCTTTTTTCTTTTCTTTTTTTTTTTTGGACGGAGTCTCTCTCTGTCACCACCCAGGCTACAGTGCAAGAGTGCAGTGGTGCGATCTCGGCTCCCTGCAACCTCCGCCTCCCAGGTTCAAGCAATTCTCCTACCTCGGCCTCCCAAGTAGTTGGGACTACAGGCATGTGCTACCACACCCGGCTACTTTTTTGTATTTTTAGTAGAGACGGAGTTTCACCGTGTTAGCCAGGATGGTCTCAATTTCCTGACCTCATGATCCACCTGTTTCAGCCTCCCAAAGTGCTGAGATTACAGGCATGAGCCATCGCGCCCGGCTCTCTTTCCTTTTCTTTTTTTTGAGACAGAATTTCTCTTTGTCACCCAGGCTGGAGTGCAGTGGCACGATCTCCGCTCACTGCAACCTCCACCTCCTGGGTTCAAGCAGGTCTTGTGCCTCAGCCTCCCGAGTAGCTGGGATTACAGATGTGCACCACCACGCACGGCTATTTTTCGTAAAGACCGGGTTTCACCATATTGGCCAGGCTGGTCTCGAACTCCTGGCCTCATCTGATCCAATCACCTTGGCCTCCCAAAGTGCTGAGATTACAGGAGTGAGCCACTGTGCCTGGCCTTATTTCTTTTTCATGCCTAATTGCTCTGGCTAGGACTTCCAGTACTGTATTGAAGAGCAGTAGCAAAAGCAAATATCTTTGTTTTGTTCCTGATCTTAGATTTCCTCTAAGGATTTCTTCGAAGGATCTTAGATTTAGAGGAAATCTAAGATCAGGAACAAGACAAGGTTTTGGTTTTGTTTTATTTGTTTTGCATATCCCATCATACTTTGAGCACTTCCTTGCTTTCTGGCCCAACAAGATGTTCCAGAATAATCATGCACTTTTCCTGTCCCAACCCTGGAATTAGTCATTTCTCCAAGTGACTCTGGTTCCTGTTAGCGTAGAATGGTATTTTAAAAGCCAAGATCTAGACGCCAGACAGGTTCATTGCTACTGAGTCACTATTTCCAGATCCTCTAAGAAAACATGCCTTCAGTGGTATGCTAGGGAAGCTAGGCAGTGATGTGCTGATAAATGTAATTTATCAGGGAAATGGGCAGGGGGAATTTGTAGTGTTTGGTAATGTTTGCTGATTTCTATGGTATAAATACTTGCATCACGGCTAACTCAGACTACCAACATGGTGTCACTGAACATGACATTGGGGAGACACTCCCATGATGACTCTCTTAAGCAGTGTGATCTGATTCCAGCACATCACTGAATGTATTACACACACACACACGCACACAGACACATATTCACACATATGCATTTGCATCTACACTTATTTCCCTATATACTGAAAGCCATAAGTGAGCAGCAATACATCTGATCCCTACCTAACACCACAAAGTTCTTTCCAGTTTTCTCCCTTTTCATATGGTTTTTTTTTTTTTTTTTTTTTGAGACAGAGTCTTGCTCTGTTGCCCAGGCTGGAGTGCAGTGGCACAATCCCGGCTCACTGCAAGCTCCGACTCCCGGGTTCACGCCATTCTCCTGCCTCAGCCTCCCGAGTAGCTGGGACTACAGGCGCCCGCCACTGCGCCCGGCTAATTTTTTCTATTTTTAATAGAGACGGGGTTTCACCATGGTCTCGATCTCCTGACCTTGTGATCCGCCCGCCTCGGCCTCCCAAAGTGCTGGGATTACAGGCGTGAGCCACCGCGCCCGGCCTCATATGTTTTTTTAAAAAGTTTTCTTTTATTATCTTTATTTTAAATTTGATTTACTTATTTATTTATTTATTATTTTTTGAGACGGAGTCTCACTCTGTCACCAGGCTACAGTGCAATGGTGTGATCTCAGCTCACTGCAACTTCCGCCTCCCAGGTTCAAGTGATTCTCCTGCCACTGCCCCAGCCTCCCGAGTAGCTGGGATTACAGGTACGTACCATCACGTCCAGCTAATTTTTTGTATTTTTAGTAGAGACAGGGTTTCACTGTGTTAGCCAGGATAGTCTCGATCTCCTGACCCCGTGATCTACCCGCCTTAGCCTCCCAAAGTGCTGGGATTATAGGCATGAGCCACCGCGCCCGCCTCCTTTTAAATTTTTTAAAGAGACAGGCCATTAGTTCAGTGGCTCAGTCATACCTGTTGCCCAGGCTGGAGTGCAGTGGCATAATCATAGCTAACTGTAGCCTCAACTTGCTGGTCTCAAGTGATCCTCCTACCTCAGCCTCCTAAGTAGCTAGGACTACAGGCACATGCAACCACACCCGCTAGCATGTGTGTGTGTGTGCCTGTGTGTGTGTGTGTAGATGGGATCTCACTGCGTTGCCCAGGCTGGTCTCAAACTCCTGATCTCAAGTGATCTTCCTGCTTTGGCCTCCCAAGGTGCTGGGATTATAGGTATGAGCCACTGTGGTAGGCCTATGGTAAACTTTTCTTAATGAAAAGCCTCCTCCTTGTAGAAAAATTTGAAAATAAAGATAAATTTAAAAGAGAAAACAAAATTTTCTTTTATTTAAAAACTTTTAGTACACAAATAATGAATGTTGATTAGAACAAAATTTTAAAATGTGGAATAGTTGGCTGGGCGCAGTGACTCACGCCTATAATCCCAGCACTTTAGGAGGCCTAGCTGGGCAGATCACTTGAGGTCAGGAGTTGGAGACCAGCCTGGCCAACATGGTGAAACCCCGTCTCTACTACAAATACAAAAATTAGCCAGCTTGTAATACCAGCTACTCAGGAGGCTGAGGCATAAGAATTGATTGAATTCAGGAGGCAGAGGTTGCAATAAGTCAAGATCACACCACTGCCCTCCAGCCTGGTGACAGAATGAGACTCCATCTCAAAAAAAAAAAAAAAAAAAAGAAAAAAAAGATATTACCTTGCCAGGTGCGGTGGCTCATACCTGTAATCCCAGCACTCTGGGAGGCGGAGGCAGGTCAATTACCTGAGGTCAGGAGTTTAATACCAGCCTTGCCAACATGGTGAAACCCTGTTTCTACTAAAAATACAAAAAATTAGCTGGGCATGGTGGTGCACACCTGCAATCCCAGTTACTTGGGAGGCTGAGGCAGGTGAATAGCTTGAACCCAGGAGGTGGAGGTTGCAGTCAGCCGAGATTGTGCCACTGCATTCCAGCCTGGGCAACAGAGCTAGACTCCATCACAAAACAAAACCAAACAAAAAGAAGGGCTGGGCGTGATGGCTCACGCCTGTAATCCCAGAACTTTGGGAGGCCAAGATGGATGGATTACCTGAGGGCAGGAACTGGACACTATCCTGGCCAACATGTCGAAACCCCATCTCTGCTAAAAATACAAAAATTAGCTGGGGGTGGTGGCGGGTGCCTGTAATCCCAGATACTAGGGAGGCTGAGGCAGGAGAATTGTTGAACCCAGGGCATGGAGGTTGCAGTGAGCCGAGATTGAGCCACTGCACTCCAGTCTGGGTGACACAGAAAAACTCCTTCTCAAAAAAAAAAAAAAAAAGAAAAGAAAAGGAAAATAAACCAAAGACAACAACACCACCAACACAAGATATTACCTCTAATGCACAACCAGAGATAAGTTCTATTAACATTTTATGGTATATCCAAGCAGACTTTTATATGAATATTTCATTGCTGGAAAAATGGCATTATGCTGCACATATTGTTCTGTTACTTTATGTTTTCATCGAACAGTATGTTGCAAATATATTTACAAGTCAATAAATACACTTTTACAATACCACTGTCAGCTGCTGAGTGTATTTTATTGTATCTAGTCTTTCTTTTCTTTTTTTTTAAGTGAAGTCAAGTTTACTAAGAAAGTAAATGAACAGGCTGTGTGTGGTGGCTTACTCCTGTACCCCAGGAGTGCAGTGGCACAATCTTGGCTCACTGCAACCTCTGTCTCCCGGGTTCAAGCAATTCTCTTGCCTCAGCCTCCCAAGTAGCTGGGACTACAGGTGCCCACCACCACGCCCGGCTATCTTTTGTATTTTTAGTAGAGACGGGGTTTCACCATGTTGGTCAGGCTCATGTCGAACTCCTAATCTCGTGATCCACCCACCTCGACCTTCCAAAGTGCTGGGATTACAGACATGAGCTACCGCGCCTGGCCTGCTAAATTTTTTTATTTTTATTTTTTGTGGAGATGGGATCTCACTATGTTGTCTAGGCTGGTCTCAAACTCTTGGGCTCAAGTGATCCTCCTGCCTTGGCTTCCTGCAGTGCTGGGATGACATGTGTGAGCCACTCCACAAGGTCAACAATGCCTTTTAAGGGTGACGAATTGTTAATCAGGTGAATTTGCCCTGTTTATTTCTATAAAACAAATTATGTGAAGCTTAGTGGCTTCAAATAAACATTTTAATACTATTATCATGATTTTGAGACAGGGTCTCACTCTGTCACCCAGGCTGGAATGCAGTGGTGCTACCAAAGCTCACTGTAGCCTTGACCTCCTGGGCTCAAGTGATCCTCACACTTCAACTCCCAAGTAGCTAGGACCATAGGTGGGTACCACCACACCTGGCTAATTTATCTGTTTATTTTGTGTAGAGATGGGGTCTCACCATCTTGCTTAGGCTGGTCTAGCACTCCTTGGCTCAAGCTATCGACCCACCTCGGCTTTCCAAAGTGTTGGGATTACAGGCATGAGTCACCACACGGTAAAATAAACATTTAAAAATAAAACAAATACTTATCATCTGTTTTTGTGGGTGAGGAATTCAGAAATAGTGGAGCTGCGTGCAGGATTCTATTCAGTGTCTCTCATGAGGTTGTGGCTAAGATGGCGGCAGGGGCCGCAGTCATCTGAAGGTGTGACTGGGGCTGAGGGATTCCCTTTCAAGGTGGCTTCCTCATGAGGCTGTTAACAGAGGCCTCAGTTTCCTGCTGGCTGTCAGCAGGGGGCCCCAATTCCTCATTACATAGGCCTCTTGTATGTTGTTTGAGTGTCCTTAAGACAAGGCAGCTAACTTCTCCCACAGCATGTGATTCAAGAAAGAGAGCAAGGTAAAAGCCAGTTTTTTATGATCTACCCACAGAATTCAAACTCTGCCATATTCTTTCGAAGCAAGTCACTAAGTACAGCAAACACTCAAGAAGAGAATTAAGCTCTACCTGTTTTATTTTATTTTATATTTTATTTTGAGACAGTGTCTTGCTCAGTTGCCCAGGTTGAAGTACAGGGACATTATTATGGGTCACTGCAGCCTTGACCTCCTGAGGTCTTCACAAATGATCTTCACACGTCCACCTACTGAGTAGCTGGGACCACAGGTGCAAGCCACCAAGCTCAGCTAATTTTTTTTTTTTTTTTTTTGAGATGGAGTCTCGCTCTGTCACCCAGGCTGGAGTGTAATGGCGCGATCTCAGCTCACTGCAACCTCCGCTACCCAGGTTCAAGAGATTCTCTTGTCTCAGCCTCCCAAGCAGCTGGGATTACAGGCGTGTACCACCACACCTGGCTAATTTTGGTATTTTTAGTAGAGATGGGGTTTCACCATGTTGGCTAGCCTGGTCTCGATCTCCTGACCTCAGGTGATCCGCTTGCCTCAGCCTCCCAAAGTGCTGGGATTACAGGCGTGAGCCACCGCACCCGGCCTCAGCTATTTTTTTTTTTTTTTTTTTTTGAGACGGAGTCTCGCTCTGTCTCCCATGCTGGAGTGCAGTGGCACGATCTCAGCTCGCTGTAAGCTCCGCCTCCTGGGTTCATGCCATTCTCCTGCCTCAGCCTCCCGAGTAGCTGGGACTACAGGCACCTACCACCGCGCCCAGCTAATTTTTTGAAGTTTTTAGTAGAGACAGGGTTTCACCGTGTTAGCCAGGATGGATTAGCCAATTTTTTTTATTTCTTGTAGAGATGGATTTTGCCATGTTTCCCAGGCTTGTCTCAAACTGCTGGGCTCAAGGGATTCTCCCTCCTTGGTCTCTGAAAGCGCTCAGATTATAAGCATGAGTCAACGTGCCCGGGCTTAAGTTCCACCCCTTGAAGGGAGAATATCAAATAATCTGCAGACATATTATAATATGTCTTGCATAATATGTCTTATATAATATGTCTTGCATAATAGGGCCAGGTGCGGTGGCTCACACCTGTAATCCCAGCACTTTGAGAGGCTGAGACTGGAGGATCACCTGAGGTCAGGAGTTCGAGACCAGCCTGGCCAACATGGCAAAACCACATTTCCACTAAAAATACAAAAATTAGCCGGGCGTAGTGGTGGGCACCTGTAGTCCCAGCTACTTGGGAGACTGAAGCAGGAGAATTGCTTGAACCCAGGAGGCGGAGGTTGCAGTCAGCCAGGGTTGTACCACTGCACTCCAGCCTGGGCAACAGAGTAAGACTCTATCTTAAAAAATTAAAATGAAATAAAACTAAGTAGTTTAGAGAAAGGATCCTATGTGGAAGGAGCTCAGATCTTCAAAGAGATGGTGCTGATATCTCAGCCCAGAGGTTCCCATGGCGCTGGGACCCAAACCTTGGAGAAGGAGGCGCTGCTCAGCTGTTGCTGGTGCTCTGCCTGGGTACAGAAAAGCTGGTTCTGTGAGTGTTAAAAAGAAAAACAAACAAAATCCCCCCGCGCTGCCAACTGGAATGAATCGCTGCTTCCAGGCAGAAGTGCTGCTGGAGTGACACAGGAATGCGAAATATAACAAGACCAAGTTTCCACTTCCTACTCCTGCGCTCCGTTCTCTCTCACACGCGCCCCCTGCTGGCAGATCCTAACAAGGAACTTGACGGCAAAAGACAAACATGGTTCCCGGAGTCCCGCCCCAGGCACCTGAGCCAGGTATAGAAGGGTTAGTTTGAAGCTGACAGTACCTTAATAACGGGCACAGCTTATTAATTTGAAAACTATTAGATGAAACTACACAAAGAACCAAGAACAAAAACTTGTGTTTCCCAATACCATTTTGCATCCTTTGTATCCAGAGTTTTTCTTTAGCTGTTGTATATCCTTCCTAACAGTGTCCTTATTTTATAAATAAGCAAACTGGAACAGAAACTAGGAAGTTACCCAAGTCCACACAGTAAGGAGCAGAAGCAGATTTGAATCAAGGCTGTGTGACTCCAAAGCCCATCCTTTTTTTTTTTTTCCTTTTAAAATACATATATATATATTTTTAGGCCAGGAGCAGTGGCTCATGCCTGTAATCCCAGCTACTCAGGAGGCTGAGGCAGGAGAGTCGATTGAACCCCGGAGGTGGAGGCTGCCGTGAGCTGAGATCGTGCCACTGCACTCTCACCTTGGTGACAGAGTAAGACCCTGTCTCAAAAAAAAAATTAAATAAATAAAATAAAATTTTTTTTTTTTTATGTTGTTTTGAGACGGAGTTTTGCTCTTGTGCCCAGACTGGAGTGCAATGGTGTGATCTCAGCTGACTGCAACTTCTGCCTCCTGGGTTCAAGCAATTCTCCTGCCTCAGCCTCCCGAGTAGCTGGGATTACAGGCACACACCACCATGCCCAGCTAATTTTTTGTATTTTTAGTACAAACAGAGTTTCACCATGTTGGTCAGGCTGGTCTTAAAACTCCTGACCTCAGGTGATCCACCTGCCTTGGCCTCCCAAAGTGCTGGGATTACAGGCGCAAGTCACCGTGCCCAGCTGGCAATATATTTTTTTAATTCACATTTTCCATCACTCTTACAAAGCCCAATCTTTTAACCACTATGCTGTAGTTCCTATGTACACAAATCATAGCTTCTATTCTATGGACACATCTTTCTGCAACTCCTTTTTCACTCATAATCATGTTTTTGAGATCTATCCATGTTGATATCTATATTTTTAGTTATATCATGTGAACTGCTACTCACATTCTAATATTAACCACATTTTATTTATCTACTGTCCTATTAGTGGACATTAGATTTATTTATTTAGAAACAGGGTCTCACTCTGTTGTCCAGGCTGGAGTGCAATGGTGCGATCATAGCTCACCGCAGTCTTGCACTTCTGGGCTTAAGCCTCATAGGATTCTCCTGTCTCAGCCTCCTGAGTAGCTGGGACTACAGGCATGAGCCACCATGTCTGGCTGATTTTTTTTTTTTTTTTTTTTTTGGAGACGGAGTCTCGCTCTGTCGCCCAGGCTGGAGTGCCGTGGCCGGATCTCAGCTCACTGCAAGCTCTGCCTCCCGGGTTTACGCCATTCTCCTGACTCAGCCTCCCGAGTAGCTGGGACTACAGGCGCCTGCCACCTCGCCCGGCTAATTTTTTGTATTTTTTAGTAGAGACGGGGTTTCACCGTGTTAGCCAGGATGGTCTCGATCTCCTGACCTCGTGATCCGCCCGTCTCGGCCTCCCAAAGTGCTGGGATTACAGGCTTGAGCCACCGCGCCCGGCGATTTTTTTTTTTTTAAGTGATGGGGTCTGACTATGTTGTCTGGACTGGTCTCAAACTTCTGGCCTCAAGTGATCCTCCCACCTCAGGATGAAAATGTTTTTAAATTATACTGTGATGATGACTGCACAATTCTGAATACACTAAAACCATGAAACTGTCCACTTTAAATCAGTGAACTGTATGACATGTAAATTATATCCCAATAAAGCTTTTTAAAAAATTCATTTGAGATGGAGTCTCACTCTGTTACCCAGGCTAGAGTACAGTGGCACGATCTCAGCTCATGGCAACCTCTGCCTCTCAGATTCTAGCGATTCTCCCGCCTCAGCTTCCTGAATAGCTGGGCACCTGCCACCACTAATTTTTGTATTTTTAGAAGAGATGGGGTTTTATCATGTTGGCCAGGCTGGTCTCGAACTCCTGACCTCAAGTGATCTGCCCACCTTGGGCTCCTAAAGTGCTGGGGTTGCAGGCGTGAGCCACTGTGCCCAGCCTAAAGCTTTTTTTTTTTTTTTTTTTTAAGTAAACCTTTTATTAGGATACAGTGAGGCTGATGCATTAGAATGGAGTAGGAGTAGCAAGTTGATAAGGACGGAATTGTTTGTCCCTAAAATTCACACATTGAAGTCCTAACTCCCAGCACCTCTGACTGTAACCATATGTGGAGATAGAGCTTTTAAAAAGGTAAGTAAATTAAAATGAGGTCATTAATGGGGTGCTAAGCCAATATGGCTGATGTCTTGATAAGAAGAACTTAGGGGCCGGGCGCGGTGGCTCAAGCCTGTAATCCCAGCACTTTGGGAGGCCGAGACAGGCGGATCACGAGGTCAGGAGATCGAGACCATCCTGGCTAACACGGTGAAACCCCGTCTCTACTAAAAAAATACAAAAAACTAGCCGGGCGCGGTGGCGGGCGCCTGTAGTCCCAGCTACTCGGGAGGCTGAGGCAGGAGAATGGCGGGAACCCAGGAGGCGGAGCTTGCAGTGAGCTGAGATCCGGCCACTGCACTCCAGCCTGGGCGGCAGAGCGAGACTCCGTCTCAAAAAAAAAAAAAAAAAAAAAAGAAGAAGAACTTAGGGTTTGGTGAGGTGGCTCATACCCGTAATCCCAGGGCTTCAAGAGATGGGAGGACCTCTTGAGCCCCAGAGTTCGAGAGTAGCTTGGGCAACATAGCAAGACTCCTATCTCTACAAAAAACTTAAAAAAAATTAGCTAGGCATGGTGTCGTGCACCTATAGTCCCAGCTGCTCAGGAGGCTGAGGTGGGAGGATTGCTTAAATCTAGGAGATTGAGGCTGCAGTGAGCTGTGATTGTGCCACTGCATTCCAGCCTCGGTGACAGAGCAAGACCGTGTCACACACACCAAAAAAAAAAAAATAAAATAAAATAAAAAAGAAAAGGACTTAGGTCTTATGCACATAGAGAACACCAAGTGAAGACATAGAGGGAAGATGGCCATCTCCAAGTGGAGGGGGAGCCCTGGGAAAACCAACCCTGCTGATACCTTGATCTCAGACTTCTAGACTACCAAACTGTGAGAAAATACGTGTCTATTGTTTAAGCTACCCACACAAACTAAAATGTTTCTAGGGCCCGCAGGAAGCATAAATGTGTGAAGAGTGTGGTGCTCCCAGGGTGCAGAGAGATCTAGGATGAGAGGATGAGCTGAGAGTGTGGATTCTACTTAAAGCAGCAGGTTCTCAACCGTGATAATCAGGAGACAATTTAGGTTATCACAATGGGTGAGAGGGGTGCCTCTGGCATTTAGTGGGTGCAGGCCAGGGATGCTGCCTACCATCCTACCATGCACAGGGCAGCCCCCACAGCCAAGACGGAGAAATTCCTGATTTAAAGGAATTAAAATTGTTTTGATGTCCCTGATTCTACATTGGTCTTTGATGTTGTGATCCTTAAACTAGGTTTTAAATAAAGGAGTGGTTGGCTCTCATTTGCATTTTATTATTATTTTTTTTTGTATTTTGTATTATAGTAGTTTTTTTTGTACTTAGTAGAGATGGGGTTTCATCATGTTGCCCAAGCTCGTCTCAAACTCCTGAGCTCAGACAATCCTCCTACCTTGGCCTCCTTAAGTGCTAGGATTACAGGCATGAGCCCCTGCAGTTTTTGCATTTTAAAGACTTTGTTCTGGCTGCTTCGAGGAGAAGAAAGTGGAGGGGATAAGTCTAGAAGACCTGTGTGGTAGTTACTGGCCCATTGAGAAAGGAAGGACGGCAGTGAGGGTGGTGGGGAGGTCTCCATGTATTCAATACAACACATAGTCATTCATTCTTCATTTTTTGAAATAAAGGGTCTCGCTCAGTCACCCAGGTTGGAGGGCAGTGGCGCGATCATAGTTCACTGCAGCCTTAACGTGGGCTCTGGGGATCCACCTGCTTCAGCCTCCTGAGGAGCTGGGACTACAGGCGTGTGCCACCATGCCCAGCCATGCTCTGTCACCAGGCTGGAGTGCAGTGGCATGATCTTGGCTCACTGCAACTTCCAACTCCTTGGTTAAAGCAATTCTCCTGCCTCAGCCTCCCATAAGCTGGGATTACAGGCACGTGCCACCATGCCCAGCTAGTTTTTGTATTTTTAGTAGAGACGGGGTTTCACCATATTGGCCAGGATGGTCTCGATCTCTTGACCCCGTGATCCGCCTGCCTTGGCCTCCCAAAGTGTTGGGATTACAGGCATGAGCCATCGCGCCCAGCCAACATTTTTTTTAATTAAAAAAAAATATATATATATATATGAGATGGGGTCTTGCCATGTTGCCCAGGGTTGTCTGGAACTCCTGAGCACAAGCCATGCACCCACCTGGCCTCCTCAAGTGCTGTGACTAAAGGTGTGAGCCACTTTGTCTGGTCTTGATTTTTATTTTCTTCTGAGATTTTTTTTTCCCCTATAATAAACATTAATTTTCATTAAAAAGTTTCAGGTTGGGCGCAGTGGCTCATACCTGTAATCCCAGCAGTTTGGGAGGCTGAGGCAGGAGGATTGCTTGAACCCAGGAGTTCGACACCAGCCTGGGCAACATGGTGAAACTCCGCCGGGCATGGTGGTGGCGCCCGTACTTCCAGCTACTCAGAAGGCTGAGGCGGGAGGATCGCTTAAGCCCGGGAAGTCGGGATTGCAGTGAGCCATGATCTCCACTGCACTCCAGCCTGGGGGACAGAGCCAAATCCTGCCTCCAAAAAAAAAAAGAAAAAAAAGAAAAAAAAGAAAAAAAAATTACTTAGAATTTTACCACCCAGAAACAATCACAGCTAACTGCTTATTGTATTTTCTTCTACATTTTGTTAATATAAATATCCACATCTAGAGTTTTTAAATGCAACTCTTTAGACTCTCTCACCCCTTGCACTTTCCTCAAACATTCCCACCATTTTGAGGCCGGAGACCGTGGAATTTGCTTACTGAAAAAAGCCCCTCCCCTTGATGTCGTCATACGAAACTACGCCCCAGATTGCCGCATGCGCACTCTTAAGAGGTCGTAACGGGAAGAGGGGCAGGGGCTCTCGAACGGAAGTGACGCATGGTACATGCGCAATGATGACGAGGAGGTGGCCAAAAGTCAAGGGCTGGTCCGCACGCTGTGCTCGCTTCCGGAAGTGGCTTCTGCGACAGCATGCTTGCAGACCTCGGCTTAATCGGGACCATAGGCGAGGATGACGAGGTGCCGGTGGAGCCCGAGTCTGACTCTGGTGACGAGGAAGAAGAGGTATGAGGACGGTTCTGGTCTTTGAGTTTCCTTGACTGCTTCTCTTCCCCGCGATTCCTCAGGTCCCTGTCCCCGAATCCTCATCATCGCCTGCCAGCCCGGGAAGTTTCCCTAAAAGGATCTCGCCGGGACCCCAAGATCTTCCTCAGTTTTCCGGCGACTAGGTTTTCTCTACGTCCGCCTGCTTCTTTGGCCATGTCGTTCCCTGTCTCCTTGCTGAACTCAGTATCCATTCACTGAATTGATATTTAACCACGCCCTGTGTAAGAGACATGCAGGTCTCTTACACCTTGTAAGAGGTGAAGTCAGCCCTGGTTCCTGCTCAAGGAGCCGTGGTTAGCTGTCCATTCATATGTTCATCGAGCCAGTGTTTATTGTATACTTATGTGTGCTAGACCTAGTGTTAAGCGTTGGGGACGTAGCAATGAACAAGGTGAGTGCCACTCTTCTGAAGCGTATGGTGGTGTGGGGGCTTGCAGATATTAAGCAGTATGGCAATTAAAGAGGGATCGGTGTTCTGAAAAGGATGCTTGCCCTTCAAACATTCAGCCTAGATGTTGTCCCCTCTGCAGTCTCATCTGTCCGCTTGATACATTTATTCAGATGTCCCATGGCCTCTACAAATTCAACTCCTCCAAAGTTGAACTTGTGTTCGCTCTCATACTGTTCCCTTCTCAAGCCAGCAACCTTGGAGTTATTCTTGATAGTTTTTTCTTCCTCAGCGCCGCCAGTGCTCTGCAAGCTAGCTCATGAATCTCTCTTAAGCTTCTCCCGCCTCTCTCCATTCACACTGTACCCACCCTAGCTCCGGCCACTGCTGTCTCATGCCTGCACACCAGCACACCACCAGTCCAAACATACTTCATCTCTTTATCTTGAGCACTTCCAGTGTATTCTTCGCTTAGCAGCAGAAGGATCTCTTTGTGATACAGTCACGTTAGAGACCTCCCTTGCTTAAAACTCTCCAGCCTGCTGGTAGAGAGCCCCAGGCCTGTCCACTCTGCAGAGACTCCTCAGGCAGCCTGTGGGTCCTGCACACTGCCCCCATTTCCCTGATGTCCCCTGTGGGCGTGGGCGGCCTACTGGCTGGTGCAATCTTGGCTCACCACAACCTCTGCCTCCTGGGCTCAAGCAATTCTCCTGCCTCAGCCTCCTGAGTAACTGGGATTACAGGCATGCGCTACCACGCCCAGCTAATTTTTCTGTATTATTATTTTTTTTGAGATGGAGTCTTACTCTGTTGCTCAGGCAGGAGTGCAATGGTATAGTCTTGGCTCACTGCACCTTCTGCCTCCCGTGTTCAAGCAATTCTCCTGCCTCAGCCTCCCGAGTAGCTGGGACTACCAGTGCGTGCCACCACACCTGGCTAATTTTTGTATTTTTAGTAGAGACGGGGTTTCACCATATTGGCCAGGCTGGTCTTGAGCTCCTGACCTCGTGATCCGCCCACTTTGGCCTCCCAAAGTGTTGGGATTACAGGCGTGAGCCACCATGCCTGTCTTTTTTGTATTTTTAGTAGAGACTGCATTTCATCATGTTGGTCAGGCTGGTCTTGAACTCCTGACCTCAAATGATCCACATGCCTTGGCTTCTTAATGTGCTGGGATTACAGGTGTGAGCTACTGTGCCTGTCCCCTTCTTCCTTTCTATTGTTCTTTATCTCAGCCCCAAAGTCACTCTGTCTCTTACTCTTCCCAGGGGCCTATTGTGCTGGGCAGACGACAAAAAGCCTTGGGGAAGAACCGCAGTGCTGATTTCAATCCTGACTTCGTTTTCACTGAGAAGGAGGGGACTTATGATGGCAGCTGGGCCCTGGCTGATGTCATGAGCCAACTCAAGAAGAAGGTGAGTCTGACAGTGATGGACAGTTCCAGACCTTGGACTATTAAGATTGGACTGTGGGTTTCAGGGCCTAGTCCTGACCTGACTGACCATCTGTTTACATTCAGCAGATACTAGAACTCCTTTGAAAATAACTGGTTTAAAAAAAAAAAAAAAAAGAAAGAAAGTATCTGGTATACTTTTGATGAGATCAGAAATGACTCACTGTCTTTTTTTTTTTTTTTTTTTTGAGTCTGCTTGCTGGGGAAGTCTCATCTTGATTAATACCAAATGAAGTATGAGCACTTGCCAGGTGTCTCCTGTGGTGTCACTGTGCAGTGTCCCTGCCCACACAGCACAGCCAAAGCTACCACAGATGTCATTGTCATCTGCTTGTTTGCCAAGATCCCATGCCTTTCTGTGAATCTGGTTAAACTAGAAGATGCATCCAAGTTATTTACCATTTCATGTGCATCAGAGAGAAAGATTGCCTGTCCAGAACAGTGTAATCCAGGCTTTGCTGGTCCTTATTCTGATTGAAATAAACCAGCATTGCCTTTTCTTTTTTTTGAGACAGAGTCTCTCTCCGTTTCCCAGGCTGGAGTGTAATGGCGCTATCTTGGCTCACTGCAACCTCTGCCTCCTGGCTTTAAGTGATTCTTGTGCCTTAGCCTCCCGAGTCGCTGGGATTACAGGTGCCCACCACCACGCCCAGCTAATTTTTTGTGTTTTTTTTTTTGTTTTTGAGATGGAGTCTCACTCTGTCACCCAGTGCAATGGTGCGATCTTGGCTCACTGCAACCTCTGCCTCCTGGATTCAAGGGATTCTCCTGCCTCAGCCTCCTGAGTAGCTGGGATTACAGGCATGTGCCACCATGTCCAGCTAATTTTGTATTTTTAGTAGAGATGGGGTTTCTCCATGTTGGTCAGGCTGGTCTGGAACTCCCGACCTTAGGTGATCTGCCTGCTTTAGCCTCCCAAAGTGCTGGGATTACAGGCGTGAGCGACTGCGCTCAGCCTTACCAGCATTGCCTTTTCAAGATCATCTGGAGAGGATTTTAAAATTTTTGTATATATAATATGTATATATATTTTCAGAGAATGCCAATATTTTTTCTTTTTCAAATTAATTATGAAGAATTTGTTCTCTTATTCGATGTTTCAATGAAAATTTCTTTTCACCTCTTTATTTTTATCTGCAGAGGGCAGCCACTACAATAGATGAGAAGATTGAGAAAGTTCGAAAGAAAAGGAAAACAGAGGTGAGGGGAAAAGTGGCTATTTCTCATTGTTATGCCCCACACTTTACTCTCACCGCGACCCCAGCATCTCTCTGGAAGCCCTTACAGAGCGGGGCATGGCTGGGGCAGGCACGCTCTTCTGTGCGTTTGTTGTGCATCAGTACTGAGAATCCCCACAGCCGTCTGTTCAGGCCGGAGAGCTTCCTGTTGCTCTACTTAAGTTCTGGATCTGTAGAAGTTTGTCATCACCCTCGCTTTAATTTTTTTTTCCCAGGTTAAAGAAGCCAAGTCTGGGAAGTTGGAGAAGGAGAAAGAAACAAAGGAGGGCTCTGAACCAAAAGAGCAGGAAGACCTTCAAGGGAATGATGAGGAAGGCTCAGAAGATGAAGCCTCAGAGACTGACTACTCATCAGCTGATGAGAACATCCTCACCAAAGCAGGTAGACGTTACGGCGGAGGTGTCAGCAACGGGGACAGGAGATCAGAAGGCATCCTCCTTTATTTTGTAGGGTTTCCTTCACTCTTCTGCACAGTTTAAGATATTCTGCCTACTACATTGAACTCCATTGAACTCCTTTCTATTTTTTTTTTTTTTTTAAGAGATGTTGGCTGGGCACGGTGGCTCATGCCTGTAACCCCAGCACTTTGGGAGGCCAAGATGGGTGTATCGCTTGAAGCCAGGAGTTTGAGACCAGCCTGGGCAACATGGTAAAACCCCGTCTCTACTAAAAATACAAAAATTAGCTTGATGTGGTGGCATGGACCTGTAATCCCAGCCACTCAGGTGGCTGAGGCATGAGAATCACTTGAACCTGGGAGGTGGAGATTTCAGTGAGCCGAGATTGTCCCATTGTACTTAAGTCTGGGCCACAGAATGAGACCCTGTCTCAAAAAACAAAGCAAAGCAAAACAAAAGAGATGTGGTCTCACTCCATCCACAGGCTGGAGTGCAGTGGTGCCATCATACCTCACTGGAAGGCTTGAACTCCCTGGCTCAAGTGATCTTCCTGCCTTAGCTTCCCAAGTAGCTGGGCCTACAGGTGCATGCCCCTGCGCCTGGCTAATTTTTTTTTCATAGGGATGGGCTCTTGCTTTGTTGTTCAGGCTAGTCTCAAACTTCTAGGCTCAAGCAGTCCTCCCGCCTCGACCTCCAAAAGTGCTGGGATTACAGGAGTGATGAGCCACTGTGCCCGCTGAATCCTTTCTTTTAGGTTCTCTTTTCTCTTGGGATTTTGTTTGGGTTGTTGTACTTTGTAGGTAGTTTACTCTTTTCCCATTTAGCCCCGTGCGGCTGCCGGATGCCTCTGTGATACAAACTCATTTGGGGTGACATACTCAGATGGGTCCAGCCACATAGTGAGTGCTCAATATATATATATATTTTTTCCTTTGAGATAGAATCTCATTCTGTTACCCAGGCTGGAGTGCAGTGGTATAATTTTGGCTCACTGCAACTTCTGCCTCCCGGGTGCAAGCAATTCTCCTGTCTTAGCCTCCCAAGTAGCTGGGACTACAGGCACACACCACCACACCTGGCTAATTTTTGTATTTTTAGTAGAGATGGGGTTTCACCATATTGGTCAGGCTGATCCTGAACTCCTGACCTCAGGTGATCCATCTGCCTCGGCCTCCCAAAGTGCTGGGATTTTAGGCGTGAGCCACCGCTTCTGCCCTCACTAAGTATTTCTTGCAGAAATGTGTGCTAAAGCATCATAATACAGTGTAGTGGTCGAGAGCCTGGTCTCTGGACCAGAGACACTGGGTTAGCTTTCTCTCTGACTTTAGGCAAGTTACTTCACCATGCTGCCACAAAGTGTCCTCATCTGTGAAATGAGGTTGATGATGGTCACCCCTCAGAGGCTGATGTGTGGTATTGGCACTTAGGACAGTGTCCAGCAGAATGCAAGTGCTTTGTAAGTCTGAACCGTGGTCATCAGCTAAGTTTTTCTCCATAGATACACTCAAAGTAAAGGATCGGAAGAAGAAGAAGAAAGGACAGGTGAGCTCGGGGCTGCAAGATAGTGTGCGGCTTGCTGGCAATCTGAAAGGAGTTTAAGGTCATTTGGGTTTCTTGGCCCTTTTGTTGAATTCTCATCTCTCTTTTGGTTTTCTGGCGTAGGAAGCAGGAGGATTTTTTGAAGATGCCTCTCAGTACGATGAAAACCTCTCGTTCCAGGACATGAACCTTTCCCGCCCTCTTCTGAAGGTAGCAGCTTCTTGTAAAAAATTTTCTTGCCGGGCGCGGTGGCTCAAGCCTGTAATCCCAGCACTTTGGGAGGCCGAGACGGGCGGATCACGAGGTCAGGAGATCGAGACCATCCTGGCTAACACGGTGAAACCCCGTCTCTACTAAAAAAATACAAAAAACTAGCTGGGCGAGGTGGCGGGCGCCTGTAGTCCCAGCTACTCGGGAGGCTGAGGCAGGAGAATGGCGTGAACCCGGGAGGCGGAGCTTGCAGTGAGCTGAGATCCAGCCACTGCACTCCAGCCTGGGCGACAGAGTGAGACTCCGTCTCAAAAAAAAAAAAAAAAAAAATTTTCTTTGCAGAAGCAGAGTCTTGCTATGTTGCCCAGGCTGGTCTCAAATTCCTGGCATCAAGCAATCCTCTTGCCTCAACCTCCCAGAGTGCTGGGGTTTGAGCCACTGCGCCTGGCCAGTAGTGGCTTATTTTGGCAACCATGGGATTATTGCAGCCACCCCTAACTGGACTTTCTGCTTATCTGTTTGCCTTCCTCAACTCTCTTGTCCACACAGTTGCCAGAGAACTCTCTTTTTTTTTTTTGAGACGGAGTCTCGCGCTGTGTCGCCCAGGCTGGAGTGCAGTGGCGCGATCTCGGCTCACTGCAAGCTCCGCCTCCTGGGTTCACGCCATTCTCCTGCCTCAGCCTCCGAGTAGCTGGGACTACAGGCGCCCGCCACCGCGCCCGGCTAGTTTTTTTTTTGTATTTTTAGTAGAGACGGGGTTTCACCATGTTAGCCAGGATGGTCTCGATCTCCTGACCTCGTGATCCACCCGCCTCGGCCTCCCAAAGTGCTGGGATTACAGGCTTGAGCCACCGCGCCCGGCCGAGAACTCTCTTAAGCAATGAGTTCCATCATGTCCCTCTTCTTCTGTAAGCCCTTCACTACTTTATAGTCTCACTCAGCTTAAAAGCCCAAGTCCTTATATTGACCTACAAGGCTCTGCCCCTTCTGGCCCTCTCTGATGACACCTCTGCACTCATTCTGCTCTGGCCACACTGGCCTCCTTGCTGGCCCTCAAACAGGTCAGGCCTCCTCTTCCTCAGGACCCTTGCACTTGCTGTTCCCTCTGCCTGGAAGCCTCTTCCAGAAACCTTTTTTTTTTTGTTTTGTTTTTTGAGACGGAGTCTGGCTCTGTCACCCAGGCTGGGGTGCAGTGGCCAGATCTCAGCTCACTGCAAGCTCTGCCTCCCGGGTTTACGCCATTCTCCTGCCTCAGCCTCCCGAGTAGCTGGAACTATAGGCGCCCGCCACCTCGCCTGGCTAGTTTTTTGTATTTTTTAGTAGAGACGAGGTTTCACCATGTTAGCCAGGATGGTCTCGATCTCCTGACCTCGTGATCTGCCCATCTCGGCCTCCCAAAGTGCTGGGATTACAGGCTTGAGCCACCACGCCCGGCCCTCTTCCAGAAATCTTTGGGGGTGCTCTCTAGCTTCCTTCAGGGTTCAACTCAGTATCCCTTGCTCAGTGACACCTTCCCTGGCAGCCCTACTGTGAACAGCACTCCCCCGCTGCCCCTCTGACCGCTGCATTGTTTTCCGCAGCATATCTCCATATGACGTGTGTTTGGTTTTGGTCTGTTTCTACCAGACTGTAAGTTTCCTGAGGGCTAGGGGTTTTATTTCTTTTATTTACTGCTGTGTCCCCAGTGTCTAGAACACCACCTCACATGTAGTAGGCGCTCAGTTCAGTGAATGTTTATGGAATGAATGATTGGTGGGGATTGGTGTGGTCCCCACTTGTCTGGAAACCTGCCCTGTTTGCGTCGTGCTGAGACTTCCCCTGCTCAACCCTGTCTGACTCAGTCTTTTTTCCTCAGGCCATTACAGCCATGGGCTTCAAGCAGCCCACCCCGATCCAGAAGGCGTGCATACCTGTGGGTCTGTTGGGGAAGGACATCTGTGCCTGTGCAGCCACTGGGACAGGTGAAAAGGATAGGGACCCGGGGTAGGCGGAAGGGTGTTACAGCCAGGGCTGGGCTCTAGGCTGACTTACCAAAAGTCTGTTTTGCTAAATAAATACTCTTGGTTTTTTGAACTATTTTGTTTTTATTTTTTATTTCATAGAGATAGGGGTCTCACTTTATTGTCCAGGCTGGTCTCGAATTCCTAGGTTCAGGTTCAAGTGATCGATCTTCCCATCTTGGCTTCCCAAAGTGCTGGGATTACAGGCATGAGCCACTGTGCCTGGCCATAAAATTTTTTTTAACACAAAAAAGATATACTGGTGCAATTGAGAGAGTAAAGGACTTTTAAATTTTTAAGCATTTTATTTTGAAGTATTTGTAGATCAATGGCAAGTTGCAAAAATAGTGTGTAGGGTCTCTCGAATCCTTCATCAGTGGTGACATGCCACATAACTGTAGGACAAAATCAAAACCAGGAAATTGACACTGATATAACAGTGTTTCCTAGACTGCAGAGCTTATTCAGTTTACTGAAGGATTAATGTTTTGTTTTGAAATGGAGTCTCACTCTGTCCCCCAGGCTGGAGTGCAGTAGCACAATCTCAGCTCACTACAACCTCCGCCTCCTGTGTTGAAGTGATTCTCCTGCCTCAGCCTCCCCAGTAGCTGGGTTTACAGGTGCCTGCCACCACACCTGGCTGATTTTTGTATTTTTAGTAGAGACAGAGTTTCACTGTGTTGGCCAGGCTGGTCTCGAATTCCTGACCTCAAGTGATATACCCGCCTCAGCCTCTCAGAGTGCTGGGATTACAGGTATGAGCCACCATGCCTGGCCTACTGAAGGATTAATTTTGTAAGATAAACAGTGCATGAGAGGATGTTTGGGCCTAGTAATGGGCCCGGTCTAGTAATGGGCCACAAATTTCAAAGGGTCTGGTGAAGGTCATTTTCATTTAATGCTCTTGCGGTATCCTTGATCTCTGTGACCATGGCTTCCTGGCCCTGTCATGTCAGAGGAGTAAAGTTTTTTTTTGAGACAGAGTCTTGCTCTGTTGCCCAGGCTGGAGTGCAGTGGTGCAATCTCGGCTCACTGCAACTCCACCTCCCGGGTTCAAGCGATTCTTCTACCTCAGCCTCCTGAGGAGCTGGGATCACAGGTACACACCACCATGTCCAGCTAATTTTTGTATTTTTAGTAGAGATGGGGTTTTACCATCTTGGCCAGGCTGTCTTGAACTCCTGACCTCGTGATCCACCTGCCTCAGCCTCCCAAAGTGCTGGGATTATAGGCATGAGCCACTGCGCCCGGCCATATTATTATTATTATTTTTTTGAGGCAGAGTTTTGCTGTTGTCACGCAGGCTAGAGTGCAGTGGCGCGTTCTCAGCTCACTGCAACTCTGCCTTCCGGTTTCAAGCGAATCTCCTTCCTCAGCCTCCTGAGTAGCTAGGATTACAGGCGCCTACCACCATGCCTGGCTAATTTTTATGTATTTAGTAGAGATGGGATTTCACTGTATTGGCCAGGCTGTTCTCGAACTCCTGACCTCAGGTGATTTGCCTGCCTTGGTCTCACAAAGTGCTGGGATTACAGGCTTCTGCCACCATGCCCAGCTAAGTTTTTTGTATTTTTAGTAGCATTGGGGCTTCACTGTGTTGGTCAGGCTGGTCTTGAACTCCTGACCTCAGGTGATCCACCTGCCTCGGTGTCCCAAGGTGCTGGGATTACATATGTGAGCCTGACCATATGATTTGAAAGCAGAAAAAATATTCTATGAAAAATTAATTCCTTTATTTTCCCCGACCAGACGTGGTTTTTCTGTGCTCTGGTGAAAACCTAACCCTGGAGGGAACTGAACGTCTTCTCATTGCTTCCTTGCTGCCCTTCCCTCCAGGTAAAACTGCCGCCTTTGCCCTGCCTGTCTTGGAGCGTCTGATTTACAAACCCCGCCAGGCTCCAGTCACCCGCGTGCTGGTGCTGGTGCCCACCCGAGAGCTGGGCATCCAGGTGCACTCTGTCACCAGACAGCTGGCCCAGTTCTGCAACATCACCACCTGCCTGGCTGTGGGTGAGTTTCTGGCCAAGGGTTGCCAGCCCCTCAGAGACTGTGGTGGGGTGGAGGATGGATGTGCCCTGCCATCTGTTGGTGTTGGTGCCAGGTGCCAGGATAGGCCTTTGTGTTGATTGAACACAACACTTAAAACCTGGAAGACGGCCGGGCGCGGTGGCTCAAGCCTGTAATCCCAGCACTTTGGGAGGCCGAGACGGGCGGATCACGAGGTCAGGAGATCGAGACCACCCTGGCTAACACGGTGAAACCCCGTCTCTACTAAAAATACAAAAAACTAGCTGGGCAAGGTGGCGGGCGCCTGTAGTCCCAGCTACTCGGGAGGCTGAGGCAGGAGAATGGCATAAAAACCCAGGAGGCGGAGCTTGCAGTGAGCTGAGATCCGGCCATTGCACTCCAGCCCGGGCAACACAGTGAGACTCCATCTCAAAAAAAAAAAAAAAAAAAAAACCTGGAAGACATGTTTTTTTGTTTTTTTGAGATGGAGTCTTGCTTTGTCACCCAGGCTGGAGTGCAGCGGCGTGATCTGGGCTCACTGCAAGCTCCTCCTCCCGGTTCACACCATTCTCCTGCCTCAGCCTCCCAGGTAGCTGGGACTACAGGTGCCCGCCACCACGCCCAGCTAATGTTTTATATTTTTAGTAGAGATGGGGTTTCACTGTGTTAGCCAGGATGGTCTCGATCTCCTGACCTTGTGATCCACCTGCCTTTGTCTCCCAAAGTGCTGGGATTACAGGTGTGAGCCACTGTGCCCAGCTGACGTGTTTTCATAGTGCTTTAGGCAGGTGGGATTTGATTGAAACTTAACCAACCTTGACAAATGAAACCTGACAACTATGAACATTTTTTTCTTGGTACTGAACAAATTTGGAATATAATTTTTGCTTTGTGAGAATAATAAATATTATTTTGGACAGCGTTTTTCCAATGAAGTTATATGATAGTGTTATCTAGCCTGCATTTTGTCCTCCTTGTGCAATTGGAAGTCAGAAGTGATCTTTGTCTCCCTGTAACAGAGACTTCATCACTTTCCACAGCTGCTTCTCTTAGTCCTTGGATGTTTCAGGCATTCTCTTTTTTTTTTTTTTTTTGAGGAAGTCTCACTCTTTTGCCCAGGCGGGAATGCAATGGCATGATCTCGGCTCACTGCAACCTCTGCCTCCTGGGTTCAAGCGATTCTCCCACCGCTTTCAAGTAGCTGGGATTATAGGCGTGCACCACCACGCCCAACTAATTTACATATTTTTACTAGAGATGGGGTTTCGCCATGTTGGGTGGGCTGGTCTCGAATTCCTGACCCCAAGTGATCCACCTGCCTTGGCCTCCCAAAGTGCTGGGATTACAGGCGTGAGCCACCGCTCCTAGCCCATGCATTCTCTTCTGAAGTGCTTTTGTGTCATCATCATTGTTGATTTTTGCACTTAGCACAATTTTAATGACATGATCTGTCTTTCCCAGTGTGTTGGGAAACCCATGTGCTTGGGCCTTTGTTAGTCTTACTCTCTCAGTGGTTTCCTCTGCATCTGGCCTGAGGCCTGGTGAGTGGCTGGTGCTCAGTCAACACCCATGAGCAGCTGACCTGGCCGCCTGGTGGGGCTCTTCCTCTTTGCAGGCGGCTTGGACGTGAAGTCTCAGGAAGCAGCTCTTCGGGCAGCGCCTGACATCCTCATCGCCACCCCAGGCCGGCTCATCGATCACCTCCACAACTGCCCTTCCTTCCACCTGAGCAGCATCGAGGTGCTCATCCTGGATGAGGCTGACAGGTGCTCCTCCCAGCGTGGGGCCCAGGGCACTGTGGGGTTCCAAGGCCCACAACCAGGATGTGGACCTGCTACACTGCGTTGTTCTTTGCGGCTCTGGGCCATGGCCTTTGGTGTGCGATACCAGATCAGCCACTGGTGCTGGGGCCTCTGTCCAGCCTTAGCCTGTGTTTTCCTGTTTTTTCTCTTTCTCTCTCTATTATGGTGGTTAAGTGATGAGGCCGGTCAAATGTTGGCCCTGCCACTTCCTAAGGGAGATCTGGAAACATTTAGATTCTCAAAACAAAATCTTTTCTCGTTTGTAAATGGGAGATAAGGACATACGCACATCACAGTGTCGAGGAGCTGAGGAGGGAGGAAGAGGAAGTGCCAGCGCGGCTCCCACAGGGCCTCTGTGACTGCAGCCGGGACTCCCTCTCCCCCCACCCTGCCCCCCAGCTCTGTTCCTCTCTTACGTGTGCCGTCTGCTCACCTCTTTGCTCTGGGACTGAACAGAAGGAACTCTTCCTGAACTCTGGACTGAGGCTGGAGGCGGGGCAGGGGAAGGAGCTCTCAAACAGCCCCAGGGCATGCTAAGGTTACAGGCCCTTAAACCGCTTCTGATCCTGACACCCCTCCCTGAATCTTCACCAGCTTGGGGAATGGCAGCTCCATCCTTCCAGCTGTTCTGAGTTCTCTGCGTGTTCTCCTGTTTTCACACCCCACAGCCCGCCTGTCAGCACAGACTGTCCACATGCCCCCACTTTGTGTCTTCTATGTTTGCCTTTTCCTCAGCCTGGAGCCATCTCCTGCCCCTTCAGGTTTCTGTTCCAGTTGTCACCTTGTTAGTGGGGCCTTTGCTGGCCGCCCTGTGATGGTCCTGCCCTAACTTGCTCCTCCCGTCCTGCCTGCATTGTCACTGAGGGTTCATGGAGTGCCATGTCTCCCCTGTCTCCCTAGGATACAGTATTCATGAAGGGGCTACATGCATAGGGGCGTGTCTAGTATATAGCAGGCACTCAGTAAATACTTGTTGAATAACCGATTGGCTGACTCCCTCAGAACAAAAGACCCATTCCTGAGGCCTAAAGGATGAAAAGGAGATCATTTTAAGTCAAGGGGACTTGATCTGGTTCAGGTTTTAAAGGGGGAGGGAAACTATTCAAGTATGTATCTCAAAAGACCAAAAAAGGCAGAGGAAGTATTTGAGATTTGGAAGATCAGAAGACAGCTCTGTGTGACACCTGGACCTAGACTGCAGCCTGCACTGGGGGAGAAATGCTGTAAGGGGTTGGGCTTGCTGAAAATATGGAATCCAAGGAATCTCACAGATTACTATTATATATAAAGAGAAAAAGGATCTTTTACAGTGGAGCGATCTGGCAGACACTATAGCCAGTGACCAACCTCACATCCCTGGTTCTAGAACAAACCGGCCGTCAGTGTCTGGTGATGGAGCATGAATACAGGGCACAGCTGCGCCCAGCAGTGCTGTCCCCTTGAGAATTTCTCTGAATCCAGTTACTGGGAAACAATTAGATGAATCCAGAGTGCGAGAAGGATGAGGGGCCTTTTCGTTCTTTTTTTTTTTTTTGAGTCAGGGTCTTCCTTTGTCACCCAGGCTGGAGTGCCATGGTGTGAACACTAGCTCATTGCAGCCTCTACTTCCTAGACTCAGGTGATCCTCCCGCCTCAGTCCCCCCACGTAGCTGGGACTACAGGCACACACCACCATGCCTGGCTTATTTTATATTAAATAAGTAGAGACAAGGTTTTGCTGTGTTGTCCAGGCTGGTCTTGAACTCCTGGGCTTAAGTGACCCTCCCGCCTCAGCCTCCCAAAGTTCTGGGATTATAGGCATGAGCCACCTTGCCCGGCCCCAGCCCATTTTTGTATTTTTTGTGGAGACGGGGTTTTGCCATGCTGCCCAGGCTGAGGGGGCTTTTCTAGATGCAAGAAGACTAGAGACGTGGCAGCCAGTTGCAAGGCAGGAACTTTGGTTCTTGTACTAAAACAAAAGGTAACTATAAAATAACACTTGGCCTGGCATGGTGGCTCATACCTGTAACTTCAGCACTTTGGGAGGCTGAGGCAGGCGGATCACCTGAGGTCGGGAGTTTGAGACCAGCCTGACCAACATGGAGAAACCCCATCTCTACTAAAAATACACAATTAGCTGGGCGTGGTGGTGCATGCCTGTAATCCCTGCTATTCAGGGGGCTGAGGCAGGAGAATTGCTTGAACCTGGGAGGCGGAGGTTGCAGTGAGCCAAGATTGCGCCATTGCACTCCAGCCTGGGCAACAAGAGTGAAACTGCATCTCAAAAAAAAAAAAGACACCTGGAGGCAGCTGAAGGAATGTGAATGTGGCCTGTACTTTAGATATTCACCCGCTTGAAAGTCTTGGGCGTGTTGATGAAGTTGTGTTACTGTAAGAGAAGGCCCTAGTCCTTAGGAGTTGTGTGCTGAAATATTTGGGGTCAGGTGTTATGACATCTGCGACTGACTTGCCACAAAAAGACAAAGCAAATGTGGCAAAATGATAATTCTTGGTGAAAAGATAAAATAATAAAATAGATGATTCCTAAATGTAACCAGTGACAACAAACAGCAGCCGGTATGCGATCCTATGCCCCTCACTGTGACCGAAGGGCACTCTCCCCAGTTCTGACATGTCTTTCTTTGCTCCCAGGATGCTGGATGAGTACTTTGAGGAGCAGATGAAGGAGATCATCCGAATGTGTTCCCACCACCGCCAGACCATGCTCTTCTCAGCCACCATGACAGACGAGGTGGGCCGAGGGACTTCTCTGTGGCGGGTGGCAGGTGTGCGCAGAGGGGGCTGTGCAGAGGACCCTGACTGGGGTTGAGGGGGTTTGCCTGGGGTGAGCATTGCTGCCTCCTTCCCCACTACCCGGTTGCCAGCTGAGCAAACCCGGCTTTGCGCTTGGCAGGTGAAAGATCTGGCTTCTGTCTCCTTGAAGAATCCTGTCCGGATATTTGTGAACAGCAACACGGATGTGGCTCCCTTCCTGCGGCAGGAGTTCATCCGGATCCGGCCTAATCGGGAAGGAGACCGGGAAGCCATCGTGGCAGGTGGCAGCTGAGGGCGAGCCTGGGCAGGGTGGGCTGGTCAGCTTCCTTGAGCTCGTGGTGTCCATGCCGAAGTGTTTGGTTTTCCCCCGCGCCTCTGCCATCCAGTCTTCCCCAGCGCAGAGGCTGCACTGCACTAACGATGATCCGCTGCCTCACTTCTCCATGGGTCCTTCCTCCCTTTGCCTTATCGCCTCACTAATCCTCTTTGTGTCCTGTTCAACTCCCAACCACTTGGCATCAGCTGCGGTTGTACGCATCAGTCCAGACCACTGGTCTGTCGCCTGGATCGTTGTGCAGCCTCTTGCTCGAGCTCCCCGCTTCCACTCGGCCGTTTGTGACTGCATTGCAGAGCATTTATGATGATTGCTTGCAGAAGACATTTGTACTTGTTACATCCTTATTTGAACACCCTGCGGTGGCTTCCATTGGTTTTAGACTAAAATCCAAACATCTTAGTGAGTCTTTTAGGACTCTTCGGGCCTGGCCCTTGCCTGCCCGGGGTCCCCAGCCATGTAGGCTTGCTCATGGCTCCAGCCACATTCGCCTGCTTGCACTTTTTTTTTTTTCCTTTGAGACAGAGTCTTGCTGTGTCGCCCAGGCTGGAGTACAATGGCACGCTCTTGGCTCAATGCAGCCTTTGCCTCCTGGGTTCAAATGAGTCTCGTGCCTCAGCCTCCCAAGTAGCTGGGATTACAGGCACTCGCCACCACTTCTGGCTAATTTTTGTATTTTTAGTAGAGACAGGGTTTTACCATGTTTGCCAGGCTGGTCTTGCACTCCTGGCCTCAAGTGATCTGTCCTTCTTGGTCTCCTAAAGTGCTGGGATTACAGGCGTGAGCCACTACATCCGGCCGCCTGCTTGCACTTCTCACTATAAGCTCGTTCCTGCCTCTGGGCCTTCATGTTTGCCATTTCCTCTGTCTAGAATCTTCCCCTGGATCTTCCCATGGATCATCTGCCTTGTCATTCAACCTAATGTCACCTCTTCAGAGAGGCCAGCCCTTAGCTGCTTCCCCTCCTCCCTGCACTCTCTCTTACAACATTTTTCACCCCCCAGGAATTGGTTTCTCTGTATCCACCCTGGAATTTGAGTTCCACAGGACAGGGACAATGCCTGTCTATCCAGTGCCAGGCACAGTGACCATACTTTGTGGATGAGGAGGGGGTACATGTTGAATAAGAGCTTAGAAACAGCTGCCAGCTCAGTCCTCTCTTCCTGCCAGCCTTGTTGACGAGGACCTTCACTGACCATGTGATGCTGTTCACGCAGACCAAGAAGCAGGCCCACCGCATGCATATCCTCCTGGGGCTCATGGGACTGCAGGTGGGCGAGCTCCATGGCAACTTGTCACAGACGCAGCGGCTGGAGGCCCTCCGGTAACATTTGGGGTGGGGACTCAGGCTCCCACCATCCTTCTGGGGCAGAGCAGATAGAGGGAAGAAGAGGACCCTGAGCATTCTATTAGAGCATTAGCAGGGGACACATAGGATGATCTTGGCCTTGAACATTTTAACCCAACCACTGTGAGGTCATGTCTTAGATGCATGTAGAACTCCAACTTCATAGTCAGAGATGACCCTCATGCCCTTGGGTGCTTGTCCCTAGCATGGGAGCTGTTGTGTGGGGTGACAGAGGAAGCCGGCTTGGAAAGGCAGCACATGGTCCCTTCTCTGAAGCTTTCTGAGAGTGGTGAACATTCCTGGGTCTGATTGAACAAGATTTAGAGTCAAAGTCAGCAGCCATTACTTGAGCATCTACTTTGCCAGGCACTGTGCTGTGTGCTTTCCACGTGATTTCTTGTTTAATCCTCAGAGAATGGCATCAAGGTGGTTGGCAAGGAGGAACCCTTTAGAACTCTCCACCCTGTTCATCAGAGGGTGCCGAAAGGTGTTTGTTAAAGATAGGCTGATTTAAACTGAGACAATTGCCCATGCTGTTAGCAGACACAGAACTACGCTTGCTCTGTGTGATGGGTTGTTGAAGGGTGGGTGTAAACATCCCATGTGCTCACATTTAGAATCTATCCCCATTTTAATGCCCTGTTCTGTCCTCTGCTGGCTCAGGCTCTTGTGGAACATTATTAGGGGAGGGTGTCTGGATGAACAGCTGTTTGTGATTGTTTCTAGGCGTTTTAAGGATGAACAGATTGACATCCTCGTGGCCACTGATGTGGCAGCCCGTGGACTTGATATTGAGGGGGTCAAAACGGTGAGCAGACCCTATCTTCCTTGGACTTTTGGTGGAAGTCTTTTTGCCTCTTCGCACCCCCCTTCCCTTGCCAGGCCTGACTGATGTTCATTTTTGACCTTCTAGGTAATCAACTTCACAATGCCTAATACTATCAAGCATTATGTCCACCGGGTGGGGCGAACAGCGCGTGCTGGCAGGGCTGGGCGCTCAGTCTCTCTGGTGGGAGAAGATGAGCGGAAGATGCTGAAGGAGATTGTAAAAGCTGCCAAGGCCCCTGTGAAGGCCAGGATACTTCCCCAAGGTGAGCAGGCAGCCCTGTGGCAGTGCAGAATGGCTTGGGTGGGTGGGGCAAGGGCAGAGTGTAAGGGCTTTGCAGTTCAGAGCCAGATTTGAATTCTAGCCCTGCTGCTTCCTTGCCGAGTGACCATGTACAGGTTTTGCCTCACCTCTCTGAGCTTGCCTCCTGTGTGTAGAAGGGAATTATGACAGAATTGTAAACACAGTGCCCCATTTAGGTGGAAAATTAGGAAGAGAGGGTCGCTTGGGGCAAAATTCTCACTAACCTCCTCTTTCCCTTACTATTGGTGGGGGGAAGAGAGAGATCAGTACTCATTCTTTTTGGGTCCTTTCATTGTTTTTGTTCCTCTGATCTGTGGGGGTCCTATAAAGCACAACCTCTTTAAAGTCTTTTTTAGTTTTGTTTTGTTCTTGAATTCCTAGGCTGAAGCAATCCACCCACCTTTTGCCCCCAAAGTGTTGGGATTACAGTAATGAGCCACCATGCCCAGCCTTAAAAATTTTTAAGTTATAAAAATAATACATATTTAGTCTGAGCATGGTAGCTCTTGCCTTTGTAACCCAAAGTAACCCAGCACTTTGGGAGGCTAAGGCAGGAAGATTGCTAGAGGCCAGGAGTTCAAGACCAACCTAAGCAATGTAGTGAGATGCCTGTCTCTTTAAAAAAAAAAAAAAAAAAAAATTAGCTGGGCGTGGTGGTGTGTGCCTGTAGTCCCAGCTTTTCAGGAGGCTGAGGCAGGAGGATCACTTAAATCCAGGAGGTTGAGGCTGCAGTGAGCTATGATTGCACCACTGCACTACAGCCTGGACAAAAGTGCAAGACCGTCTCTAAAAAATGAAATAAAAAGTATATATTGATTGATGGAAATTAGTAAATAAAAAAACAAAAATGTAATTCTGTGTCAAAGAGCTCACCACTGGTAGCATTTAGGTGTATGTCCTTTCAAACCATTTTACCTTTCTTATTTCTTTTTTTTTTTTTTTTTTTTGAGACGGAGTCTCGCTCTGTCCCCCGGGCTGGAGTGCAGTGGCCGGATCTCAGCTCACTGCAAGCTCCGCCTCCCGGGTTCACGCCATTCTCCTGCCTCAGCCTCCCGAGTAGCTGGGACTACAGGCGCCCGCCACCTCGCCCGGCTAGTTTTTTGTATTTCTTAGTAGAGACGGGGTTTCACCGTGTTAGCCAGGATGGTCTCGATCTCCTGACCTCGTGATCCACCCGTCTCGGCCTCCCAAAGTGCTGGGATTACAGGCTTGAGCCACCGCGCCCGGCCTTTCCTTTCTTAAATGTCCCTTTTATTTTTTTCATTTTCATAGTCTTTATTTAATCAGTGACTAGTTATTGAGTCCTGCTGTGGGCCTAGTGCTATTTATTATGTTCTAGGTGCTGGGGATACAGCAGGGAACAAAGCAGGGCTGTCACTGTGGTGGGAGAAAGAGACAATAAATAAGCTAACAGTAGATGTGATTGAGAACAACAGGAAGAGAGTGCCTCATTAAGCTGTTAAGGAAAGACCTCTGCACAGCTGGCATTGGAGCTGAGTCCTGGATGATCAGAATGAGGCAGCCAGGAGAGGTCTGAGGGCAAAGTGCTGAGCTGAGAGAACAAGGGCAAAGGCTGTGAGGTAGGAACGAGCTTAGTGTGTGAGAACAAGAGAAAGGGCAGGAGGCTCAGGCGTGGTGAGCAGGGACACACAGAAGATCAGAGCAGTAGGCAGGGGCCACTCTGACTTTGGGGGGTATGAAGCAGAGAAGGCACACATTACAAACACCATTTCCTATGTCAGTAAATGCACAGCTAAATTATTTTCATCAGCTACATAGTATTAGTAGTCACCCGTATTTTATTTATTTATTTTTGAGATGGAGTCTTGCTCTATCACCAGGCTGGAGTGCAGTGGTGCGATCTTGACTCATTGCAACCTCCGCATCTCGGGTTCAAGCGATTCTCCTGCCTCAGCTTCCCAAGTAGCTGGGACTATAGGCGTGTGCCACTATGCCCAGCTAATTTTTATATTTTTAGTAGAGACGGGGTTTCACCATGTTGTCCAGGATGGTCTCGATCTCTTGACCTCGTGATCCACCCGCCTTGGCCTCCCAAAGTGCTGGGATGACAGGCTTGAGCCACCGCCTTATTTTTTTTAATTTTAAGATAAGGTCTTGCTTTGTTGCCCAGGTACAGTGGTGCGATCATAGCTTACTGTTGCCTCGAACTCCTGGGTTCAAGCAGTTCTCCTCAGCCTTCTGAGTAGGTGGGACTACAGGTGCATGCCACCATGATGGCTAATTTTTTTTTTTTTAGATGGAGTCTCACTCTGTCGCCCAGCATGGAGTGTAGTGGTGTCATCTTGGCTCACTGCAACCTCCGCCTCGTGGGTTCAAGCAATTCTCCTGCCTCAGTCTTCTGAGTAGTAGCTGGGATTACAGGTGTGTGCCCCCACACCCAGCTAATTTTTGTATTTTTAATAGAGACCGGGTTTCACAGTGTTGGCCAAGCTGGTCTCGAACTCCTGACCTCAGATGATCCACCTGCCTTGGACTCCCAAAGCGTGCGATTACAGGCGGGAGCCACTGAGCCACTGTGCCTGGTGTTTTTTTTTTTTTTTTTTTTTTTTGGTAGAGACACAGTCTGGCCATGTTGCCCAGGCTGGCCTCAACTTCCTGGGCTCAAGCAGTCCTCCCACCTCAATCTCCCAGAGTGCCGAGTTACAGTTGTGAGCCACCATGCCCGGCCTACCCTTATTTTTAAATCCTTTTTATTTTCTCCCGTTGAGATGTCATCCTCAAATTCCGGGACAAGATTGAGAAAATGGAGAAAGATGTGTATGCAGTTCTGCAGCTAGAGGCGGAGGAGAAAGAGATGCAGCAGTCGGAAGCCCAGGTGAGGCTGCAAGGTGGGATCTTGTTCACGAGGCTGCTCAGTGAGCAAGCTGCTGCATCCCTGCCAGTGCTGCCCTTCTGAAATGTTTCTCCCATCAGAGCCACAGGCATTTGCAGGCCATGGCTTCCTGTGTTAGTAGATAAAGGTTTCACAGCAGGCATCCTTTTGTTATCTCTACAGATCAATACAGCAAAGCGGCTCCTGGAGAAGGGGAAGGAGGCAGTGGTCCAAGAGCCCGAGAGGAACTGGTTCCAGACCAAAGAAGAGAGGAAGAAGGAGAAAAGTAAGTCAGGGAGGTTCTGCAGAAATCTCAATACAGAATTACCCCACAGGACTCAGCAGTTCCATTCCTAGTTCTATACTGTAAAGCAGCGGTCCCCAACCTTTTTGGCACCAAGGACCAGTATTGTGGAAGACAGTGTTTCCACATTTGGCGTGTTGGGGGGTGCATTAGATTCTCATAAGGAGCACACGCCCTAGATCCCTCGCATGCGCACTTCACAATAGCGTTCATGCGCCTATGAGAATCTAATGCTGCTGCTGATCTGACAGGAGGCCGAGCGCAGGTGGCAATGCTTGGTTGCCCAACGCTCACCTCCTGCTGTGCAGCCTGGTTCCTAATAGGCCATGGACTGGAACCGGTACGTCAGCCTGGGGATTGGAGACCACTGTCGTAAAGGACTGTAAACAGGGACTCAGACAGATACTTAGATGCCAGTGTTCTTTGAAGTACTGTTCGTAATAGCAAAAAGGTGGAAACAAACTATGTCCATCAACAAGTGAATGGATAAACAAAATTTGGGGTGTGTGTATATATACACACAATGGAATATTATTCAGCCATGAAGTTCTGATACATTCCATAAGGATGAACCTTGAAAATATTAAGCTGAATGAAATGATCCAGACACAAAGGGACAGATACTGTCTGATTCCACTTACCTGAGGTACCTAGCTGGGCAAATTCACAGAGATAGAAGTAGATTATGGATTACTTGGGGCTAGGGGAAGGAGGGTAATAGGAAATTATTAGTGGTTGTAGAGCTTCTGTTTTCGATGATGGCAGTGAGTAGCCTCCTGGTAGGAGTTTTGGAAACAGTTAGTGGTGATGGTTATACAATGTTGTGAATTTAAGTAATGCCACTGAATTGTATACTTAAGATTGGGTAAAATGGCAACCTTTGTTTTATATATGTATATATAACCACAATAAAAATAATTTTTTAAAGGTCAGGATATATTTAATATAGATTTCCTCTCCATCTTCCTTTAAAAAACACCCAAAACACTTATAAGTTCATATTGTTCTATGCCTTGCCTTTTCACTTAATTTTGAAGCTTAGAGATATGTTTTATATAGGCCCACACATGGCTGCCCTTTTTGTTTTTTGTTTTGAGACGGAGTCCTGCTCTGTCACCCAGGCTGGAGTGCAGTGGCACAATCTCGGCTCACTGCAAGCTCTGCCTCCTGGGTTCACCCCATTCTCCTGCCTCAGCCTCCCAAGTAGGTGGGACTACAGGTGCCCGCCACCACACCCGGCTAATTTTTTGTATTTTTAGTAGAGACGGGATTTCACTATGTTAGCCAGGATGGTCTTGATCTCCTGACTTTGTGATCCGCCTGCCTCCGCCTCCCAAAGTGCTGGGATTACAGGCGTGAACCACTGCACCTGGCCCCCTATTAGTTTTTTTGAGGCCTCCCAAAGTGCTGGGATTACAGGCGTGAGCCGCCATGCCCGGCCCCCTGTTGGTTTTTTTTTAATGGCTTCACGTTCCTCCATCATATGAGTAGATTGTTGAGGGACACTGAGGTTGTTTACAATCATTTGCCATCCAGCCTGGGCAACATGGCAAAACCCCATCTCTACTAAAAATAAAAAAATTAGCCAGACGTAGTGACACATGCCTGTAGTCCAACTACTTGAGAGGCTGAGGTAGGAGGATCATCTGAGCCTAGGTAGGTCAAGGTTGCAGTGAGCTAAGATTCTGCCACTGCACTGCAGCCTGGGCAGCTGAATGAGACCCTGTCTCAAAAGAAACCACCATCACCAACAACAAAAAACCCAAAAAACAATCATTTGTTATTATAAACAAGTGATGTAGTGAATAACCTTGTACATATGCCCTTTTACAATTAAGCAAGTATATATTTGCCTTGCAGGATTCATTCCTAAAAGTGGAATAGTGGGTCAGAGGATATTTGTATTTCTAGTTATGTTAGAGGTTGCAAAATTACCCTCCTAGAGGGTATACCAGCAGTTTTAGAAATACTGTCTATATTTGATGGGACAAAAAAGGCTGTTTATAAGTTAAATTTCTGATAAAAATAGAGTCATAACCGTATTGGTGGTAAAGTAGTGTAAGTGACCTAAATCTTCATCTTTCATAGCAGGAGGTTTGTAATGAGTATCTTAAATGGATTGAGAAATAGTCAGAAAAGCATGTTATTTAGTGAGATGGAGGTAGTCAGTGGAAGAAGTGCTTGCGGCTTTTTTTTTTTTTTTTGGAGGCAGGGTCTTGCTCTGTCGCCCAGGCTGGAGTGCAGTGGCGCGATCTCAGCTCACTGCAGCCTCCTCCCAGGTTCAAGCAATTCTGTCACCCCAGCCTCCCAAGTAGCTGGGATTACAGGTGTACCACCATGCCCGGCTAATTTTTGTATTTTTAGTAGAGTCAGGGTTTCACCATGTTGGCCAGGCTGGTCTCAAACTCCTGACCTCAGGTGATTCACCCACCTCAGCCTCCCAAAGTGCTGGGACTACAGGCACAAGCCACTGCACCCGGCCAAGTGGTGCTTGCCACTTTTCATTTTAATCGGCTAACTTACCAATTTAAAACATGTGTACTTCTTATCATAAGCTTAAAAAAAGATAAAATCATCCCTGAAATCTTATGCTTTCTTCTCATCCCAGTTGCCAAAGCTCTGCAGGAATTTGACTTGGCCTTAAGAGGAAAGAAGAAAAGGAAGAAGTTTATGAAGGATGCCAAAAAAAAGGGGGAGATGACAGTGAGTGGCCTCCCTTTTGGAGTTTGGACCCACTCGGTGGGGTGGGTCAGAGCGGCCTGGTGTGTTCCACACTCACACCTCCCCACTCCCCCTAGGCAGAGGAAAGGTCCCAGTTTGAAATCCTCAAGGCGCAGATGTTTGCTGAACGGCTAGCGAAGAGGAATCGCAGAGCCAAGCGGGCCCGAGCAATGCCTGAGGAGGAGCCAGTGAGAGGTCCTGGTAGGTGAATGGGGACCCCAAAGGAGCTTGTAGGAAGGTTTTCCTGAAACCTGTGCTTTGGGTCAGGGAGAAAATCTGAGGGATGACGACGATAGCCCACATGATTTGAGTAATTAGTATGTGCCAATGTGTACAGCTATCCCTCCATTGGTGTAAGGGGTGCAGTGATCTTGTGGTTGGTAAGAACTAGGATTTGAACGCCAGCTTTTCTGACTCCGGAACCTAAGGCCTTACCAGCTGCTACTTGGAGGATCTGGTGAGGACAGAATGAAGATAGTCTTTGGATGCCAGAGCATCCACTGAACTTGGAATCATTACCTTGAACTTAAGGAGATTTAGGAGCTTGGGCCAAAGACAACCATATGTAACCCATTCTCTCTGTGCACAGCCAAGAAGCAGAAGCAGGGGAAGAAATCTGTATTTGATGAAGAACTCACCAACACAAGCAAGAAGGCCCTGAAACAGTATCGAGCTGGGTAGGATTTTAAGTCATCATGGAGCCCTTGGTATTCTAATGGAAGCTATGAGTCTTCTCCCTCCTTCCCCGTTCCCAGTTCTCACATACCTATAGCTTTATACTATGTAAATTCAAGGGTACCTGTCTGTTCTTCACCCCCCACCCCTCTCAGGGCCACCTGAGGATCCCGAGATGAGACCAGGAGACGGGTGTTCAGTTAGCACTGTTCCTGCCTTGGAGGAGAAATAGTACATTGTTGGGTTCAGAAATGGAGCTTTCCTTCAGGGGAGTGATAACTCATCTCAAGTTCCATCCTACAGAACCCCAAACAGAGTCCTGGCTTGCTCTTAGGCATGTTGTCCCACGCCACTTTCCCCAGCCCAAGGTTGGGATAGGGGCAGACTAAGCTTCCCAAGTAGTTGTATATACTTAAGAAGGGCCTCTTTCAACCTTATTTTAAAGTTGGGCCCTGACTTCCAGAAACACACGTTATCAGGTGGAAACACATAAAGGCTTAGAACTTAGGGCCTGAAAATGATGCATCCCAGAGATGCTGCTGCTTCATGTAGGAGCTGGGTAGGGTGGGGGTGAGACAACACCCATTTGTTCAACAGCTTGCTCATTTCAGCATCTCATCTTCTCTTTCACAGCCCTTCTTTTGAAGAAAGGAAACAGTTGGGCTTGCCCCACCAGAGACGAGGAGGAAACTTTAAATCTAAATCCAGGTGATACTGGCTGTTTTGGAGGGGCATAGGTTATGGCTGTTTGGGATTAGGGATAAAAACCTTTCATGGAAAAGGAGCTTCTCCATCCTCATTCTGGTCTTCACTCTCTGATTTTCTTACAGATACAAGAGGAGGAAGTAGCTGTTGTGGCCTGAAGAAATTCATGGGGGCAGCCCTTAAATCCCTTCCCTGTGGGAAGTCATCCTGGCTGGTCTGTCTTTTCTCCGTTTGTTCAAAAAACAAAAAAAAAGTTTGGTGTGGTGGTATGGTATGTAGCTATTTTCCTAAGCATGTCTATCAATCTCCTTTCTTGCTGATTAGCTTTCACATAATGACTATATTAAATGGAACTATTTTTGGAAGAGAAACCAATCCAAGTGTATATCTTATTACTATCTCGTCCTCAATGGCAAAGTGTGCCCACAGTCTACTAGCTTGGTATCACCATATACCACTGGAATGCATCACCTTTATGCTTATAGAGGAACTGGGTATGGAGTGAGGAAATTCTTGGTAGAAGTTCTCTTCTAGCCTGGGGAACATAGCGAGACCCTGTCTCTTAAAAAAAAAAAAAAAGTTCTCTTCTGTTGATATTCTAGAACTAAGAGCTAAATGATAGCTGAAGATAGCTAAATGATAACTCTTAGTTCTAAAACATCAACAGAAGAGAACTTTAGCATGAATGCCAACCATGCACCAGATATTCTGTGTGCTGAATAGAATCCAATCAACTCACTGCACTCCTGTGAGGCAGGCAGTGATATCCTCATTTTCCAATAAACAGAGGCTTGGAAAGACTAACTTTCCAGAGTTGCACAGCTAGGAATTCAGGTTTTCAACCAACATCTACTTGAACCCACACCCTACCTCTTGCTGCTGTACTGTGGAAATGCTGCTGGAGAAATGGAAGCCCAAAAAGGACAGGAGTCTTGACACCATAAATTAGTTACTTGCTGCAAAAACCAGAGTCTCTTGTCCCCCAGGCTGGAGTGCAGTGACACAATCTTGGCTCATTGCAACCTCTACCTCCTGGGTTCAAGTGAGTCTCCTGCCTCAGCCTCCGAATACCTGTGATTACAGGCGTCCGCTACCACGCCTGGCTAATTTTTGTATTTTTAGGAGAGACAGGGTTTCACCATGTTGGCCAGGCTGGTCTTGAACTCCTGACCTCAGGTGATTCACCTACCTCGGCCTCCCAAAGTGCTGAGATTACAGGCATGAGCCACCATACGTGGCCAAAAACCAGTTTTGATCCTGTAAGAATGTCGGTTCTCATCCTTTTCTGACTCAGAATGAGATGAAAGCTGTAGGGCCCCACCTGGGAAAACTGTATAGTTTGTTATAATTTCAGGGAGTACTTAACCACCCTACCCCCAGCTTAAAAATTGTAAGTTATCCAGTAGCACATACCCTAGATACTAAAGAGTGTGGTCAAAGCTATTCATTCAGGCTGCACCTAAGTCACCAACAGAGGGTCCAATTCAGAAAATGATGGCACAACTGTGTGATAGGAGTACAGTTCAGACTACTGTCTTACTGGATTTTACAGAAAGTAGGTTATTAAGCTAAAAAAACCAAGTGCAGAACTGTGTACTTTTTCTTTTCCTTTTTTTGAACCTTTTTTCTCACTCTTGCCCAGGCTGGAGTACAGTGGCTTCACTGCTCACTGCAACCTCGACCTCCCCAGGCTCAGGTAATCCTTCCACCTCAGCCTTTGGAGTAGCTAGGACCACAGGTGTGAGCAAGCACAACTGGCTTATTTTTGTATTTTTTTTGTGGAGATGGTTTCGCCATGTTGCCCAGGCTGGTCTTGAACTCCTGGGCTCAGGCGATCTGCCCACTGTGGCCTCCCAAAGTGCTGGGATTACAGATGTGAGCCACCATGCCTGGCCTAAGGGATATGTATTACATGTGCATAAGCTCTCTCTGGGAGGACTCAGGAAGTGCAGGGTTTGCCTCTGGGGAAGGAAACTTCAAGTATACCCTTTGTACAGGTTGAAAAATGTTCTTTTTACCATGGGTAAAAATGATTCATTCACCAGGTAAATAAAAATCCTGTATCACAAAAACAAAATCACAGCCTCATTGTGGACAGTGCCTGCCTTGTCCCTGTCTTCACTGTCTTTGGCTGAGTTGCTTCTGAAAATTGAGGATACACATGGACCACTGATTTTCTCAATCATCGTTTTTAATTGGCTTTATAAGCTAAAGTGCATAGTAAAGACAAAAAAAGGAAATGCATACATAGGAAAGGGACACTTAGAAAGGACCTGAGATACCTAAATGTCTGTTCTAAGGAACACTGGAAGGAGGGAATGCAGATGCAGGCAGCAGGCCTGGGTCTGGCTTCTGGCCTGAGTTTGGAGCCTGCAGAAGCTGCTGGCATGCTAGCCCTACCCAGGCAAAAGCTCCAAGAGGGAGTGTTGGGATGAAGGATCACACTTGGGATAGGTGCTGCTGGTACCAAATGTGACTTTAGCTCCACTCAGGGCCCAGGGGTAACCAGCAGTGCCACCAAACCTGTCAGACAGCAGGTAAAGAAATTTCCACCATCCCAAAGTGCAGGTTACAGGAAAGGGGTCACTCCTTAATGACGACCTGGGCCTGCTGCATAAGGCCCATCTTATGCAGCATGTGGGCTGTCCCATCTTCCCCACTCTCGGTGACTATGTAACTGGGTCAGGGTGAGTTGGTGCAGTCTTTGTCTTATTACATGCCTCCATCTCCTGGAGGCAGGGTGCCCAAGGAGGGCAGGAGGGGTTCTTGTGCTCCTTTTAAGAGATAAGCAGTTCATAAACAACTCTGGGCCTCTGTTTATTATGAGAGTTAGTTTGCAAATTAGGGCCTGGCAGTTAGAATCAGTCTGCATCAATGAGCTCATACTCTGTTCCTGGGGAACATAGAATAAACATTTGACCAAGTAAAGACCCAGAGATACCACTAGGTGGCCCTAGGTGGAAGCCCCAAACATATTCCAGGAGTCTGTCCACTAATTTGCAGGGGAGAAGAGGTGAGATTTGTTAACTTTGCTCTCAGTTCTGGAGATAAAGTGCTTACTCTAGCGCAGGGATAAATCTAGAAACAAATGTGGGCGAGCCCTAAAAGTGGATCCTTAAATAGGTGCTAAGACTAAAAAGGATGATTTTTTTTGTTTTGTTTTTGAGACAGAGTCTTGCTCTTATTGCCCAGACTGGAGTGCAATGGCATGATCTCAGCTCACTGCAACCTCCGCCTCTGGGGGTTAAGCGATTCTCCTACCTCAACCTCCCAAGTAGCTGGGATTACAGGCGCCCACCACAACGCCCAGCTAATTTTTGCATTTTTAGTAGAGACGGGGTTTTACCATGTTGGTCAGGCTGGTCTCGAACTCCTGACCTTGTGATCCACCTGCCTCGGCCTCCCAAAGTGCTGGGATTACAGGCATAAGCCACCGCGCCTGGCCTAAAATAAAAAACAAACTTCGGTTCCTTCAAAAGGGAGCTGGCCCCAGTCATTCGGTGGCAAGAGCAAAAGGCAGTGGTATACCATCTTCCTACATCATTCTCTGGATCTCCTCAAAGTTCATCAAGTTGTTGGCTGTGTCAGACCAGGCAGCATGCTGGGCTCCATCCATTTCAGAAGCAAGCTGGTTGCTTCTTTCCAGAGTATGATTTGTGCCACCAATCACTTCCTTACAGTCAGGACACGTGCCCCTCTCCATGGCTCCCCCACAATCGCCAATCACATAGATATGGCCATTGCGGCACTTGAACCAGTGACCACGAGGATAACCTATGGCGCTGACAATCTGCACTCGCTCTTCCTCTGAGATGCCCAGGCCAGAGCAGGGAAGGGTAGCTTTCAGAGCTTCCATCTTTTCCTGCACAAGTTGTTCATCCTCTTGGGTGAACTTACATGTTTTCTCAAGGATATTCTGGACACTATAGACCTCTACTGCTATGCTATCTTTCACCTTCTTCTCTGCTATCTTGTAGCGGGTCAGAAGGTTCACCAGGTACGTGAGCCTCTGGATTTCGCTTCGGAGGTCACTTAGTTCCTGGCTAGTGAAGCTCAAGCGCTTCTTGGCCAGCCACTCATGGACCTGGTCTAGTCGAGTCCTCACTCTTTTCTGTTCTAAGACATGCATCTTTTTCAGGGAATCCCACAGGCTGGCCAGGTGGTCATAGAAGCTGATGTAATTCTCAACCAGACCCAGGTCCTTCACTGACAAATTTTTCTGGGCCAGCTTCTCTTTTATCATCAGGAAGTCTTCAGGAAGCAGCTGGTGGAGGAGGGTCTTCCTCTCCAGCAGGGCCTTAAGCCGTTCCTGGCTGGTTGCTATTTCCCCTGCTGAACCCTGGATCTTTTCCTTGATGATTTCAATCTCTTCTAGCCGCTGTTTTATGCTAGTTCCATACCTCAGGTTTTTGCGGATGGGCACCTGGCAGATAGGGCAGACTTTCAACCTGATGGCGACTTCATCATCCTTCTGTTCATTCATGTAGCGGTCTAGGGCTTGCACCTCAAAGATGTGGCTGCAGTCTTCCAGCTGCACAAAGCGGGCATCAGGCTCATCCTCAAAGCCAAAGAATATTTGAGTGACCTCATCCATGTGGCAGATCCGGCATTTCTTGGGGCATGGCTCCCCACAGAGACCAATGCAGGGGTGGCCACAAACTAGCAGCTTAGTACAAGGCACATAGCATGGGGGTCGGTTGCAGGGCTCAGAGCAGAGTTTGGTGCACTGGTAGTGCTGGCAGCGCCAGACACAGGGTTCCACGCAGGGGCTACACAGCTCCCCACATTTCTTCTTGCACTGGCTGTGGACACAGCGGTTCTGACAGGTCCGTTGGCAGGGTGGGCACTCACCAGTGCATGGTTCCTGGCACTTGTGTGAGCAGATAAGCAGGCGCTTGCAGGGCTGCTGACAGCGTTCATGGAAACGCCCTTCAAAGCAGCTGTGGCAGGAGCCTGGGCAAGGATGCCCACAGTCCAAGATAGTGCCACACTTTGTGGTACACTTGACTGGCAGACCACCATACATGAGGTCTTCCACATGACCACATTTTACCTGCTGACTGTGCCCACACTTGAGTTTTACGGTGACCATTTCTGAACACAACTGCACACAGTCCTCACCACATGGGTGGCTGCATCTGTGCCCACATCTCAGAGACTTGGAGCAAGGCTCCTGGCAGCAGAAATCTGACTCAGGCACGGAACAAGGGACCATTTGTTCATGGCCGCACCGAGGAATGGTTTTGGGCACCTTCACCTGACAAGGCTGACACTCCTGGAAGCAAACAAGGGGACACCGGTGCCCATCCTGACAGATGACCTTCTGGCATGGCTTCATGCACTGGAACTCCTTGTGTGAAGAGTCATAAGGGTGGCAGGCACGGGTGCAGACATGCCCACAGCCCAGGCGGAACTCACAGGGCAGGCTGCAGCCTCCTTCGGGTACTTTTTGGAAGTCAGAAGCTTTGGATACTAAGGTGTGGGTATCAGGGTGGTTCTGGCAGCAGAGCCGGAGCATGGGGCCTATTTGATTGTTCTCTCGAAGTGTATGAATGATCTTGCTCCACAGGGGCACCTTGGCCAGCATCTGCATGTTTCCGATGCAGTACATTCCCTTCTTGGCTCGGGACAAGGCCACACAGATGCGGTTGGATATCTGCAGAAAACCCACCTTGCCTTCTTGGTTGCTCCGCACTAGGGAGAGGAGGATGATGTCATTCTCTTCCCCTTGGTATTTGTCCACAACATGGACCCTGACGCCAGCAAATGTCTTGGCAGGCATCAGTTTGCGCAGGCAGAAGAGCTGCCCGGTATAGGTAGTGAGGATGGTGATCTGGGAAGGCAGGTATTCCTGGCACAGGAAGTACTTGCACAGCTCTACCACAAAGTGAGCCTCGTGCTGGTTCTGATGGCTTTTGCCCTCTTGGATTTCCTGTTCAGGAAAGCTGTGTTCTACAAAGAAAAGGTTGGAAGACACCCCCTGACAGGGAAAAGAAGTGACATGTTAAAAGGTTCACTCATGGCACTTGTTTTTTTCTTCCTCTCTTCACATGCACTGGCCACTGACTGCTCCAGAGAGAGACCTTGGAAGGCTTTTTGTACCCTCAACATCACTATCTTTAGTTAGTCACTGTGTGCTTTGGGGCCACAGCAAGTTATGAAAATAAAAGATTATGTCTCTTTCAGTTTTCAAAGTACTTGTTTGATGTTAATATTTAAAACAGCTGGCCGGGTACAGTGGCTCACGCCTATAATCCCAGCACTTTGAGAGGCCAAGGTGGGTGGATCACCTGAGGTCAGGAGTTTGAGACCAGCCTGGCCCACATGGCGAAACCCCGTCCCTACTAAAAATACAAAAATTAGCTGGGCGTGGCAGTGGCCGCCTATAATCCCAGCTATTCAGGAGGCTGAGACGGGAGAATAGTTTGAACCCAGGATGCAGAGATTGCAGTGAGCTGAGATCATGTCACTGCACTCCAGCCTGGGTGACAGAGTGAGACTCCATCTCAAAAAAAAATAAAAAAACAGCCATCCACAACCCAACCATTATAGCTGAGAGAACAAGCAGTGCTGTGATGATGACAGAGCAGCTAACTTACTGAGCACTCCACTGTGCTGACTGCTTTATATACATTACCTCCTTCCATACAGTAATGGGATATGGCAGGAGCCATTATTCTTATTGTCCAGAAGAACCTGATACTCAGAATTTATTTATTTTTAAAATAGAAACAGTCTTGCTATGTTCCCCAGCCTGGTTTTGAACTCTTGGCCTCAGCTGACAATTTTTTTTTTTTTTTTTTTTTTTTTTTTTGAGACAGAGTTTCACTCTTGTTGCGTAGGCTGGAGTACAATGGCACGGTCTTGGCTCACCGCAACCTCCACCTCCCAGGTTCAAGCAATCCTCTTGCCTCAGCCTCCCAAATAGTTGGGATTACAGGCACCCACCACCATGCCCAGTTAATTTTTGTATTTTTAGTAGAGACGGGGTTTCACCATGTTGGCCAGGCTAGTCTCAAACTCCTGACCTCAGGTGATCTGCCCATCTTGGCCTCCCAAAGTACTAGGATTATAGGCATGAGCCACCACACCCAGCCAAGCACACGCCACCACACCCAGCTAATTTTTATATTTTTAGTAGAGACGGGGTTTCACCATGTTGGCCAGGATGGTCTCGATCTCTTGACCTCGTGATTCGCCTGCCTTGGCCTCACAAAGTTCTGGGATTACGGGCATTAGCCACCGCGCCTGGCCAGAATTCTTATATAACTTGCTTAAGGTTACATGGCTACTAACAGGCAGAGTTGGGATTAAAAACCCCTGGTATTTCAATTTCCTCCCAGTAACCAGCTTTTAAAAAGCTGGCTCTACTCCCTTCTGAAAGGCTTTCTTTTTGAGAGGGAGTCTCTCTCCGCTGCCCAGCCTGGAGTGCAGTGGTGTGGCACGATCTCAGCTCACTGCAACCTCCACCTTGTGGGTTCAAGCAATTCTCCTGCCTCAGCCTTCTGAGTAGCTAGGATTACAAGTGCTTGCCACCATGCCCGGCTAATTTTTGTATTTTAGTAGAGACAGGGTTTCACCATGTTAGTTAGGCTGGTCTTGAACTCCTGACCTCAAGTGATCTGCCCACCTCGGCCTCCCAAAGTGCTGGGATTACAGGTGTGAGCCACCGTGCCCAGCTGCTGAAAAGCTTTTTCATCTTGAGAAAATTACAGCCTTTTCAGGTTGCTGACACCATCCAAGAAAGATCGGGTAAGAGAGACTCACCTTAATCTTCTCATAGTTAAGAACAGATGGATGATTCTCCAGATCCTGGTAAATGTGGGGGGTCAAAAGGCGGGCAATTTCAGGGCACATACGGTGCTGAAAAAACACATGCATGTCATTAGAAACATGGGCAGAGCACACACGGACAATTTCTTTAAAGATGAGGTTGCTGTTAGAAAATTTAGGGAGGGCCAGTTGTGATGGCTCATATCTGTAATCCCATCACTTTGGGAGGCCAAGGCAGGAGGATCACTTGAGCTCAGGAGTTCGAGACCAGCCTGGCAACATAGTGAGCCCTCGTCTCTATTTTTTTTTCTTTTTTTTTTTGAGACGTGTCGCCAAGGCTGGGGTGCAGTGGCACAATCTCAGCTCACTGCAACCTCTGCCTCCCAGGTTCTAGTGATTCTCCTGCCTCAGCCTTCCAAAAGTAGCTGGGACTACAGGCATGAGGCACAACACCTGGCTAATTTTTTGTATTTTTAGCAACGACAGTGTTTTGCCACGTTGGCCAGGCTGCTCACGAACTCCTGACCTCACGTGATTCGCCCGCCTTGGCCTCCCAAAGTGCTGAGATTACAGGCGTAAGCCACCACACCTGGCCTCTATTTTTTTTTTTTTTTTTGAGATGGAATCTCACTCTATCACCAGGCTGCAGTGCAGTGGCATGATCTCGGCTCACTGCAACCTCTGCCTCCTGGGTTTAAGCGATTCTCCTGCCTCAGCCTCCCGAGTAGCTGGGATTACAGGCGCCCACCACCATGCCAGGCTAATTTTTGTATTTTTAGTAGAGACAGGGTTTCACCATGTTGGCCAGGCTGATCTCGAATGCCTGACCTCATGATCGACCCACCTCGGCCTCCCAAAGTGCTAGGATTACAGGTGTGAACCACCACACCTGGCCTCTATTTTTCTTAAAAAAAAAAAAAGGAAAGAAAATCTAGAGATATAGAGATTATCATTTGAAAAAAATAATGAGAAGGCATAACATAAACAGATCCTTTGTCCAACAAAAACTCAACACAGGGTGATCTTGTGGTGTTTTAAAACAGAAAATGTGAGGTTGACAGAGTCATTTCAGTATTACATTATTTTTATTTATATGAGACCTCTTTTGCGGGCAACTGGCAGCTTCCCAAGAGCTTTCTCCTGGGCATTTGGTAATAACAGAGGCCCAGCTTCTCACCTGGTAGTTCAGACGGACAAAGGGAATGTTTACTTTCACTAGCCGTTCAAAAAGGGACACCTCAAGGTTGAAGTTCTTGGCCAGATCATACACGTTGGCACTGGGGCGCAGCTGAGAAGAGAAACATGGCTGAAGATTCTCTACTGATAAAGTCATTTAACCATCCATACTTCCATCCATCCAACCAACCATCAAATGTTTTTCAAGTGCTATGTGCCAGGTACTCTTCTACATATTCACAGTTTAAGGATTAATAATGACAAGGGTTAAGGATTAGTAGAACTAAAGGTGGTATGACAGAGTGCCCCATGGTGGGTTTTTTCTAGCTAGGCCTCTGAACAGTGACATCTGAGTAGACACTAGCATGGCAGAGGTTGCCAGTTCTTCATTCATTTGAAAAGCAAGATCCATAATGGGGAGTGGAAAGGACACAGAGGGACACCATAAGCAAATGGGATGAAGTCAGATAAATAAGCTGAAACCTGATCACACAAGCCTTTGTGGGCCACTTTAAGAAGCTTGATTTTTATTCAAGTGCAATGGGAAACCACTGGAGGGTTTTTAGCTGGAAAGTGATATTATCTATCTACCTTTTTCTTTCTTTTTTTTTTTTTTAAATTCACTTTGGCTCCTTTATGTAGAGTGCATTAGAGGGTCGCAAAAATGAAAGCAGGGAGACTGAGGAGCATGCTATTATAATACAGTCCACTCGAGAGACCATGGTGGACTAGGTAAACAGCAGAAGGAATGGATGAAATAAATGATGTTGCCACTAAAATATACCCCAAATCTAATAGCACCTGCTCTTAGACTGAATGTGGGAGGTGAAGGCAAGAGGAATCACAAAAAGCTAATAATAAGCTTGAGGACTGTTGAAGCAGAGGCCAGGGTCTTCCTTTATGATCTCACCCCCAAAGAGAGCCAGCCCATCTTCTAGGGGGGCTCCTGTTTTACCTGCTGGTGGTCCCCAATCAGAATGAGATGCTGGCAAGCTTTGCTCAATGTGGCAATGGTATGGGCCTCAAGGACTTCCGCAGCTTCTTCCACTATGACAATCCTCGGCTCCACCTTCTGTAGGATCTGGCGGTATTTGGCAGCACCTCAAGTGAGGAAAGAAGAGAAAGGCTCCTCTGGGCTGAGGCACAGGACCCACAGGGCCACTGAGCCTCTGGGAATCCGCTTTTGTATCTTCCCTGAACCTGGATCAGCGACAAGTAGTCCTTATAGCGTTCTGGGTGGTCTCCAGAACATTAAAGCTGTGTTGGTCACTGTTAGAGTTTCAAACCCAGTAGGAGAAAGTGAGTGAATTTCTTTTCTTTTCTTTTGTTTTTTGAGACAAAGACTCATTCTGTCACCCAGGCTGGAGTGCACAGTGGTGCAATCTTGGCTCACTGCAACCTCCACCTCCCAGGTTCAAGTGATTCTTGTGCCCCAGCCTCCCGAGTAGCTAGGATTACAGGTGCCCACCACTACGCCTGGCCAGTTTTTGTATTTTTAGTAGAGATGAGATTTCACCATGATGACTAGGCTGATTGCAAACTCATGACCTCAGGTGATCCACCTGCCTTGGCCTCCCAAAGTGCTGGGATTACAGGCGTGAGCCACTGCGCCTGGCGAAAGTGAGTGAATTTCACCAAAAGTTCTCAAAATATGGGTGCTTTCAGTAGCTTTTCATGTTATTTTCCTCTAACCTACCAAAGAAGTTCCTCTTTACCTGTCCTTAGATAATCTGGCACCAGAAGTGAACTTAGATGCAACAGGTAAATTTCTCCACAGTTTCTCACCTGTGGTTGTCATTCCTACAACCTGGGCATCTTTAAGAATGTGCAGGTCTTCCTGGAGTCTCAGCTCAGCCATTCTTTCTGCTGATGTGCGGTACTGGCGTTCATAGCTGAGGATCTTCCGGCGGGTGTCAGCCTGGTACAACTGTAGCCAGAGCCTGGAGAATGGGAAGAACCAAGGAAAGAAAGCCACATGCTCTTTGAGAAGGTGGAAGAACCTTGGACCTTTGGAGCATAGTGACAAACAGATATATTCAGGGAACCAAGAATCCAAAATGCCCAACAGAAAGATGTCCAGAGTGGTCAGGAGCTAAGGAAAGGGGTGAGATAAAGAACAAAGGTTAACTATGGGAAGAGAATAAGAGACTTTAAAAGTGATGATGTCACTAATCGCTGTAAAACTTTCCAACGGCTTTCTACTACTCTTTTTTTTTCCCCCCTGTAGAGATGAGGTGTCTCACTATGTTGCCCAGGCTGGTCTTGAACTCTGGGCCTCAAGTGATTCTCTAGCCTCAGCCTCCCAAAGTGCTGGGATTACAGGTGTGAGTCACTGTGCCTGTTACCGCTCTGTTCTTTTCTGAGTTTTTATACCCATTTGTAACTTTTTATTTCTGGAATTATGTGATTAATTTGTTACCCTGGATAGACTCCATAGGCTCCATGAAGGTAATAATTAATTTGTTGCCCTGGATAGACTCCATAGGCTCCATGAAGGTAGAGCAAAGTGTCTATTCTATCCCATGGCTGTATCCCTATCACTCAGCTCAGTGGTTCGTTGAAGGTCTTGGAGGTGGAGAATGTTTGAACGGAGGTGGAGAATGTTCCAGGAACAGAAAAGGAAAACGTTCCAGGAACAGAACTTCCTGGGGAAATTACATGGGTTGGCTGGATGTGGAACACAGTACCTATAAAGCTGCCAGCGAGAACTGAGGTCCAGCTGCCAAACATCCTCGATCTCATTGGCCTCGGCTGCAGTCATGGTGTTCAGTTTGCGAAGCTCATCCTTCACTCTTTTTTTCATTTTCTTTTTCTGGTTGCGCTGGGTCTGCAGACATCAATACCAGCAGAGGCAGGCTTGGTTTTAAGCCCAAGGCAGGGGCCACAGCACAAGAAAAAGGGCTGGCATCCCTGATTAATGTCAAGTGTCTTACATTCTCCCAACAGCTCTTCCACTGTAGAGTGGCTAAACAAGGACTCTGGAGCCAGTTTGCCTGACTTCAAAGCCCTACTCTACCTCTTACTAGGTTGTGGAACCTAAGGTAAATGACCTACCCTCTGTGTCCCTCAGTATCACCTTCTATAAAATGAGAATAATAATAGTATCTCTTTATAGGATTGTTGGCTTGTCAGGAATAAATACATGGAAAGCATTTATACTACTGCTAGCACTAGTTATCATTAAACATCTTTGACCATAGCCTGTTTCTTGTTCCTAAAATGTATGCCATGAAAGTCATGGGGGTGGTATTTTCTTGTTGAATGCTACACAACCAGTGCCCAGCAACTGGTGCTTCACACAGGACTTGGCACAGTGCCTGCTAAAATGGTCCTACTGCCATCGTATCAACACAGTACCTTTAACAAGTGGGTAGAAAGCAGTTTATGAGAAAGTGCTCTCTTCTGTCACTGAGTCTGAGGCTATGAGCCTTTAGAAGGACTCGCAAGTCAAACAGATGTCACTAAATAAAGATCTCCCTGCTGCTTCAAAATGAAACAAATCAACCTTTCCTGATGCCTCCTGGGAGAGATGCTGAAACCATGCTTCTAAGAATTGAGATCATGACTCTGCTCACCACATATAGTGATACTGAACTGAACTAGGAGATCAGGGGCAAACCCAGCACTCAGGTGAAAACAGCATCCAAAGTTGCCCTTCAAAGTTCTCGAATCATTGGTAAGGTTTACAAATTCTTATTTTGAGTATCTAATCCTCGATCATCGTAGTTATGCATGGTAAATAGTGAGGGCTACTAGGCTCCACCAAAAGGAGCAGAGGGAAAGCTACATGAAGACACCTGGGCATTCATACAATTCTGGCTTTAAGAGAAGTGTCAAATTCCAGGGTGAATGAAGGAGGAATATTCCATCCAGCCTGGAGGTCTCATTTCATTGCTTGCTTTAATCCTCTAAAATCTTAGTACATGTTTACAAACTCATTTGAAATGAGAAGACAACACTCCTGAAGGCATTAAGTGCTGAGACCGTGTTTGACCTGACTCATATGTGCTACATTCTTCCACAAGTTCTACAAAAGCACTTGGCTACCTGCTACCTGTCTTTCTAAGCTGGCATTTCTTGCCAGAGGCCCTCTGAAGAACTGTAGTATTTATATCCATGGGAATTAGTACACCCATCTTATACCAGGGTAGGCTGTAATACAGGTACTTAGTTAATTGCAATGATGAGGTGAATATACTGTATCAGAAGTGGGGGAAAATAAATGGTCAGAACACTCTCAGGCCTGTTTCAACCCAAGGAAGTGAGTTTACCTGCCACTCTCCCGTGGCTTGCTCCTGTCCAGCTGCTGTCCCAGGGCCACAATGGTCTAGCCTCATGGCCAGAAGCATTTTAGCCAACTCCTGGTCTGCCCCACTCTCTTCCTTCTTCCGTCGCTGGGGCCTCACCACCTCTTCCTCCTCAATCACTCGGTCTGCTTGAATCAGGTCAGCTTCCTCTGCAATCTCAATCAGCGAACTCTCCTCCTCCCCTTCTTCCTCCTCATCCCCTTCTGCCTGGGCTAAGAGAAACAGATAGAGATGAAAACTCTTTTTTTTTTTTTTTGAGACGAAGTCTCACTCTGTTGCCCAGGATGGAGTGTGGTGGTGTGATCTTGGCTCACTGCAACCTCTGCCCCCTGGGTTCAAGTGATTCTCTGGCCTCAGCCTCCCGAGTAGCTGGGATTACAGGCACCCAGCACCACGCCTGGCTAATTTTGGTATTTTTAGTAGAGATGGGGTTTCACCATGTTGGCCAGGCTGGTCTCGAACTCCTGACCTTGTGATCTGCCTGCCTCGGCTTCCCAAAGTGCTGGGATTACAGGCGTGAGCCACTGTGCCTGGCCAGAGATAGAAACTCTTGAAGCTAAGGGACAGAAGAGGGCACCTACACGAGCTCAGATGCATGAAGACATTATCAAGGGTTTATGTGATTTTTTTTTTTTTTTTGAGATGGAGTTTCGCTCTTGTGGCCCAGGATGGAGTGCAATGGCACAATCTTGGCTCACCACAACCTCCACCTCCCGGCTTCAAGTGATTCTCCTGCCTCAGCCTCCCAAGTAGTTGGGATTACAGGCATGCACAACCATGCCCAGCTAATTTTGAATTTTTAGTAGAGACAGGGTTTCTCCATGTTGGTCAGGCTGGTCTCAAACTCCCGACCTCAGGTGATGTGCCTGCCTCGGCCTCCCAAAGTGCTGGGATTACAGGCGTGAGCCACTGCACCGGGTCCTGTATGATTATTTTTGAGACAAGAAACTAGAAGGAATGAGAGGAGAGTTAGGAAAGGCTTAGGTCTCCTTATATACTTTTTGTTACATGTTTTACATTTTAAAAAATCATATGAATGTATGCCTTTTAAAGAAAGGTTTTGGCTGTGCGTGGGGCTTATGCCTGCATCCCAGCACTCTGGGAGGCTGAGGCGGGTGGATGACCTGATGTCAGGAGTTCGAGACCAGCCTGGCCAACACGGTGAAACCCTGTCTCAGCCGTGTAGTGGCTCATGCCTGTAATCCCAGCACTTTGGGAGGCCAAGGCGGGTGGATCACGAGGTCAGGAGATCAAGACCATCCTGGCTAACACAGTGAAACCCTGTCTCTACTAAAAATACAAAAAAAAATTAGCCGGGCATGGTGACGGGCACCTGTAGTCCCAGCTACTCGGGAGGCTGAGGCAGGAGAATGGCGTGAACCCGGAGGTGGCGGAGCTTGCAGTGAGTGGAGATCGCGCCACTGTACTCCAGCCTGGGCGACAGAGCGAGACTCGGTCTCAAAAAAAAAAAAAAGAAACTCTGTCTCTACTAAAAATACAAAAATTAGCCAGTTAGCCAGGTGTGGTGGTGCATGCCTGTAGTTCCAGCTACTTGGGAGGCTGAGGCAGGAGAATCGCTTGAATCCAGGAGGTGGAAGTTGCAGTGAGTCGAGATCATGCCATTGCGCTCCAGCCTGGGCAACAGAGCAAGACTCCATCTCAAAAATAAATAAATAAGGCTGGGCGCGGTGGCTCATGCCTGTAATCCCAGCACTTTGGGAGGCCGAGGCGGGCAGATCATCTGAGGTGAGAGCTCAAGACCAGCCTGGCCAACAGGGGGAAACCCCATCTTTACTAAAAATACAAAATAAGCTGGGCATGGTGACTGTGCCTGTAATCCCAGCTACTTGGGAGGCTGAGGCAGGAGAATTGCTCAAACCTGGGAGGCAGAGGTTGCAGTGAGCCAAGATCACGCCTTTGCACTCCAGCCTGGGGGACAGAGTGAGACTGTGAGACTTAGTCTCAAAAAAAAAAATAAAAAAAAATAAAAAAATAAAATAAATAAATACAAAATAAATAAATAAATAAAAGGTTTTACTTATACCAAATACATATACAATGGAGAGCATTCAATGTAAATACGTAATATAAAGGATAATAAAAATATATAAAATACCCACGTACCCTCCACCCAATTTAAGTAGAAAACTGCCAAGTTTTTTGAAGACCTTTGTGAGCCTTCCTAACCCGAATTTTATATTACTCATTTCCTTTCTAAAAGATAATGTTACCACATTTATACTGTATCAAAGTAATACACTGTCTAGTATATATGTTTCCATAACTTGTCTTTTTTTTTTTTTTTTAGACCATGTCTGTCACTCAGGCTGTAGTACAGCATTGCAGTCCTGGCTTACTGCAGCCTCAACCTCCTGAGCTCAAGCCATCCCCTCGCCTCAGCCACCTATGTAGCTGGGACTACAGGCACCACCACCACAACCAGCTATTTTTTGGTTTTGTTTTTTTTTTTTTGATAAAGACAGGGTCTCATTATGTTGCCCAGGCTGGTCTCCAACTTCTGGGCTCAAACGATCCTCCTGCCTTGTACTTGCAAAGTGCTGGGATTACAGGCATGCGCCACCATGCCTGGCTAACTTGCCTTTTTCATTCAGCATGTTTTTGAGATTCATATGTGTTACTGTATATGCTGTGATTCATTCCTTTTCACTGCTGTACAGTATTTCACTATCTGAGTTGACTTAATTGATCCATCTATTGAAGAAATGTTGATGAACATTTGAGTTCTGATTTTCTGGTATGATAAAGTGGTTATATAAATTTAAATATCCCCAGCAGCAGTGCACAGAGTTTCCATTGCTTCAAATTCTCATCAACATGGGGTTATATCAAACTTTAATTGTTGCCAAACTGGTGCGTATGTAATAGTATCTCATTGTGGTTTTAATTCCTCTAGTTTTTAATGAGTACTTTTCATATATCTATTGAACAGTAAGATTTCCTATTTTGTGATGTGCCTGTTAGAAGTCTTTTATCTCATTAACTGGGCGTGGTGGCACATGCCTGTAATCCCAGCTACTTGGGAGGCTGAGGCAGGAGAGGAGAATCACTTGAACCCAGGAGGCAGAGGTTGCGATGAGCCGAGATCGCGCCATTGCACTCCAGTCTGAGCAACAAGAGTGAAACTCCGGCCGGGCGCGGTGGCTCACGCCTGTAATCCCAGCACTTTGGGAGGCCGAGGCGGGCGGATCACAAGGTCAGGAGATCGAGACCACAGTGAAACCCCGTCTCTACTAAAAATACAAAAAATTAGCCGGGCGCGGTGGCGGGCGCCTGTAGTCCCAGCTACTCAGGAGGCTGAGGCAGGAGAATGGCGTGAACCCGGGAGGCGGAGCTTGCAGTGAGCCGAGATCGCGCCACTGCACTCCAGCCTGGGTGACAGCGCGAGACTCCGTCTCAAAAAAAAAAAAAAAAAAAAAAAAAGGAGTGAAACTCCATCTCAAAAAAAAAAAAAAAGTATTTTCTCTTTTCCTTATTTTAAGCTATTTGTCTTTCTCTGACTGACTTATAGCTCTTTATTTATTCTGGGAATTATTTTTAAGTCTCCCTGTTCTGGTATTTACTATATTCTACCTTAAGATTTGATTCTAGTAAGACATGCACTTCTTACCTGTATTCTCAGGTCCTGCTGGAGAAACACTTTGGGTGAAAGAACCGACACCAAGACCTAGCCACTCCAGCATCATGGAATGCTTCCAGTGCTGGAAGCAAATCCATTCACTATCCTAAGGAAAGAAGAAAGATCATTTGTGAGGATTCTATGACAACCAATGTGAAGGCAGGGTCTCCTCAAAGAATCAAAAGCAGATTGGGGCATGGTAGCCCATGCCTCTAATCCCAGCAATTTGGAAGGCCAAGGCAGGAGGACTGCCTGAGCCCAGAAATTCAAGACCAGCCTGGGCAATATGGTGAGACCCCATGTCTTAAAAAAAAAAAAAAAAAAGACTGGGCGTGGTGGCTTGCGCCTGTAATCCCAACACTTTGGGAGGCCGAGGCAAGGCAGATCACCTGAGGTCAGGAGTTCGAGACCAGCCTGGCCAACATGGAGAAACCCCGTTTCTATTAAAAATTCAAAAATTAGGCTGGGCGTGGTGGCTCACGCCTGTAATCCCAGCACTTTGGGAGGCCGAGGCAGGCGGATCACAAGGTCAGGAGATCGAGACCACAGTGAAACTCCGTCTCTACTAAAAATACAAAAGAAACATTAGCTGGGCACGGTGGCGGGCGCCTGTAGTCCCAGCTACTCAGGAGGCTGAGGCAGGAGAATGGCGTGAACCCGGGAGGCGGAGCTTGCAGTGAGCCGAGATCCCGCCATTGCACTCCAGCCTGAGGGACAGAGTGAGACTCCATCTCAAAAACAAAACAAAACAAAACAAAAACAAAAATTAGCCAGGCATAGTGGTGCATGCCTGTAGTCCCAGCTACTCAGGGGGTTGAGGCAGGAGAACTGCTTGAACCCGGGAGGCGGAGGTTGCAGTGAGTGGAGATTGTGCCACTACACTCCGGCCTGGGTGACAAAGCAAGACTCTCTTAAAAAAGCTGGGTGTGATGGCATGTGCATATAATCCCAGTTACTCAGGAGGCTGAGGTGGGAGGACTGCTTGAGCCCAGGAGGCCAAGGCCGCAGTGAGCTATGATTATGCCACTGCCCTCCAGCCTGGGCTCAAGACCCTATCTCAAAAGAAAAAAGAATCAAAAGTAATTCCCTTAAAGTTTATAGGCTGTACTATTCACAACAGCAAAGACATCTAATCAACCTAAATGCCCATCAATAAAGGACTGGATAAAGAAAACGTGGTACATATACACCATGGAATACTATGCAGCCATAAAAAAAGAATGAGATCATGTCCTTTGCAAGGACATGAATGGAGTTTGAGGGCATTATCTTTAGCAAACTAACACAAGAACAGAAAACCAAATACTGCATGTTCTCACTTATAAGTGGGAGTTAAATGATGAAAACACATGGTCGCATAGAGCGGATCAACACACTGGGGCCTATCGAAGGGTGGAGGGTGGGAGGAGGGAAGGGAGCAGGAAAAATAACTGATGAGTACTAGGCTTAATATCTAGGTGACATACAACAAACTGCCATGACACAAGTTTACCTATGTAACAAACCTGCACATGTACCACTGAATATAAGTTAAAAAAAATTAAAAAAGAAACATTATATCGCTAAAAAACAAAACAAAACAAAACAAAAAAAACAGTTCATAGGCTGCAAACTGGCATCTCCTTGGACAACTGGAACATTTAACATGACTTGCATAGAATTTTAAAAATCAAAGGGCTGGGCACGGTGGCTCATGCCTATAATCCCAGCACTTTGGAAGGCCGAGGTGGGTGGGTCACCTGAGGTCAGAAGTTCAAGACCAGCCTAGCCAACGTGGTGAAACCCAGTCTCTACAAAAATTAGCCAGGCATGATGGCAGGTGCCTGTAATCCTAGCTACTCAAGAGGCCGAGGCAAGAGAATCGCTTGAAACCAGGAGGCGGAGGTTGTAGTGAGCCAAGATTGCACCATTGCACTCCAGCCTGGGGTGAGAGAGTGAGATTCTGTCTCGGGGGAAAAAAAAAAAAGAGAATTTAAAAAATTGTCCTGCCTATTTTGACAAAATCAGGAGCTATGGCAACAAATGGCTGGAGCTGGGTTGCTACCACATCTGTTCCAGTTTGCCACAGTCCTCTCTGCTTCTTAATATTTCAAATCTAGATTGCTTCACTTATTTGTAAGACCTGAATGACCTCTGTAAGCTTTTGGATTTGTAATCCTATAAATCAGCAACCTAATGATAATAAAGCTACCATTTCACTGGGTTCCTGGCCCGCCACTTTACACAGACTGTCTCAGTTATTTCTTACAATATCTTTTGAAGGCAGGCATTATTATCATCCATGTTTGATCACTGAGGATCACATGAGCCCAAGTCACATAGTCAGTCTGCATGACTATATCTATCAACTCCCAAGTTCTCTATCTGTGCTAGTTTGCCTCTGGTTATGATTTTGTTCATTTAACAAACACATAGTACAGTTACTAAATTAATAAGTTTACAAATACTACCTTGCTCATCTAAATAACAATCCTGTAAGAACAAATATCTGTAAGAAATTGCCTTTTTGCAAATCAATATTATAGATATTGGCAATTTCATATGGTTCAACTTAATGCTTATTATTATCCCCATTTTATAAAAGAGGAAACAGCCACAGGAAATTAAGTAACTTGTCCAGAGCCAAGCCCAGATTAAAACCCAGCAGGCAGGCCGGGCGCAGTGGCTCACGCCTGTAATCCCAGCACTTTGGGAGGCCGAGGCGGGCGGATCACGAGGTCAGGAGATCGAGACCATCCTGGCTAACACGGTGAAACCCCGTCTCTACTAAAAATGCAAAAAATCAGCCGGGCGAGGCGGCGGGCGCCTGTAGTCCCAGCTACTCGGGAGGCTGAGGCAGGAGAATGGCGTGAACCCGGGAGGCGGAGCTTGCAGTGAGCCGAGATCGCGCCATTGCACTCCAGTCTGGGTGACTAAGCGAGACTCTGTCTCAAAAAAAAAAAAAACAAACAAAAAACAAAAAACCCCAGCAGGCTGGTTCCAGAGTTTTGTTCCTGACCAGCATATTCAGCTGCCTCTCATCACAAAAGGTAACTCTGCACATTGTGGCAGCATCAGATTATCAAACAGCTAAAGTTTTGGACTGATGATTCTCCTGGAGGCTACCTCAAAGTACTGAGGCCAGAGACATATTTGTGTCCCCCAGGATGACCCCTACCTGCACTGGTCCATTCATGAGACTTTCCCAGTGCTGAGGTGAGATGTACTTCTGCAGGTACTGTTCCCGTAGGACACCGCGCATGGTGCACTCCAAGGTCTTGGCTCCTTCATGAAGCTCTTGCTCTGACTCCTTCATCTGTGTCATGATCTGCCAAGAAGAGAGGGAAAGAAATGATGAGGAAATATCATCATCCCCCAAACTCAGTCCTCACCTTGAGGGAAAACAAAGCTAAGACAGGACAGTAAGGAGGGAGAATAAATAGACTGGTCAACAAACCAATTTCCCAAGGCACATTATTGTGGTCTTGAAACCAAAGAACTAGTATCGGCCGGGCGTGGTGGCTCATGCCTGTAATCCCAGCACTTTGGGAGGCTGAGGCAGGTGGATCACTTGCGGTCTGGAGTTCAAGACCAGCCTGGCCAACATGGCAAAACACCGTCTCTACTAAAAATGCAAAAATTAGCCAGGCATGGGGGTGAGTACCTGTAATCCCAGTTACTTGGGAGGCTGAGGCACAAGAATTGCTTGAACCCGGGAGGTAGAGGTTGCAGTGAGCTGAGATGGTGCCACTGCACTCCAGCCTAGGTGACAGAGTGAGACTCCGTCTCAAAAAAAAAAAAAAAAATCAAAATCTCTGAAAGATTCCTACCAATCAGTAAAAAAAAGAAAACAAGGAATGCAGGTTGAATATCCCTTATCCAAAATTCTTGGGACTAGAAGTGTTTCAGATTTTGGAATATTTGCATTTATACTTACTGGTTGAGCATCCCAAATCTGAAAATCCAAAATGTGAAATAATGTTGGGCAGGGCGCAGTGGCTCACACCTGTAATCCCAGCACTTTGGGAGGCTGAGGCGGGCAGATAACCTGATGTCAGGAGTTCGAGACCAACCTGGCCAACATAGTGAAATCCTGTCTCTACTAACAATACAAAAATTAGACAGGTGTGATGGCAGGTGCCTGTAATCCCAGCTACTCAGGAGGCTGAGTCAACAGAATGACTTGAACCCAGGAGGTGGAGGTTGCAGTGACCTGAGACTGTGCCACTGCACTCCAGCCTGGGCAACTGGGCAAGACCCTGTCTCAAAAAAAAAAAAAAAAAAGAAAAAAGAAAAAAAATAATGTTGGCATTCAGAAAGTTTTGATTTTGGATTTTCTGATTTGAGATTCTCAACCTACACAACAGAAAAACAAACAGGCCAAGAATACTGTGGCAGAGACTTCAAGCTTCACAATATCTGTTCTCTCTCTTTTCCTTAGTAATAAGAATCCAGATTTTGATTGGGGACATTGCTGCCCAGCTAAAAGATGACATTTCCCTGGTCAGTTGGCTCTACATAGAGGTGCTGTGGGTGGTATGGGGGAAGGAGCCTTAAGGGAGGGTGGGATGGGCAGTGTGTCCTTGTCTTTTCTCCATCTTGGATTGTGAAGGCAAAGGTCATACCAAAGGATTAGCAGAATACAATGCTGAAAGGAACCTGGGTCCTCCAGAGCTTTGAGGAGCCTCTACATCTACCCTGGGCTGCCTATGCAGAAAGCCACTGCTATCTTGTTTAGGTCCCTCGTTACCTCAGATATTTCAGAGCTGGGACTTACACTCATGTAGGCCCTTCGGAGGTGCATGGGGAGGTTGCGGCGGAATTCCCGCTTGTTCCTCAGCTCCCTTAGGGTGAACTGCTTCAGGATTTCACTGTTGCTCCTTCCACCCACCCGCACAATGCTGGTCTTCTGACACTTGTAGATGCCTGTGGAGCAAAGTGGAGCACGGCAGAGTTGAAAGGAGCTATGCTAGGTTCTCTCAGGTGAGAGCTGTGTGTATTTGGGATCTAGTCTGGTTCCTTAGAGAACACACTTGTGCTTAAAGGAAATGTACCCCATTAATGAGTGAGAAGGTCCCCGAGAAGATGTGACCTGCAGAGCAGTAAAGTATAGCGCTTAAAGAGTACAAGTTCTGCAATCATACAACTAGGGATCTAACTCTTAGCTCTACCACTTATTGCTGTGTAACCTGGGGCAAGTTACTTGAGTCTCAGTTTCTCTGTCTGTGATTTAGAGATGGCAACATCTCCCACATAGGGCTACAGTCTGGATAAATGAAAGAAAATCTTTAAAGCTCCTAGCTAGGGTCCAGCACAAAGCAAGCATCCAGGAGATGTTACATATTTTTCACTCTGCAGATTTACTGATTGTTCATATGTTCTAGGCATGTGCCAAGTTCTGAAGATATAGCAGTAGAAAAACAGGCCCAGTTTCTGATTTGTTATCATTTCTTTGTCTCTGGCAAGAAGTTACTTATTAAATAATCAATACGACAGCAATAAATGTAGTGAGTACTGGTAGCAGGGGACATCACCTAGTCTGGGTGGCGTAGGGATCTATTCTTAAGAATCTAATATTTAAACTCAGACTCTAAGAATAAAGATTTATCTAGGTGAAAGGGCAGTATAGAAGAATGAAAAATACAGGAAGAGCATATTCATTCATCCATTAATGTTACTTAGTAGTTTTTGAGTGCCTAATATGTGCCAGGATATGTGAATACAGCAAGAAAAGGACCAATCCTCATCTAGGGTAGAGATACATAAAATAGATTATAAAAAAATAAAAAATGCAAAAGAGACTTCACTTCAGGGCTACAGAAAAAGTCCACCTGAGAAGAGAGATTTAAAGTGGGACTAGAAGAATGAGTAAGGCCAGCCAGGTTGAATAAGCTCAAGATGGAGAGGGAAAAACTATTCCAGGCACGAGGATGGCATGGGCCAATGGAGGACATAGAGGCTTTCAAGGAACTGAAGATAACCAGTGTTGCTGGAGTTAGGGAGAACAAGGTTAAGAAGTAGGAGCTGTGGTTCACAGTCCAGCTGGGACAGATCACAAACGGCCATGTAAGTGATGATAAGGACTGTCAACTTTGTTCGAAGAGCAATAGAAAGCTACTGGGTTGCTGATGGTTCAATCATCAACATCTTGATAGAGAGCAAATTTGCCTATAAATATTACCTTCCAGAAACTGGTCCAAAGCATGATTAGTATAACACACAACCAAGATGGGGAACTTCTGGAGGCTAATTTGCCAAACAGACTCGTTGGTTAGGAGGGCCTGAACAATTTTTAGACCCACATAGGTTTTGCCTAGAAAATAAGGAAAAAGGAATTTAATAATTTAGGTATTTTCTAAATAAAGTAATTACTTAGAGCAAAATCTTGTTTTTTTAATTTAATACATTAAGATAGTTTAAAATCTAAGAAGCATACATGGTATATTGTGAAAAGTCCCTCTTGTACTCTGTCACCCAGTTCTCTGGGTGGAAGCAACCAATGTTACCAGTTTCTTTTGTAACTTTACAGTGGTAGTATATCCATGTATATACAAACAAATACAAATGTATATTCTTTTTCTAGCCTTCCCCTTTTCTCCTTAAAATAGTAATAGTAACAGACTATTTTCACCATTCTACATCTTGATTTTTTTTCACTTAACTATCTTTTTTTTTTTTTTTTGAGACAGAGTCTTGCTCTGTCGCCCAGGCTGGAGCGCAGTGGCCAGATCTCAGCTTACTACAAGCTCCGCCTCCTGGGTTCACGCCATTCTCCGGCCTCAGCCTCCCGAGTAGCTGGGACTACAGGCGCCCGCCACCTCGCCAAGCTAGTTTTTTGTATTTTTTAGTAGAGACGGGGTTTCACCGTGTTAGCCAGGATGGTCTCGATCTCCTGACCTCGTGATCCGCCTGTCTCGGCCTCCCAAAGTGCTGGGATTACAGGATTGAGCCACTGTGACCGGCCACTTAACGTATCTTGAAAAAGGTTGTTCTCTATCAATACACACGAGAATCTCGTCCCGTCCCCCGTTTTCTTTTTACAGCTGTAAGGTAGTTTTAGTCAGTTTTCTATTGATGACATATATGTTGTTTCCAATCTTGCAGCAAATTCTTTAGAAATACTTTTTATATACATGGTAGATTTGCTTTTGTGATGGGAGGGGAAAACTTGTAGAAATCAACATTGGAATGAGTTACAGGTTCATTAGTAAATAGCCATTCATTAATTAATTAGACTAAAAACTGCTGCATTCTTTTTTTTTTTTTTGAGATGGAGTTTCACTCTTGTTGCCCAGGTTGGAGTGCAATGGTGTGATCTTGGCTCACCACAACCTCTGCCTCCTGGGCTCAAGCGATTCTCCTGCCTCAGCCTTTCAAGTAGCTGGGACTACAGGCGCGTGCCACTATGCCCAGCTAATTTTTGTATTTTTAGTAGAGACAGGGTTTCACAATGTTGGCCAGGATGGTCTTGATCTCTTGACCCTGTGATCTGCCCGCTTCGGCCTCCCAAAGTGCTGGGATCACAGGCGTGAGCCACCATGCCTCGCCTGCTAAATTCTCACATTGTGTCAGGCTGGTAAGGTAGACACTGTCCTCAAAAATCTCCTGCCTCATTCTCCTGCCTCAGCCCCCCGAGTAGCTGGGACTACAGGCGCCCGCCACCTGGCCCGGCTAATTTTTTATATTTTTAGTAGAGATGGGGTTTCACTGTGTCAGCCAGGATGGTCTCGATCTCCTGACCTTGTGATCCACCTGCCTCGGCATCCCAAAGTGCTGAGATTACAGGAGTGAGCCACCGCACCCAGCCAACTGTATAATGGTTTTAGTAATGGTTTCTATTTCACAAGGTTGTGAGGATGCAATTAGTTAACATATGTAAAGCAAGCAAAATGTTGCTTCACACATAGTGCTATTATATATTTGATACTATTTACTTTAAAATAATACAAAATAGAACCAATTATATAAAGCAGAGATCACACATCTCACTACATTTGACCTCTAGCAGTCCTGTATCTATTACTATGCATGACGATGGGTTCCTATTGGAAAATTCCTATAACCAGCTACTTTATAAACAATTTTTATGCCCATTTCGGGAGGAATGTTATTAACTAGATATTCTATTGCAACAAAACCAAAAATGGACAAGTGGTACCTAATTAAACTAAAGAGCTTCTGCACAGCAAAAGAAACTATCAACAGAATAAACAGACAACCTACAGAATGAGAGAAAATATTTGCAAACTCTGCATCCATCTAAGGTCTAATATCTGGAATTAAAGAACCCCATTAAAAAATGAGCAAAGGACATGAACAGACACTTCTCAAAAGAAGACATACACATGGCCAACAAGCATAAGAAAAAAATGCTCAACATCAACATCATTAATTATTAGAGAAATGCAAATCAAAACCACAATGAGATACCATCTCACACTAGTCAGAATGGCTACTATAAAAAGTCAAAATATCACAGATGCTGGCGAGGTTGCAGAGAAAAGGGAAAGTTTATACACTGCTGGTGGGAATGTACATTAGTGCAGCCACTGTGGAAAGCAGTTTGGAGATTTCTCAAGCAACTTAAAACAGAAATGCCATTTGACGTAGCAGTCCCAATATTGGGTATATAACGGGAAGGAATATAAATCATTCTCCCATAAAGACACATGCATATGCATGTTCATCATAGCACTATTCACAATAGCAAAGATATAGACTCAACCTAGATGCCCAACAATGGTGGACTGATTAAAGAAAATGTGGCATATATACACCATGAATACTATGCAGCTATGAAAAAGAACAAAATCATGTCCTTTGCAGCAAAGTGGATGGAGTTGGAGGCCATTATCCTAAGCAAATTAATTAAGGAACACAAAACTAAATACCACATGTTCTCACTCATAAGTGGGAGCTAAACATTGAGTACACATGGACACAAAGAAGGGAACAGGCACCAGGGCCTACTTCAGGGTAGGGTGGGAGGAGGGTGAGGATCTAAAAACTACCTATCAAGAGCTGAGTGCAGTGGCTCACACCTGTAATCCCAGCACTTTGGGAGACCAAAGTGGGTGGATTACCTGAGGTCGGGAGTTCAAGATCAGCCTGGCTAACACGGTGAAACCCTGTCTCTACTAAAAATACAAAATTAGCTGGGCGTGGTGGCGCACGCCTGTAATCCCAGCTACTCAGGAGGCTGAGGCAGGAGAACTGCTTGAACCCAGGAGGCGGAGGTTGCAGTGAGCTGGAATCGTGCCACTGCACGCCAGCCTGGGTGACAGAGTGAGACTCTGTCTCCAAAAACAACAACAACAAAAAACTACCTATCAGGTGCTATACTCATTACCTGGATGACAAAATAATCTGTACACCAAACCTCTGCAACACACAATTTACACATGTAACAAACCTGCACAGGTACCCCTAAACCTAAAATAAAAGTTGGAAAATAAAATAAATAAGTAAATAAGAAGACATTCTAGAAATCTAGAGTCAAGGCTCTGTCCCTTGCTTATCTTACAAAGCAGACCTTATGTACTCTGAAACATTTTGTCTTACCTGTTCCAGGAGGTCCTTGAATAATAGCCAGTTCCCTTGTGAGAGCAAACTGCAAGGCTTCCATCTGGGAGTCATCCAGCTTCAGGGCTTCTTTTGAGGGCCACTGGCTAGGATCTAAGACATTAATTCTGGGATGTCTCAAGCCCTCGACATTTCTTAGAAATTCCCCAGTGGTTGAGGGATTCTCTATTAAGGGGGTAAAGTCATATCTGCCCCCCATTAGCAAGTACCTTGGCTCCTTCACATGAGAGTCACACTCCACGATATTCCTCTGAAAAGGGACATCTTCTTCCTGGACCTCCTGGAGTCCTTCCAGGACATGCCTATAAGCCTCAAAGTATGCAGTTGTCTCCACCATGAGGAAAGAGTCAGAGGGCTGGACTTCTGCTAGCAGCTGTTGGCTCTGCTCATTGAAGCAGAGCTGGACAATTCCTCGACAGAGATCTTCCTGCTCCCTGTTAGATACGGTGGCAAAAAGAAATGTCTCAAAGTTGTCCTTGGACATGCATACCAAAGACCCATAGAGCAATCGTTTGGAATTCTGCCAGCGAACAAACTTCAGTGGTTTTGTGTCAAACTGCACCTTGTAGACTATGCCTGATGATGAACACATGGGGGTGATAATCCTGGTGTCAAAGTAGATTCGGATGTCATCAAACTTTCTCTTTCTCAGGCCCTGGTCTTCAAAGCTTTGGAGAAGTTCCAAAATGCCTTCCCGTAAAGGTCTGACGAAATCTTCTCGCAGGAGCCGGAAATGGGTATCCAGATAGATAGCAGTGCTGTCATATTTTCCAGAAATGATATTGGGGCGAAGGAAGGGCCTCTCATCCAAGTGCACTTCATTGTAGGTAGGGTAAATGGGCATGGTTCGGTAGCTCTCAACATGGTCTTCTGCCTCAGGCTGCACTAGAGTGTAAGTATCCACTCTCAAAGTGCCCTCTCGCCTCTTTTCCTGCAGATGTTCAATGATAGTCTGTACCTTTTCCAGGTTCTTCTCTGTCTCCTCTTCTATGTCAACACCAGAGGCTCTCAGAGCATTAAGAGAGGTTGGTAGGAGGGAAACCAGCATGGAAGTTTCCTGCACAGAGCTGGCAGGGAAGACACTTACAAGGTCCTGGAGGAGGGAGATGATGTTGCTTATGTGCTCTGGATACTGGTTTCGGATGTCAGGGATGGGTTCAGTGATCATCCCTACCACATAAGCAGGCAGGCAGACTTTGAGAAATTTGGAGTTTTTCAATATGCCCAGTACGTGGAGAACACTCTGACGATCCATTTTGGAGCTGCAAGCCTTCCGAAGAACCTGGCATATGAGCTCAAGGAAGTTAGATTTCATGGAAGAATGAGAAAGGAGCTCTTTCAGCCCTAAACTTGTGGCAAGTGTGATGACCACCTCAGAAGGGTCTTTCTGCAGAAGACTTTCTAAGAACTTGTAGCCCAGTTTCTTCGCCTGCTGTGGCTGTTCTGTAGGCTTCTGGTGGGGAGTCCGCCACTGCTGGAAGTTGTCATTGGACCATGGTGGTCTGCGGTTCCTACACTCCTGGTTGCCATTTCTCCACCTGGTGTCATTCTCCTGATCATGTCTTTGGTCTCTAGCTTCGTCACTGGCATGCCCCTCCTGGTTTCTTCTTCCTTGATGTGGGTTCCTGCCCATGGCCCTAAATCTCTCTTCCCTCTGCCAGTAAGCAGCAGGATGGTTGTTGGCCCTAGGATGCCTTCCAGGATGGCTGACTCCTCCTCGGAGAGCACTGGCTGGTGGGTTACTGGCCTGATTTCTAGCTCTTGGTGGTAACTCTCCATCCATAGGGCCTAAACACAATGAAATACTGAGTAACCACAAGAACCAAGTTCTGTTGGAAACCCAATAGAACAACAACGAACATGTTTTCATTTTCCAAAATAACTGAAGAGCTCAGGTTTTATATGATGAGAAAAATGGTTTCTACCAAGTCATATGATAAATGAAAGACAATTATTGTTGCTGTAGAGGTTAGGAAAATATTATTTTTCCAAAAGATGCAAAAGGGAAAAGGAATAAACATTTGTTGAGTATCTGATATGTGTTAGAAAATAAATACATAGGCCGGGCGCAGTGGCTCACGCCTGTAATCCCAGCACTTTGGGAGGCTGACGCGGGCGGACCACGAAGTCAGGGGATCGAGACCATCCTGGCTAACATGGTGAAACCCCGTTTCTACTAAAAATACAAAAAAATTAGCTGGGCGTGGTGGCAGGCGCCTGTAGTCCCAGCTACTCGGGAGGCTGAGGCAGGAGAACAGCGTGAACCTGGGAGGCAGAGCTTGCAGTAAGCTGAGATTGCGCCACTGTACTCCAGCCTGGGTGACAGATCAAGACTCCGCCTCAAAAAAAAAAAAAAGAAAAGAAATACATACAGTATGTCTCATTGCTTCTAATCTCACCCCAGTACCAAATAACACTCAGAACATGAGTTTAGAGGCCAAACTGACTTGGTTCAAACCTTGGCCTGGCCACTTCCTTACTATATAACCTTTGCCAAGTTGTATAATTTCTCTAAGTCTCAGTTTCTGCGTTTTTTTTTTTTTTTAGGCGGAGTCTCGCTCTGTCTCCCAGGCTGGAGTGCAGTGGCGTGATCTCGGCTCACTGCAACCTCTGCCTCCCAGGTTCAAGCGATTCTCCTGCCTCGGCTCCCAATTAGCTGGGATTACAGACGTCCGCCACCGCGCCCGGCTAATTTTTATATTTTTAGTAGAGATGGGGTTTCACTATCTTGGCCAGGCTGGTCTTGAACTCCTGACATTGTGATCCACCCACCTCAGCTGGAAGTGCTGGGATTACTGGCATAAGCCACTGTGCCTGGCCGGGTTTTTTTTTTTTTTTTTTTTTTTGAGACGGAGTCTGGCTCTGTCGCCCAGGCTGGAGTGCAGTGGCGCGATCTCGGCTCACTGCAAGCTCCGCCTCCCGGGCTTACGCCATTCTCCTGCCTCAGCCTCCCGAGTAGCTGGGACCACAGGTGCCCGCCATCTCGCCCGGCTAGTTTTTTGTATTTTTTAGTAGAGACGGGGTTTCACCGTGTTCGCCAGGATGGTCTCGATCTCCTGACCTCGTGATCCGCCCGTCTCGGCCTCCCAAAGTGCTGGGATTACAGGCTTGAGCCACCGTGCCCGCTGGCCGGGTTTTTATAAAGATTAAATGTTTATAAAGTGCTTAGTATAGTACTGGACACATTAAAAACTCTCCATAAATGTTAGTTATTACTAGTAGCAGTAATTGGGAATATCCTATTGATTCTAAGGGGGCCACTGGTTCTACCACTAAACAATTATCACAGCCAACAGAGACATCAAGTGAAATAATATTACAAAGGGAAGTACTACCTGAATGCTGTCCAGCATCAGCAAATGCACTTTGAATGGGAAAGAGAAAGGTGGGGTTTCCTTTACTAAGATGTTTTTGAGCTAACGGACTGTGAAAGAAACTGAAAAATGAAACTCAAGTTTTCCTCCTTTCTGTAGCATGAACTTCACCCTCATAGTACTTACCAATGACCAACCCTTATACAGGAAGCCCAGCATACCCAAGTCCAGTTTTTTTCACTTTCCTTTTTGCTAAAACTGATTCAGGGGCTGACCTAACTTAGCAGAATGACATGGAGATTTTAAAAACAAACAAAATATGACTGTATACAATGATTTGATTAAAAAGTTATAAAAGCTCTAAATGCATGTTATATTTGAGATGATTATACCATTTCCTGACATCAGATACTAAATCCATTTATGTACACTTTCCCTTGTTTTGCATTTTGTAGAGAATTTTTTTTTTTAATTTTTTTTTTTTTTTGACAGGGAGTCTGGCTCTGTCACCCAGGCTGGAGTCCAGTGGCACAATCTCGGCTCACTACAACCTCCGCCTCCCAGGTTCACACCATTCTCCTACCTCAGCCTCCCGAGTAGCTGGGACTACAGGCACCCGCCACCACACCTGGCTAATTTTTTGTATTTTTAGTAGAGATTGGGTTTCACTGTGTTAGCCTGGATGGTCTCAATCTCCTGACCTCATGATCCGCCTGCCTTGGCCTCCCAAAGTGCTGGGATTACAGGTGTGAGCCACCGTGCCCGGCTGAGATTTTAATGTGACAACATAAAGGAATATTCAGTAAAATATAAATGATCTACAACTGAACCCTAAATTTGTACAAGTGTAACTCACGTATTTACTTTTCAAACTACCCCTAAAATCAGAAGAAAGTACTACTTTTAATATTTTTATCTGATTAGAAGACGCTATGTTGTGGAAGAATGGAAAATCGTATCATTTATTCTTTCAGCATTCATGGCTGGGTGTGGTGGCTCATGCCTGTAATCCCAGCACTTTGGGAGGCTGAGGCAGGCAGATAGCTTGAGCTCAGGAGTTTCAGACCAGCCTGGGCAACATGGAGAAACTCTGTCTCTACTAAAAACACAAAAATGAGCCACACGTGATGGTGCATGCCTGTGGTCCCAGCTATTTGGGAGGCTGAGGTGGAATGACTGCTTGAGCCCAGGAGGTCGGGGCTGCAATAAGCCAAGATTGTGCCATGGCAATCCAGCCCGGGCAACAGAGCAAGACCCTGTCTCAAAACATCAAAACAAAAAAACAAACCATTCACATAGCTCATAAGAGCCCATAGTTCTTCCTCACTTGTTGCACAACTAAAACTCTTTGGAAAACACATTGCAAACTTCCGGAAAAACAGGAATCCATTTGGTTGTTCAGTTTTAGAAAGTGTTGAGCAAGCAGAATAATTCCTTTAGTAGAGTGATGCTCTTGGAACTAATTTAGCTTTGGTGACTAGGATTCATGATCTGCGCTATCCAATACAAAGCCATTAGCCACATGTGGCTGCTATGTTTGTGAAATGTAACTACTTTGAATTAAGATGTGTAAAACACACAGGAGATTTTGAAGGCTAGTACCAAGGACTGTTAAGCATTACATTAAAAATTTTTATGTTGATAGTATCTTAAAATGAGTATTTGAGGGAAATAAATATATGTGAATTATTAAAGTATGATAATAAACTATAGTCAATTATTACAATCAAATGATAATATTTTGGTTATACTGGGTTAAATAAGACATTATTAAATTACTAAATTTTATTAAATTGTCATCAAATTTAAAAAATAAATTTCAAGGCCGGGCGCGGTGGCTCACGCCTGTAATGCTAGTACTTTGGGAGGCAGAGGCGGGTGGATCACCTGAGGTTAGGAGTTTGAGACCATCCTGGTCCAACATGGTGAAACCCTCTGTCTACTAACAATACAAAAATTAGCCGGGCATGGTGGCAGGTGCCTGTAATCCCAGCTACTCAGGAGGCTGAGGCAGGAAAATCGCTTAAACCTGGGAGGTGGAGGTTGTAGTGAGCCGAAATCGTGCCACGGCACTCCAGCCTGGGCAACAGAGCAAGACTCCATCTCAAAATAAATAAATAAATAAATAAATAAATAAATTTCATCTGTTTCTTCTTACGTTTTAAAATGATGTTTCTAGAAAATAAAAAATTATGCTCTTGGCTTACGTTGTTTCTGTTGGATGCTGCTCTACACCAAACATTACTTCCCTTTCTGAAACTCTATCACTGTTTTTGTTACAGTGAACTGCATCCATTCATCAGTTCTCTTAGGAAAAGCGGAGGGTTGGCTATTTTTCAGAGTAATTCATGCTGTAATTAAGAAATAAGTCATTCTTTTTTTTTTGAGACAAGGTCTCTGTCACCCAAGCTGGAGTGCAGGGGCCAGATCATAGTCCAGAGCAACCTCTGCCCTCTGCACCCACCCCTTCCTGAGGTTCAAGGGATCCTCCCACTTCAGCCTCCCCAGTAGCCTAAGTAGCTGGGACTACAGGCACATAGCACCATGTGGCTAATTTTTATATGTTTTGTAGAGAAAGGCTATTACCATGTTGCTCAGGCTGGTCTCAATCGCCTGGGCTCAAACAATCCTCCTGCCTCAGGCTCCCAAAGTGCTACGATTATAGACTTTAGCCACTGCATCCAGCCATAGTCATTCTTTACTTGAGAGATGCAGATAATCTTAGGTAGGCCTGCTCATTCATAGAGAGCCTGATTTCCTTTTCTTATTACTAGAATTTCCTTCTCATTAGGTAGGAAACCTTGCTTACCTCTGTGGTTGGTATGGGAATTCCTGGGCCTGGCATCCAGATGAGGTCTTCTCTCCTCCATGTCTGAGTCACCTGAATTCCTCCACGTTACTTTCTGTTATCTGGAAAACTGTACATGTTGAGTTATCAGTGTCCTCGAAACACAGCATCTAGCAGCAAAAACCCCAACATCATCAAGCCAGTCCTTCTGCCTTTGTTAACATTTTAATGATTTGTTAACTAAGGGTTAAATACAGATTTTAATCTAGAGCACAAGTGCTCAACTCTGCAAATGCCCAATTATGATATAAAGTATTAAATTCACAATTTAGCTGATTTCAAGAGATAGAATTCCCCTTTCTTTTACCCTTGGACTTTCTTAGGGTAGAGGGAATGTCATCAATTCCCATTCAAAACTGCTGTTTCGTTTATGCCTTTAGCCAAGTTACTTAATCAGTTGCTAGGTTTCATTTTCCTTTCCTAAGAAGCAGATAATATTGTTGCCAGGGCAAAAAGGAGTACATTTTTGTTAACCAAAATCATGTAGTCACCACCCTATCTGGCATTTACAAATCTGCCACTTACATAGTACCCAAATAGCTTGCAGTACCCTATAGTTTATAAATAATTAGTGAGCAGTTATCCCCTTAGCCTACTCTTTGGAATGGAGCCAAATGATTAAGCTCTCTGCTCTACTGAATCAAGAGAAAGAAATTACATGTTTCAATAACCAGGAGGCTTGGCAACTACGAGGTGCTGTTTCCTCAGGACCAACTGGAAATCTGATATTCTTTCTTCCTCCTCATTCTTCTACCTTGATGATTTTTGACACTGCTCCTATAAGAGGAAGAGGAAGCCCCTTTAAGGGAACTTCTCAACCCAACTCATACACATTGTGTGGGCTGGGTCTAAGGAAAGAGTGGGTGACTCAGAGTCCTCAGCAAAGGGATTTTTGAGACGGTCTTCACCGAGTTTTAAAATATTCATACTTGGAAACTGTGACTACATTTGGCATTATATGAGGGGCAGCTTTTATCCTCATCTGAAAAAGGAGTCTCTTTTCTTCCCCATGGGAATATCTCTGGTAACTCCCCTCCCTCATCTTATCAAACCCAGCCCCCCTGGCGCAGGCTCAGTATTTAGAGTTTGTTTGTTTATTTTCAATTCTCCGAGGGGAAAATTCCTTCTTCCCCTGGTTGAAAAATGCTAAAATAGAAACTCCAGAAAATTTAAAGAAACGGAAGAAAAAAAGAAATGTTAAAAAGAAAAGGCAAGAGAGGAGTAGATATGAACAGGAAATGCTGGGATCGAAAACAGACTGAAGTGTTTTTTTGGGGGGTGAATCAAGGCCTAAAGGGCACGAAGAAGAAAATCAGTGATGATCAAGCTGGCCTGGGGTCAGAATGAGAGGCGCTGGTCATCACCAGGGTGGGACGCAGGAGGCTGAGGCCGGAGGCAGAGCTGGGTTTGGGAAAAGTCTCCAGGCTCCTGGGGAATCCCACTGTCCCTAATGGAAATGTTATGGGGTCAGGGAGCGCCAAGGCTGTGAGGTGGCGGGGTTATGGGGGACTCCCGGAGAGGGTGGCAGGGAGCAGCTGGAGGTTCTTGCTGAGGACGGAGGTGGGGGGTAGGGAGCAGGCTGAAGGGGGTGCCGAGGTGCTTTGTAGAAGAGGGGGATTGATAAGGTGACAGGTGGTGAGGCCGGAGGAATGAGGGGGTGCCAGTGGCAGAAGGGAGGGCACAGACAGGGGTGGGGGTAGAGGAGATCGAAGTGTTGAGGGCAGAAGCGGTGATGGTGTCGGGGGTGCTGGGGAGAGCGACGGGCCAGCTCAGAGGGGATGGGGACACTAAAGAGAGTACAGGTGAGCCGAAGGGGCGACGGGGCGCTGAGATGGGCCAGGGGCTGAGTGGGTGACGGGGCGCTGAGTGGGTGATGGAGGTCTGGGTCTGAAGCCCCCGGGGATTAAGGAGGTGACAAGGCTGAGTGGGTGACGGGGGTCTGGGGGTTGAGGGGGCGACGGGGCGCTGAGGGGCCAGGGGCTCTGAGTGGGTGACGGGGGCGCTGGGGGCTTGAGAGGGTGACAGGTCTTCCGGGCAGAAGCAGTGGCCGGGCGGCGCGGGCGCCGGGGGTCGCGGCGGGGCAAGGAAGAGGCAGGGGCAGGGGCAGTTGCGGGGCCACTCACCCGGGTCCGGCGCGTCCTTTCACTGCCGCCGGCGAGTACTGGGGCTTCGGCCCAGGCAGGTCGGTGGCCCCGCCCGGCGCCGCGCACTTTCGGTTTCCGTTCCCCGCAGACCCTGGGCGGAGCCGGGCGGGCGGCCCAGAGGAGGAAAAGGAGGAGGCGGGGGCCCCGGGTGGAGAGCGCGAGGGCCTGGCCCAGGCACAGCCTGCGCCTCCGCCCTCGAGGAGGGCGTCACCTCAGCTCCCCCGGGCGGCGGAGCCGGCGGGCTCAGGCGGGCGCGGTGGAGGGGAGCGGACCGCAGGGGGCGGGATGACTGCGCCCAGAGCCTTTGCGGGCCTCAGTCGGCCCCAGAGGAAGGGGGACCAGTCGAGCGGTTTGGTGCGTGTGAAGCGCGACATGGCGGGGAAGCAGACGAGCCCGGGTGGCCCAGCGTGTACAGGGAAGGGGGCGGGGCTAGATGCGGCCTTGACATCTACTAGAGCGCCTCGGGCTGTGCGGCTCGAGACTACATTTCCCAGGGGGGGCCCGCGCGGAGCGGGCGGAAAAGAGACCGCCTCGGATCCAGTGCGCAGGTGCGAGAGCCATCCTTGGTTATATAAGGGAGGTTTAGGCGCCCATTCGTTCCTTTGCGTCGGGGGCGCTCGCGGTGTGGTGGTTGTGCGGCTTACAGCCAGGCTTCATACGCTATCGTCCTGCCCGTGAGTTCCCGTTTTGTGGGTGGTGAGTGGAAACTCCATGTTCTTCGTTGGAGACCCCTGGTCCTCCCTTCCCTTCTTTGTGCGGTCGTTTCCGCGGCCAGCCCTAATCTCCCTCTCGTGGCTTCTCCGGCTCTGATCCCAAACAGGCCTTAAGGGCGTGGGAGAAATGAGTTTATAGAGCTGGAAAAGCCAGTGCCTTCTGCACGGGCCTGAGAAGCCCTTGGCTGGTGTAAATGATGACTTTTCACTTTTTTCCCCATCAGATCGACAATGCTGACGTCTTATATTTTGCCAGTTAGTTCTGATACATCGGCCTCTAAAGTCTTGGTCTTGTTCATTTCTGACCGTGGGAAGATGGCGGTTGACGCCCTTTATTTGTTGGTTCACAGGTTAGAGCAGCCAGCGGGTATAGAATGGATTTTGGAGGAGGGAGTCACCACTGGGCCTCCAAGGAAGCCACGTGCAGACATCTACAACCTTCGATCTCCTGACGAGTAAGACTTTGTCTCCTATGGGCCTACTGTAGAAAACACGTGCTTTGAGAAGCTTTAGCTTCCTGGGAAAACGTGGGATTTAATAAAGCAGTTTTTATCGAGTACCCGTTAGGTATTTAAAGTGTTCTGACGGCCGGGCGCTGTGGCTCACCCCTGTAATCCCAGCACTTGGGGAGGCTGAGGCAGGTGGGTCACCTGAGGTCAAGATTTCGAGACCAGCCTGGCTAACGGGTTGAAACCCCGTCTCTATTAAAAATACAGAAATTAGCTGGGCGTGGTGGTGGGCCCTTGTAATCCCAGCAACTCGGAAAGCTGCGGCAGGAGAGTTGCCTGAACCCGGGCGGCGGAGGTTGTAGTGAGCCGAGATTGCGCCACTGCACTACAGCCGGGGCAACAGAGTCAGACTCCGTCTCAAAAAAAAAATGTTCTGAATGTTTTATTCTCACAACTTAACTATTGGACCTAGGTTTCTGGTGAAGAAACAGGTTTAAGAGAAATGCCTAAAGTGGAAGAACCTTGTTAATGAAAAGGCGTTTAACATTTTAGTGCCACTTAAACATCTTTTTGGATTCCATTCTTCCTGTGTGTGGGACACTTAAATTTCCAAGTGGAGGGGTGATTTATTGACATATTTTGGAAAGCCAAATGTGTTTTTCTGTTGAACTAGCCCCTCAAACCAGTGCCCGACTACATAACTAATATTTTTGCTGGAGTCCAGGAGTGAGGCATTTATAAAGTCTGGGCTTCATGGGAACACATGTGAAGCTTATTGTTCCAGATTGTTCTTTTGTCAGGTAACTTGTGTTAAAATGCAACCTCTTGGCACTCGTTCACTTCCCAACTCAGTAAATGCCGACTACTTCCTCAACTCTTCCAGCCACGCTGGCTTCTATCATGGGCCTATATACTCAAATAGAGTGGAAGCACCGAAGACAGGGGTGTTTGTTTTGTCTACTAAATTATTGCCAGTTACAGGATACAACACAGTGGTGCTTAAACCCTGCATGCAGATTTGCAGATACCAAACATACCAACTAAATCTTACTCCTCATGGCTTTCGAATCTTACTCCTCACTCAAGAACTTCCTGCTGGCATATATGATGACTTAGCTTTTTTCCCCGACAGATCGACCATGTTGATCTAACTTTTCTAAGCCAGTTTCTGTCTGATATGCCAGCTTGAGTAGCTCCTTTGTCCCATCTCCCCTGGGCATCTAACTGATGGGAGCTCATTTTTCTGCTTTTTTTTAATTTCAGGTTTATTGTTGGCCAAAACCAGGCTTTGATTGAACCAGGATGAATGCAGGTGTTGGGAATAGAATATATATATACATATAAAACTGGTAAGTGGTGCCAACATGTCTTCCTTGGCTGAGTAGACATAGGCTCTATGGAGGGGGTTGTAGCTGCTTTTCAGTGTGGGTTTGTCACCCTACTTCCTGTATGACTCAAATGTGGCCTTTGCAGCTGATGATACAGCTTCTTTCCCCATCAGATCGACCCTGTTGATCTCTACACTATTGGCCAGTTTTGTCTGATGCATTGGCCCCAGTAATAACTCATATCTTTGTTTTCTGCTTATCTTTATCAGAGATTATTGCTTGTTCATGGGAATTGGGCTTCTCTTTTTTCCAGCATTCAGATGGCTTATTTTGATCTATTAACTTTCTATAGGTTGGGAGCCACATGCACCAGTGTGTTGATCTCGGCTTGATTCAGTCAGGTGAGGTTTCTGCTTTCTAGCTGTCAAACCCCACAGCAAAATTTGTCCAACTGGGCCTAGCTTCAGGACCCATTTCCAAGTTGGGTGTAAAACTGGAAGAATAAGTCATTAGGACTGACATTGGCCTGTTGGTATTAATAGGTCTTTGTTGGAAGTAAGAGCTTGGAGTTGCAAAGAAAATGAGCACTGGAACACAAGATTTCTCAGCAAGGCAAATTTACTTCTGCTGGAGGGTGTTGCTAGCATTCCTGGCAAGAGCACACCGAACAAAACAAAAGAGAGGCATTTTTTATCCCTAATGCAAGTAGTCCCTGTTTCTGTGTTCTATCCCCATTGGCTGGAGTCTACAGCACAATCTAAACTAGTCCTGATTGGCTATTTTAAACAGGAGGGGTGTAGGTTACAGCTGTGGGAAGGGCAGGAAACTTGTTTACAGAGCGGGTTGCTAGGAGTGAAGGGGACTTTTCCAAATAAGGAACAGGATACAGGTTGGGATTGGCCAGAGAAGTTGTTTATGGAACCGGTAACTAGGAGCAGGCAGGTATGAGGAAGTTGACCTTAAGAATAAGGAAGAAACCCATTATATCTAACAATTTCCCCCTTTTGATTTTTATAATTCTTTCTCTTGAGACTTTTTTAGCATGTCTTTGTTCCTCTTGGTCCTCAAATGAGAAACTTACCTGAATAAGGCGAGGAAGGATTGAGGAAGATTTTGGTGATAGCTGTTCAAATAAGCTTTTGTATTAATCCTGAGATACAGGGTATGATACAGCCTCCTGCAAGAATGAGCTGATGGCAAGAGAGGTGATGATTGAGGACGTAAATCCTTTCCATTTGCCAAACGATTTTTCCATTAAATTCATGAAGAGGTCGTTTATTCCAGAATTTTTAGCTAGCTTATTGGATAAAGTAGTAAGTCCTTGTGCCTTTGTTATGGTTCCATCAGGAGCAGTATTATTAGGGATAAAAGTACAACACTGGGTTCCAATCATGACACAAACTACACCTTTCTCTGCTAGTGTCATGTCTAATGCTATTGTGTTTTCCTGGGCCATTTGACTGGTGGGCCCTAATTGTTCAGCTATTCCCTTAATAGCATCCCTAGTATAATTAATGAAATGTTGCTGGCTTACCTTTTTTTTTTTTTTCTTTTGAGTTGGAGTCTCAATGTCGCCCAGGCTGGAGTGCAATGGTGTAATCTCGGTTCACTGCAACCTCTACCTCCCGGGTTCAAGCTACTCTCCGTCCTCAGCCTCCTGCGTAGCTGGGCTACAGGCGTGTGCCATCACGCCTGGCTAATTTATTGTATTTTTAGTAGACATGGGTTGTCACTATGTTGGTCGGGCTGGTCTCAAATGCCTGACCTCGTGATCCACCTGCCTCGGCCTCCTAAAGTGCTGGGATTACAGGCGTGTGCCACTGCTCCCGGCCCAATCTATTTTTATTTAGAGTTGGCCACCAGAACAACATGGATTCAAACCTTGTAGCTATTTGATTTAGGGCCTTAAGTTTATCTAGTATCTATAAACATGAGAGTCACGAGGGACATCCATTGTTTTACGATGTTTTGTTTTTATGTTTTATGTTTTCTGGTTGAAATGCCAGGGTGAAAGGGAGTAGCCAATTGGATTAGAGCACAAGTGCCACTCCAAGTTACTTGGCATAGTATTCAGTAATGGTCCACCACAATACCACCATACATCTGCTAGAGGATGAATAGGGGACGACTGATTGGTAAGCTCCTGGAAGGGCTTAAGCTCACTGCGTCTCGTTAGGTCTCCAAGGAATGCCAAGTTCTCCCCCTGTGAGAGAGACAGGTAAAATTGGCATTGGAAAGAGGGATGCTGGATGACCCTCGGGGGCTGACCTGCAGGGTGTCGGACTTCAGGGAACAGCAGCGAGTTTGGCATAGCTTATTGCCCCAGGCTGTGGGGTCTTGGAAGAGAGCTACCATGCAACTCATGCCTCAGTGGCTGGAGGGCCATCTGAGTGGAAAGGGGACAATCTGGGGCTCTGGTTTACCATGTGCATAAGCATAACAATCGCTTTGTTTAGAGAGTGGACAGAATATTTTATCCATTTCACCCAGGCATTTGCATCTTGGTACCCTGTTACAGTTGGTAGAGTTTGCTTTAGATCTTTAACCTCTACAATGGTCACTTTGGTTTTGTCATTGGGTGTTTGTTTAGAAGAAGGGGTTGGAGGAGCAATGAAGCGCATTTCGAAAGATCTCATGGGGTCTATCCCTGATGTTGCAGCTCCCATGCAAGGGTCGTGTGAGGATTTAGAATTTATCTTGGAACGGCAGATATACTTTTCTGAGGAGGCCAGCTGCCTCTGGTTTTGGAGATCCCCACAGGGTATGACAAGACAGGCATCAAACGTGATTGAGGTGAGCTTGATCTAGTTACATTAATGATAAGGTAGCTGACGGTAGAGAGAGGAAAAAAGAAGGCAGTATAAGAGGGTTAAAGTTTTCTTAGCTTTAGGTTGGTAGAAATTGGTCCTGGAACAAAAATAGCACATGACTCTGAAGATGGCGATCCTCTTTTGACTCAGGTATGACGGGTCCACCCCTTTTCAGCGGTTCGGGCTGCTGTTTCAGTTGTTAGGAGTACTAGGTATGGTCCTTTCCAAGCTGGCTCAAGTTTTCCCTCCTTCCAGCTCTTGATGAGGATGTGATCTCCAGGCTGGTATTGATGTGCCAGGAACTGTAAAGGTGGCATCTGTGCTAAAAGACCTTTAGTTCTGAGGGAAGAGAAAGTGGAAGATAAACCAAGTATATAATTTGATCCTTTGTTTCAAAGGTAGGAATGTCAGTAGTAGAGTGTAAATAAGGCAGTCCTCTCATAGAGAGGCCAGTATCTTTCCGAGGGGCAGTCTGATTTAATTAGGTGAATCTGTAAACCCTTGGGGTAGGACTCTGCATTGGTACTGCTGCTTCCATCCAGAATGAGGATTTTTCCCACTCAAAAGTACATCTCTTGTCTTCAGCCAAGGGGCATGCCCAGAAGGCATCTTTTAAATCTATTACTCTGAACCATTCTGCTGAGGATGGTGTAAGGATTGGGGACAACAGGGTGGGTAGTCTGGACTATTTGGTTGGTAGCCCAGAGATCTTGTACTAGTCGATATGACCTGTCTGATTTCTTTACAGGTAATATTAGGGTGTTATAGGGGGACATAGGGTTCAGGGAGTCGTCCTGAATGAGACCTTCAACTCCAGGCTTTAAGCCTATTCTGCCCTCTAGGGGAATGGGATATTGCCTTTTTCTTACTATTTCCCCTGGGGTCTTTAGCTTTATATGCATTGGAGTGACTTGAAGTCTTTCCTGATTTTTTTTTTTTTTTTTTTTTTTGAGTTGGAGTCTTGCTCTGTCACCCAAGCTGGAGTGCAATGGTGTGATCTTAAGCTCGCTGCAACCTCTGCCTCCTGGGTTCAAGCAATTCTCCTGCCTCAGCTTCCTGAGTAGCTGGGATTACAGGCGCCTGCCACTGCGCCCAGCTAATTTTTGTATTTTTAGTAGAGATGGAGTTTCACCATATTGGCCAGGCTGGTCTCAAACTCCTGACCTCATGATCTGCCCATGTTGGACTCCCAGGTGCTGGTATTTCAAGCGTGAGCCAGCACGCCCAGCCTCCCTGATTTCTTTTTCCTGCCCGTACATCAAGACAAATGTATTTTTCTTCTGTGGTGGTAAGTAGATTTAATGAGACGAGGAATCTCTCTGGGCCAACATGTGAGCCTATACCTAGTTTTAGCATTAAGTCTCTTCCTAATAAGTTAGTTCCAGCCTCAGGGACTAACAGGAATTTAACATGGGCTGATCGAGTTTTGTATTTGATCTCTGTCTTTTTAAGATTTTTGCTTTAAATCTTTAATCCCTGAGATAGAAAGTTCTTCTGAAGAATAGGTGATAGATGGGAGGAAACAGGAGCGAGTTGCAGCTGAATCTGTTAAAAAGGTTGTAAGTTCACATTTGGGTCCCACCTCTAAATTTATCAAGGGCTCTTGGTGGGACGCAAGGTAAAAGAGACAGAGCCCCTGACCTCCCTGTTCTTCCTCAAAGGCTGTAAGTGGAATGGTATTTTTTCTCTTTTTCCCTTTTGGGGCATTTTGAAGTGACCTACTCTTCCACATTTGAAACATTGTTTTCCCCTCTTCCCTGTCCTGCACTGTGACTTCCAGGTTTTATTCCCTTACTCTTTGTATAGAGTTTGGTTGCTGGTGGCCTAGAGGGTTTATAAGTTTTACTTCCTTGTGTCTCCTATTGCAGAGCTCCCTGTCGTAAGGTAGACAGCATGATTTTTGCCTTTTGTTTCTGCTGTTCTTCATCCCTATTTACATGCTTCTCTAAGAAGTTTGTCTCTGGGACGATCTTTCCAATTCTCTATCTTTTGTAGTTTTTTTAGGGATGTCTGGCCAAATCTTAGTAGCAGAATGAAGCTTTAGCATCCCTTGTCGCAGTGGGTCTTCCATTTCTAAACCTGCATATTGTCTCATCTGTTCTTTAAGCCTATTTAGGAATTCCGTGGGTCCTTCATCCATCCCTTGTATGTTGAATGCTCAGGAAATATTCTCAGTTCAGGATACTGACTCCCAAACTCCCCTGACTATCATATCCCTAAGGTCTCATTTTCTCAGTGAGCTGCGTTGTTACTCCACTGGGATTTTGGGCTGGGAATTTTTGCTCTGCAGCAGGAACATTTTGACCAGTAGGGTGTTCATGTTCCCAGACTACCATAGCAACCCTATGGATCATAGTTCTTTTAAGAAGGAAATGCCTAAAATGGACATAAGCTTGACCCAACCATACAATTGGGGTCCTAAAAATTGATCAATTTGATTTTCTACCTCATAAGGGTCATCTTAACAAGGGCTTGAGTGTTTTTTTAGATTTGGGACTTCTGAGCTGGTTAAGGGGGCATTTATGACGCTGATGCCTCCTCTCCCAAGGGGAAGAGTGTTGGGGCCAATTGGCTATGTTAAACAGGAGGGGTGTGGGTTACAGCGGTGGGAAGAGCAGTTTACAGAGCTGGTTGCTAGGAGTAAGGAGGACTTTTCCAAATAACAGATGCGGGTTACAGGTTGGAATTGGTGGGAGAAATGTTTACAGAATGGGTAATTAGGAGTGGGAACGTATGAGGAAGTTGACCAAAGAACAAGGAAGTTAAACTTTGAAGAGAAACCCATCATACCTAACAGTCTTGTAAGAAAGGATGACAAAGTGATTGAACATTGGGTGGAGCTAATTTTCCCTGGCCAATGCACTTAGATAAGGAGCTCCAAGTTGTATTTAAGTTGGGAGTCAATTTACTTAATTCTTGTGAGGTTCAGGTGTAAGATTCTTCATACTACTGCCATGAGCCACCCTAGCTCCTTGTTACATGGGCCTGTTAACATGGCAGCTTTGTCAATGAGTGAACCCGGGAGAGACAGACATAGCAGAGACAGATGTTTGAAGCTACACCTTCCACCCCCTTTAAAGAGAAAGTAACACCACTCCTTTTCTGTGTCCCTTGGGGACACTGCCTCCATGTCTGATCACATGGCTGGAATTTACAGCAGATAAGCATACTGCGGTCTGAGACATGATTGTATGCTTTCCTTCTGCTGACCTTTACAATCACTCAATAAATTGCATTAACACAGGGAAGTTCTTTCACCAAATACCTGTGTTGCAAAGCTTGCCATCATAGATGAGGAGTGGCTCGTGATAATTCTCCAACTTTTACATAAAAAAACCAAAACCTCAAAAAGAAATTGTAGTTCATGTCAGTTAGTGATGATTCATCTTAGAAGTATTTTGTTTATGGATGTATGAATGTGCATAGTTCACTAAAGTCCAACATTCATGTAATAAGACTTCTTGCATATAAAATTACCCTCTAAGATGTTAAATAGATCCTAAGCCTGGTATAACTTTATTAAAGTATCCTTATTTGCCCCTAAAATGTCTTTAGTACACATTACTTTTGGGTTGTCTCTTTTTTTTTTTTTTTTGAGGCGGAGTCTTCACTCTGTCCCCCAGGCTGGAGTGCAGTGGCACCATCTCGGCTCACTGCAAGCTCCGCCTCCCGGGTTCGCGCCATTCTCCTGCCTCAGCCTCCCGAGTAGCTGGGACTACAGGCGCCCGCCACCGCGCCCGGCTAATTTTTTTTGTATTTTAGTAGAGACGGGGTTTCACCTTGTTAGCCAGGATGGTCTCGATCTCCTGACCTCGTGATCCGCCCGCCTTGGCCTCCCAAAGTGCAGGGATTACAGGCGTGAGCCACCGCGCCCGGCCTTACTTTTGGGTTGTCTCTTGAATGAACACAAAGGTATCCAATTTCTTTTAAGAAAATGGGGTCTCTCCAGCACCCAGGCTGGAGTGCAATGGTGCAGTCATGGCATACTGCGTCCTTGATCCTCCTGCCTCAGCCTCCCAAGTAGCTGGGACTAAAGGCACACACTGCCATGCCTGGCTAATGTTTTATTTTTTTGTAGAGTTGCAGCCTTGCTACGTTTACCCAGGCTGGAGTGTAGTAGCTATTCACAGGCATGATTGCTTGAAACTCAAGGCCTCAAGGGAAACTCCCACCTCAATATCCTCCATAGCTGCAACTACAGCCACACACCCCACTGCTCAGCTTCTCATCCTTTAAAAGATTTTTACTGGTAGTGTCCTCATTCTGGGTTTCTGTCTTCTGTGTTTACTGTGACATGAAGTCATTTTTAGATGAAGGTTAAACGTTTTGCCAACACAGGTACAATATGGGATTCAATAAAAGTACAGAATTAGTTGTCTTATTAGAGACTGGGAAGTTTCCCTGCTCCTTTTATGAGTACTTGGCTGTACCGATAAAGAGATGGGCTTGGAGTGACCAAGTCTTAGTCACATACATATTTTCATACCCTCAACAGGAAGCACCATAGACCAGAATGGAGCATTGATTGTAATCCACCTTCTTTCTTAGAAACTGGCGAAGGAATATGAGAGGAGTCCTCTGGAAAGAAAAGAACAGACCCTGTGCTTTCATGAAAGTGAAGATCTGGCTGAACCAGTTCCACAAGGTTATTGTATACATAGCCTGGGTTTAAAAGGCTATGCCCACTTTGAAGAATGTCATTGTTAGACTTTGCTGAAATTTCTAACTGCCTACCTGGATAAAGAAAATAAAATCTTTTAAATCAAAATGCTGTTTGTTTGGCCATTGGAGATAACCATTGAACAGGAATAACAAGTAGTAGTTGGGTATTTGCAGTTTCATTTGGTTTTAGTTTTTTGAGGGGAAAATCACCCTAGTGGGCAGTTGGTTTCTGTGGACAAAGCATGGCTTTCCACAGGTGTTAAGTGCCTCATGATTGGCTTCTGCATTGGAAACCTAAGAATAAGCAAGCACACTTGGGCCAGAATTCGAACTCCAGGGGCAGAGAAGCAGAGGGTCAATACAAAGGTATCTCACTTGTGTGCTTACACCTGTGCAAGATTGTATATGTTAAATCGTGGGTATTGGGCCTTAATGGTTGCATGAGATGAGTAAGGATGATTTGGGCTATGGTATTTGTGTTTATAAACTTCATAGAAAATTGCAAATATAGGCTGTATCATTTATCAATGATGATTTTTTTTATTTAAAATAATACACACTGAATAATTTTTAAGTATCTTAAAATATCACCTCAAAGATGGGACCTCTAAATTTTTTTTTTTTTTTTTGAGGCGGAGTCTCGCTCTGTCTCCCAGGCTGGAGTGCAGTGGAGTGATCTCGACTCACTGCAAGCTCTGCCTCCCGGGTTCACACCATTCTCCTTCCTCAGCCTCCTGAGTAGCTGGGACTACAGGCGCCTGCCACCACACCTGGCTAGTTTTTTTGTATTTTTAGTAGAGATGGGGTTTCACTGTGTTAGCCAGGATGGTCTCCATCTCCTGACCTTGTGATCTGCCCACCTCGGCCTCCCAAACTGCTGGGATTACAGACGTGAGCCACTGCGCCTGGCCTGGGACCTCTAGATTTCTAAAACGGCTCCTGGTATTGACTCAGAATCCCCTCCCCTTGACTAAGCTGGACCTAGTGTAACTTCTGAGTCTTACTAGCTCTTTTTCTTATTCTTTTTTTTTTTTTTTTTGAGATAGCTCACTGCAACCTCTGCCCCCTGGGTTTAAGCAAATTCTCCTGCCTCACCCTCCCAAGTAGCTTGGATTACCACGCCTGGCTAATTTTTACATAGTTAGTAGAGGGGGTTCACCATTTTGGCCAGGCTGGTCTTGAACTCCTGACCCCAAGTGATCTGCAGGCCTCTGCCTCCCAAAGTGTTGGGATTACAGGCATGAGCCACCACGCCTGGCCTAGCTTGCTCACTTTTAAATAAGCTGCCATGTTGGGAGAGGCCAATGTAGCAATCAACTGAGGGTGAACCATTAGTGTGGGAGGAGTAATCCAACAACCATGTAAGTTTGTAAGTACACATGGTTGTTGGATTACTTTCTATAGTGGAGGCTTGATGAATGCCACCCCAGCAGACTTCTCAGAGATGCTTGTGAGAAACCTTGAAACAGGACCCACCCAGATTGTGCGTGGATTTCTGACCTATGGGAAATATATTTCAAGCCACTAGGTTTTGAGATAACTTGCTACAAAGCAGTAAATTCACAACTCTGTAATGCCCACTCTAAAGGTCCTGACATGGGCATCTCCATTACCTTAGTCATTACCTAAGTCATCTCCATTACCTAAGTCTACTTCAGTTTCTCTGCACAGCATTTGAAGCGTTTATGTCTGGCCCCAATCTGCATTTTCATACTTAACATGCATTTGACTTAACATGTCCAAAACTAGATGCCTGATGCTTCACTCCCCTAACCCCATTCCCTACAAGTCTGTGCTTCCTATAATCTTCCCTTTCCAGGTATTGGCAACACCAGCAGTCCAGCTGGTCAGGAGCTATGGAATCAACCTCATGTACCATGTGAATCCCTCAGCAAATCCTATTGGTTCTACCTTCAAAATACGTCTGAAACCCACCCCCTTAGCATCTTCATTGCTACCACCTTGGTACAGACCATCAAACAAGCTTGGAATACCGGTCTCTACTTCAACCTTTGCTCCCTACAGTCAATTCAGATGGAACCAGAGCGATCTGTGAAAACCTGAATTAGGTATGGAGCTCTTTGCTCAGAAGCCTCCAGTGTCTCCCCACCTCACACAGTAAAAGCCAAAGTCCATCAGGGCCTACATGACCTTCCCCTTCCCTTAACCTCCCAACTTCATCTCTTCCCTTTCAATCTTAGCCACATGGGCCCCCTGACTTCTCCATTCCTTTAGGATTATTCCAACCTCAGTATCTTAGCACTTGTTTTTCCCTCTGCCTGGAATGACCAGCCCTAGACCTGCAGAGCTTTGCATGGCTGTCTGCCTTGTGTCTTTCAGGTATTTGCTCAAATATTCCCTCTGGGGAACCAATCATCTTCCCTATCACTTTCTATTCCCTTACCTGGTTTTTAATTTTTTTAAATAGAGACTCTGTGTTGCTCAGGCTGGTTTCAAACTCCTGGGCTCAAGGGATCCTCCCTATTTGGCCTCCCAAAGTGCTAGAATTACAGGCATGAGCCACCATGCCTGGCCATGTTTTTACCTACTGCCTAACACATACTGCCTATGTGTATGCTATATACATATGTGTATATACATCTGTATATGTGTATACTGTGTTATACAGCTGGTAAGTGGCAGAGCATGCATTTGATTCTGCCAGTCTGGCTCTTGTATTTCTGGGGTTTTTGTAGACGGAGTCTTGCTCTGTCCCCCAGGCTGGAGTGCAATCTCAGCTCCCTGCAACCTTCGCCTCTTGTGTTCACACAATTCTCCTGTTTCAGCCTCCTGAGTAGCTGGGATTACAGATGCCCGCACAGTGTGTCTTAATTTTTGTATTTTTAGTAGAGGTGAGTTTTCACCATGTTGGCCAGGCTGGTCTCGAACTCCTGTCCTCAAGTGATCCACCTGCCTAGGCCTCCCAAAGTACTGGGATTACAGGAGTGATCCACTGTGCCTGGCCTGGCACTTGTATTTGTGACCGTTGGCTTAATTGCAGCATGTTACTTAAATGCAGTCTAATGGATACAGGAAGGAGATAATTTCTGGCTCTTAAAAGCTCAAATGCTTTTGCTGGATTTCTGTGTTGTTGAGATACCACGGAGGTCAGAAATGGCCCCAAATACCTGCCAGCCAAGGGCCAGCTTCCTGGAGAACTCCCAGCCACACCTATAGTCTCAGCTTTGCTGTTGCTTTTTTGAGCTCCAAGGTAGTTGTAGGCCTCTAATGATCAAACCATTTGCAACCCATCTCTAGCTTTAGCTCCCACGAGTCCCACCAAACATTTGATGCTTCAGTCTAGTTTTAGCTCTTCGTCTTCTTGACTGAGGAGTCCTTTCCTTCTATAAGCTTCAGTTTCCTCATCTGTGAAATGAGGTTTATTGGGGGCTTGCCACGTGCTGATACTGTGCTATTACCTTATTTAATCTATACCCCAACTCTGTTACTACCCTATTTTATAGATAGGAAAACAGGCTCAGGGAGGTTTGGTGAGTTCATACACCTTGAAGGTGGTTCTTGGAAGCTGGGATGTGAACCAGTACTATCCTAGGCCCCTAATTTGCCAGGGCCTTTGCTTAAGACCCTCACCAACTGCATGGGTAAAAGCACAAGCATGGCCAGGCGCAGTGGCTCACGCCTGTAATCCCAGCACTTTGGGAGGCCAAGGAGGGCAGATCACGAGGTCAAGAGATCGAGACCATCCTGGCCAACATGGTGAAAACCCGTCTCTACTAAAAATAAAAAATTAGGCCGGGCGCGGTGGCTCAAGCCTGTAATCCCAGCACTTTGGGAGGCCGAGGCGAGTGGATCACGAGGTCAGGAGATCGAGACTATCCTGGCTAACATGGTGAATCCCTGTCTCTACTAAAAATACAAAAAAAAACTAGCCGGGCGTGGTGGCGGGCGCCTGTAGTCTCAGCTACTTGGGAGGCTGAGGTGGGAGAATGGCGTGAACCCGGGAGGCGGAGCTTGTAGTGAGCCGACATCACGCCACTGCACTCCAGCCTGGGAGCACAGCGAGACTCCGTCTCAAAAAAAAATAAAATAAAATAAAATAAAATAAAAAATTAGCTGGGCATGGTAGCATGCACCTGTAGTCCCAGCTACTTGGGAGGTTGAGGCAGGGGAATCACTTGAACCCTGAAGGTGGAGGTTACAGTGAGCTGAGATTGCACCACTGCACTGTAGCCTGACAACAGAGTGAGACTCCATCTCAAAACAAAAACAAACAAAAAAACCCACACAAGCATTTCTGGGAAGCTGTGGGAAAAAATAAGAGATTCACAATGTCTTCCAGAATTTTAGCTGAGAGGTGGTGGTATTATATCCCCCGTACCTCACTATACGTTTTCTGGGAACAGAGCAGTTTTACAAACGGTTTGGAGCTTGGGCTTGCTTATTCCCAGCTCCTGGCAGTCAGCAGTAACTTCCCCAGATCTCCTGTCTATAAAGTGGGCATAACATGTCTTTCCTCCTGGAGTTACTGTGAGGATCAAATGAAAATGTGTCCTCTAAATGCTTGGCCACAGGGTTAGGTCAGTAATAGTCATCTTCATCAGAGTGAAAAGGAATAAACTAGTGATTGTGCAACAACTTGGATGAACCCCGGAGACGTGACGCTGAGTGAGGGAAGCCAGCCTCAAATCTCAAATGGTCACATGCTGTGTGATTCCATTTGACATTCTGGAAAAGACAAAGGTATGATTGGGAAGAGATGATGGTGTTGCCAGAAGTTAGGATGGGTGGCAGATATGGATGTGAAGGGATCGCACAAGGAAGTCTTTGGGGTATCATGAGTGCGGTAGTGGTTACATGAATGTGTACATGTGTTAAGATTCATAGTACTGGGCCAGGCATGGTGGCTTACGCCTGTAATCCCAGCACTTGGGGAGGCCAACCCCTAAGGTAGGTGGATCACCTGAGGTTAGGAATTTGAGACCACCCCAGCCAACATCATGAAACCCCATCTCTACTAAAAATACAAAAATTAGCTGGGCGTGGTGGTGCATGCCTGTAATCCCAGCCACTTGGGAGGCTGAGGCAGGAGAATCGCTTGAACCTGGAAGGCGGAGGCTGCAGTGAGCTGAGATTGCACAATTTCACTCTAGCCTGGGCAATAGAGTGAGACTCCGCCTCAAAACAAAACAAAACAAAAACCCAGATTTATAGAACTGTACAGCAAAATTAAAAATAGTTTGATTGGCAATTTTTTTATTATTTATTTTTGAGACAGGGTCTTGCTCTGTCACCCAGGCTAGAGTGCAGTGGTACAACCACAGCTCACTGCAGCCTTGACTTCCCAGGCTCAAGCAATCCTCCTACCTCAGCGTCCTGAGTAGCTGGGACTACAGGTGTGTGCTACCACACTCAGCTAATTTTTAAATTTTTTGTAGAGATAGGGGTCTCACTATATTGCTGGAGTTGATCTCGAACTCCTGGCCACAAGCGATCCTCCTGCCTCACCCTCCCAAAGTGCTTTTAAAAATGTTAACAAACATAGTCTCTGGAGTTAGACTTGAGTTCAAATCCTGGATTTGCTATGTATTATCCATTGGCTCAATCTTCTTTTTCTTTTCTTAGATTTTGCCTGCCTGAGTTCCTCTAGTAGTGGCCATGATTGCCAGAGAAGATAGAGCAGGTCCCTCCCAGGACTTGCAACTCCAGCCTGTGTCTGCAGGGGGTGCTGTAGGGACTGATTTCTCCAGCCCATGGCAAGAGGCCTTCATCTTGTGCCTGGAAAGGGGGAAGTCCAAGTCTGTCTGGCAGAGATGGTGCAGATGGGCAAGTTTTTCAGACACTGCAGCCAGCACTTCTGGGACCGCAGCAGTGGAGCCTGCAGAGGGCCAGTTCCCCAGGCGTGGGCTATTGCCACTGTCACTTACAGACTCCTCATGTGATAAACAACCCCTAAACAGATTTATCCACAGTCTCTCCATCCTAACAAGTCAGTGATCAGTTTTCACTTTTCCACGTTCCCTTCTGTCTCCATTATGTTCCCATAGTGGGGCAGCTTCTACCTGCATGGTTGGAGCTTCCCATTTTTAAAGAGGCCAGAAATCCTTTAAAGTTCTTTAAAATGTTTGTAGCCTGTTCCAATTTTGTAAACTGTGAAGACTGAGCAACACACATGCATGGGCCTCATATGGCCTGGAGGCCACCAGCTGGAGACCTCTGTAGCTTGTGTCCCTTTCAGCACTGTTCTTGTCATTCCTGAGCTGGGATGCCAGCTGAAACATAGGATGGTCAGTTAAATTTGAATTTCTTTCTTTCTTTTTTTTTTTTTTTCTTGAAATGGAGTCTCGCTCTGTCGCCAGGCTGGAGTGCAGTGGCGTGATCTCAGCTCTCTGCAACCTCTGCCTCCCTAGTTCAAGCAATTCTCCTGCCTCAGCCTCCCGAGTAGCTGGGATTACAGGCGCGCACCACCACATCCAGCTAATTTTTGTATTTTTAGTAGAGACGGGGTTTCGCCATGTTGGCCAGGATGGTCTTGATCTCCTAACCTCATGATCCACCCGCCTCGGCCTCCCAAAGTGCTGGGATTACAGGTGTGAACCACTACGCCTGGTCGATGGCATTCATTCTTTAAGATGCAGCCTCCGTGGACCTCGTACCTTCTCAGTAATTTCCATATTCTTTGCTGACTTGGGTTTTTCCTCCAAAATTGTCTGGGAGAAATTGAGGTTTGTGGAGTTTCCCAATGGCTAGTTTCCAAACTGGCTTCAAAGCCTGGGCTTGTGGAATTGGCAGGGTCTGCAGCCAGCCAAACCCATCCTTCGGTCACAGCCTCCCATGGTCCTGATATTAATTCATCACAGGTCTGTCTAGAAGGTGGCAGAAACAGACCGTCTTGGGCTTATTTATATCTGTGACTTTTTTTAAAAGACAGAAAAGGAGAAATCTGGATCCTTTCCCTTGTCAGGCTCCTTTAACTAAATGGTCTTTTGCTAAAATAGACTGGCCCTACTGTGTGGGTAGGAAGGGTTGAGATGGGAGTGGGCCGAGTGGGCGAGAACTTTTTTTTTTGCCCTGATATTAAAATGGCAGCATGTGCAGTCTTCTGCCTCTGCCCAGGTTGGCCTGATGTTTTCATAGGGAGAGAGGCCGCTTGTTGAGTGTGGTGGTGTTTTTCATAGTGTATGTTAGGCTGCCTGAAACATCCCTCGCTGTCGTACCTTTCAGCCAACTCTAACGTACCTCTCTCAGCCTGATTTCTCCCCACTTGAGTTATAATAACAACTGCCTTTTAAAAAATTTCCTACTGGGCTTCATGCTAGGTACTTTCCATGTTTTATTTTTATTTATTTAGTTTTTGAGGCAGAGTCTCACTCTGTCCCCCATGCTGGAGTCCAGTGGTGTGATCGCAGCTCACTGCAGCCTCAAACTCCGGGGCTCAAGCGAGCCTCCTGCCTCAGCCTCCTGAATAGCTGGGACTACAGGCGTGTGCTACCACACCCGGCTGATTTTTCTATTTTTTTGTACAGACAGTGTCTCCCTTTGTTGCCCAGGCTGATCTCTCCTGGGCTCAAGCGATCCTCCTGCCTCAACCTCCCAAAGTATTGGGATTACTGGTGTGAGCCACCATGGTATGTTTTAAATAATTTATTCTTCACCTCAGGTGAGTGAGGTAATATCCCAGTTTTACAGATAAGGAAACAGATTGGGCAGGGGAAGTGACTTGCCTCAGATGCACAATAAATGGCTCTGCCAGTGTCTTCCTTGGCGCCTCCAGATCCCCTTGTCACCCTTGTCCCCTCTGCTCCTCTCTGCTCCATGCTTCTGGAGCATGAACTGCATTAACAGTTCCTTGTCTGGTGGCCTCAAGGTTCCCCAGGAGGCAGGGAGGGTGAGGCTGAGATGTGTGTTCCCCTAAGGCACATGCCTCAGCCTGGCCGCCTCTGTCTAAGGCCACAGGCCCTCAAGTGCTTCCCCACCTGACTTTCCAGGCTCGGGTAACTGCTTCCTGCCTGCCCTGTCAGGTGTAGGGGGTGCTTCATGGGTCAACACTAGCTTATGTGGTTTCCTTATATCCTGGGCACACTTTTGTTATTCTCAAATTACACTCTGCTTGAACTATTCTCTATCCAGCGGGTTGTGACTATCCAGAGGCGGAGTTGGGATTTAAACCCCAGGACTTCAAAATAAGCTCTGTGCAAATGGCCTCCCAGAGCTGCCTGCTGGTTTCTTCTGCCAGGCCCGGCTTCTCCATTCTGGCTTGGACCATGGTCTGCTGTCATTTCCACAACAATTGCAGGAAGTTGCCAAATGCGTTCTCTGTGACTGCCAGGCTGATGACCCTGTTTAAAAGCAAAACAACAACAAAAAAAGCAATTTCTTCAATTAAAATTACAAAACAGAAAAAAAAAGATGTCACACTTGGGGGAAGCTGGGTGAAGTGTACTTGATATTCTACATACTATTTTTGCAGTTCTCTGTGAATCAATGTTATTTCCAACTGAAATGTTAAAAAAACTTCATTACTAGATCAGAAAAAATAAACAACAAACAACAACAAAAACCAGAGGAGAATATGTGGTGCACTATTGAGGGAAATATAAAAGGATAAAAACAAGAAAATACTGACACAACTCAGACTCCATTGTTGAACCCTATTTTATTTTATATACTTCTAGGTCTTTTTTTTTTTTTTTTTTTTTTGAAAAGAGCCTCAGCTCACTGCAACCTCTACCTCCCGGGTTCAAGCGATTCTCCTGCTTCAGCCTCCCGAGTAGCTGGGATTACAGGTGCCCGCCACCACGCCTGGCTAATTTTTGTATTTTTAGTACAGACAGGGTTTCACCATGTTGTCCAGGCTGGTCTCGAACTCCTGATTCAGGTGATCCGCCCGCCTCGGCCTCCCAAAGTGCTGGGATTACAGGTGTGAACCCCTGCGTCAGGCCACTTCTAGGTCTTTTTCTACATGTTTATATATACACTATATGTATTTTTTACCAAAGTGGGATCATACCATAATGCTGTTTTTTGTTTGTTTGTTTGTTTTTGTTTTTAAGACAGTCTTACTCTGTTGCCCAGGCTGGAATGCAGTGGTGTGATCTTGGCTCACTGCAACCTCTGCCTCCCAGGTTCAAGTGATTCTCCTGCCTCAGCCTCCCGAGTAGCTGGGACTACAGTTGCCCGCCACCACGCCCAGCTAATTTTTTGTATTTTTAGTAGGGATGGGGTTTCGCTATGTTGGCAACACTGGTCTCGAACTCCCCACCTCAAGTGATCCACCTGCCTTGGCCTCCCATAGTGCTGGGATTACAGGTGTAAGCCACTGTGCCCGGCCAATAATGCTGTTTTGTAACCTCTGTCAGTTAACCATCTCCATTTTTTCACATCAATAAATTTCCCATTTGTCCACAAAAGTCCTGTACAGCTGGCAGAGGGTATATGTGACTGGAGGCCATTAGGTCCTTCAGGTTCTTCCAACCTAGCACCACCCTTTCTTCCCCTTTACCATAGAAGCTTGTCCTGGAGAACGTCTCACCTTCTGGATTCATCTGAGTGTTGCCTTCTGGGGGTGTCATTTCATTTGTTCCTCTGTATCCTGCATCCTCTGTAAATTGGAGAGTCATTCTAAAGTTTTGATAAGATCAAGTTAAATATTTTGGCAAGAAAGCATCATAGATGATGATGCTGTGCACATCAGGTGACATCACATTTTATATTTAATGGACAAATAAAAGTTGTATATATTTACAGTGTATAACACGATGTTTTGAAATATATGTATGTTGTGGAATGGCTAACTCAGGCCAATTAAAATATGTATTACTTCACTTTTTTTTTTTTTTTTTTTTTTTTTTTAAAGAGGCAGAGTTTTGCTCTTGTTGCCCAGGCTGGAGTACAGTGGCGCAATCTCAGCTCACTGCTACCTCCGTCTCCCAGGTTTAAGCGAGTCTCCTGCTTCAGCCTCCCAAGTAGCTGGGATTACAGACATCTGCCACCATGCCCGGCTAATTTTTTGTGTTTAGTAGAGACGGGTTTCACCATTTTGCTCACACTGGTCTCAAACTCCTGACTTCAGGTGATCTGCCCACTTCAGCCTCTCAAAGTGCTGTGATAACAGGCATGATACTTCACATTTTTTTGTGATGAGAACACAAAATCTCTTGAGCAATTTTTAAGTACACAGAGTATTCTTATTGACTATAGTCACCATGATGTACAATAGAGCTCTTGAAGTTATTCCTCCTGTTTAACTGGAATTTTGTACCCTTTGATCAATATCTCCTGAACACAATTCTCTCTGCTTCTCTCCTATGACTTTGACTTTTATGTGTAGATGCCACATAGAGGTGATATCTTCCAGCCTGGGCAACAGAGTGAGATTCTGGTTTTGTTTCTTTCTTTCTTTTTTTTCTTTTTTTGGAGACAGTCTCACTCTGTGGCCCAGGATGATCTCGGCTCACTGCAATTCTACCTCCTGGGCTCAAGTGATCCTCCCACTTCAGCCTCCCGAGTAGCTGGAACTACAGGCATGCACCACTACACCTGGTTAATTTTTGTATTTTTTTGTAGAGATGGGTTTCGCCAAGTTGCCCAGGCTGATCTTGAACTCCTGGGTTCAAGCGATCTCCGCCTGCCTCGGCCTCCCAAAGTGCTGGGATTTCAGGCATGAGCCACCATGCTTGGCTGAGACTGTTTCTAAGACAGTCTCACTCTGTTGCCCAGGCTGGAGTGCAGTGGCGCGATCTCGGCTCACTGCAGCCTCCGCCTCCCAGGTTCAAGTGATTCTCCTGCCTCAGCCTCCTGAGCATCTGGGACTACAAGTGCCCACCACCACACCCAGCTAATTTTTGTATTTCTAGTAGAGACGGGGTTTCGCCATGTTAGCCAGGCTGGTCTTCAACTCTTGACCTCAAGTGATCCACCTGCCTTGGCCTCCCAAAGTGTTAGGATTGCAGGCGTGAGCCACCGTGTCCGACCTCACACAGAATTTTAAAAACACATTTTAAAAGTGTATTCAAGGGTTGACATGCAATAAAATTAGCAATTTGTACTGCTTTATCAAGGACATTCCTAAGTGAAACTGGCTGTCTTTTCTTGTTACTGTGGGCTTGTAGAGGTGAAGAATACAGTGATTACTAATAGAATTAGGTGCCACTACTTTGATTCATGCTAAGGAGCTAGCAGCTTTGCTCTCTTTTGTTTTTATATCATTTAATGCAAATGTCACACAGGGGAATGTTAAAAGATAAAGTCTTACTATCATTATGAAAATTCTTTTGACCTTGCACCCCCCTGAAAGGGTCTTAAACACCATACTTTAAGAATTACCAATCTGTTCTATAGACTTCATTCAAATGTTGCCATTTTTCTACTAATATCCTTGTTATGGTCTAAGATCTAACCCAAGAGCACATTAAAAAAAAAATCAACTTTTACTTTAGATTCAGGGGGTACACGTGCAGGATTGTTACAAGGATATATTTCGTGATGCTGAGGTTTGGGTATGATTGAGCCTGTCATCCAGCTAGTGAGCAAGGTACCTAGTAGAGGGTTTTTCACCCCCTGCCCCATCCCTCTCTTCCCCCTCTTGTAGTCCCTGGTGTCTAATGTTTCATCTGTATGTGTCCACGTGTACCTAATGTTTAGCTCCCATATATATGTGAGAACATATGGTATTTGCTTTTCTGTTTCTGTGGTAATTCGCTTATGATAGTGGCCTCCAGCTGCATCCATGTTGCTGCAAAGGGCATGATTTCATTCTTTTTTTTTTTGAGATGCAGTCTTGCTCTGTCACCACGCTGGAGTGCAGTGGGGTGATCTCGGCTTACTGCAACCTCTGCTTCCCGGGGTCAAGCAATTCTCCTGCCTCAGCCTCCCAAGTAGCTGGAATTACAGGGGTGTGTCACCATACCCGGCTAATTGTATTTTTAGTAGAGATGAACGTTTACCATGTTGGCCAGGCTGGTCTCGAACTTCTGGCCTCAAGTGATGCACCAACCTCGGCCTCCCAAAGTGCTGGGATTATAGGTGTGAGCCACTGTGCCTGGCCTATAAATCTCTTTAATGCCTGGGAAGCTGAAACACAAGAATTGCTTGAACCCGGGAGGCAGAGGTTGCAGTGAGCTGAGATCACACCACACTACAGCCTGGGCAACAGAGTGAGACTCTGTCTCAAAAAGAGAGAGAGCGAGCCTAAGGAGAGAGGACATCTAAATAGAACATGTTTCGACATTAGCTCTTCATGCACACATATGTTCATCACAGCACTGTTCACAATAGCAAAGACATGGAATCAACCTAGGTGCCCATCAGCACTGGAATAAAGAAAATGTGGTACATATACACAACAGAATACTACACAGCCATGAAAAAAGAATGAAATCCCCGGGCACGGTGGTTCATGCCTGTAATCCCAGCACTTTGGGAGGCCGAGGTGGGTGGATCACCTGAGGTCGGGAGTTCCCAGCTACTTGGGAAGCTAAGGCAGGAGAATTGCTTGAACCCGAGAGGCAGAAGTTGCAGTGAGCTGAGATTGCACCACTGCACTCCAGCCTGGGCAACAAAGCAAGACCCTATCTCAAAAAAAAAAAAAAAAAAAAAAAAGATGGGAAAGAAAATTACTAGAGGGTTACTTTGATTACAATATTCAGGAAAGGCCTCTCTGAGGATGTGACATGTGAGCCAAGATCTGAAGGATGAATAGGAGCTGGGCACAAGAAAATCTGAAAGGGAAGAGCATTCTGGGAGCGGGGACAGAAAGTGCAAAGGCTCAGAGATGAGAATGAACTTGGCAACACTACACAGAATTGTGTCCAACGTTCTTCTTCAGCTGCTGAAAAACTTGTTCATGATAAATTTGGGCCCCAGACACATACGACAGACATCAGTTAAACACTTATCAGAGCTGGACTCAAAGTAGAATAAAAATGTCAAACTCCAGACATTTCCATAAACACTCAGCGTGTTTCGTTTGCTTAGGAGGAATTTTCCTCATCTCTAAATCATGGGGCTCCAGTTTCTCAAACCCTCTGCCAGGAAGGGAAATTGAGCTAGAAAGTGAACCATCAGGGAAAGTTAAGCACCCGGCTCCACCCTGAGCTTTATCATTTATCAGTGGACACAGCTAGACATTTGGCAGAAAACAGTGAAACTAAGATTTGCCTGTGTGTCTAATGGTTCCATATGCGTTTTGGGTTGGGTGGCATCCAGAAGCAGCTGGGAAAATTCCAGTTGTATCAGGCATTCACCTCTTCTCTCTGACTGTGGCTAGCCACTCAGGAAGTCACATGGGTACCTTACTGCTCCCTGATTTAGCTCTGTCTTTAAAAAAAAAAAAAACTTTTTTTTTTTTTTTTTGAGATGGAGTCTTGCTCTTGTTGCCCAGGCTGGAGTGCAATGGCACCATCTTGGCTCACTGCAACCTCTGCCTCTTGGATTCAAGCAATTCTTCTGCCTTGGCTTCCCAAGTAGCTGGGATTACAGGCGCCCACCATCATGCTCAGCTAATTTTTTGGTAAAGATGGGGTTTCACCACGTTACAGGCATGAGCCACTGTGCCCAGCCAAAAAAATCTTTCTTAAGATATAAACACACACAAAAGGCAAAAGGAAGGCAACTTGAGGAAGTGGCTAGATCACTATATTGGACTTTACAGAATCTGGGTTCAAGGCCCATTTCACACACTAACTGACTCGGCCCTCTCATTTGTAAACATTTACACCAGGCCGGGCGCAGTGGCTCACGCCTGTAATCCCAGCACTTTGGGAGGCCGAGGCGGGTGGATCACGAGGTCAGGAGATCGAGACCATCCTGGCTAATACGTTGAAACCCCGTCTCTACTAAAAATACAAAAAAAAATTAGCTGGGCGCGGTGGTGGGCGCCTGTAGTCCCAGCTACTCGGGAGGCTGAGGCAGGAGAATGGTGTAAACCCGGGAGGCGGAGCTTGCAGTGAGCCGAGATCACGCCACTGCACTCCAGCCTGGGTGACAAAGCGAGACTCCGTCTCAAAAAAAAAAAAAAAAAAAAGTTACACCAGTTTCTTACAAAGTGGCAGGTACTTTTTAGCTGTGTGACCTTAGGCAAGTGACTTCACACCTCTGAGCCTTGTCTTAACCTCTGAAAATGGGCATTAATAATATTTATTTGTGGTAGACACTGATGGTTTCTACCCAACAGCTGTTTTCCCCTCTTGGGTCTTTGCTTCCTTCTCCCATGACAGAAGCAGATGAGGCCAGACCCTTACCTTCCCAACTTCCTCTGCAGCTGATGAATGCAACCTAGTTCTGGCCAATGAGATGCATGGAAAAATTGGCTAGGGAGCTTCTGTATGTAGTGCCTGTGATTTTTTGTTTTCACGTGGTTAATAATATGATTTCATGCTATTAGTAGATGGGGCCAGGCGTGGTGGCTCATTCCTGTAACCCTAGCACTTTGAGAGGCCAAGGCAGGTGAATCACCTGAGGTCAGGAGTTCAAGACCACCATGGGCAACATTGTGAAACCCTGTTTCTACTAAAAATACAAAAATTAGCGAAGCATGGTGGCACACGCTTGTAATCCCAGCTGCTCAGGAGCTGAGGCAGGAGAATCGCTTGTGTCTGGGAGGTGGAGGTTGCAGTGACCTGAGATCAGGCCACTGCACTCCAGCCTGGGTGACAGAGTGAGACTCTGTCTCAAAAAAAAAAAAAAAAAAAAGTACGTGGGGCTAAATAGAAAGGCCCAGAAAATCCAAAGCATGTGTGCTGCTGTATAAATTGGAGCAGTGCTTTTGGATGGTTCTCAGCTAAAATGCAGATTCTGGTTCAGTGGGTCTGTGGTGGAGCTTGAGACATGTGCCTAAGGAGGACCATTTAGGGTTGGCTGATCCACCATTTCAACAAGTTCTTCAAGGGCCCGAGATCTCTCCCACTTTTCTGCCTGCCATCCTGGATGGTTGGTGTGTTGTCCCCAGGCTTGTTGCCTGAAGGTTACAAGGTCAAGTACACAATACCAGGGACCACACCCAGACATGACTGAACTTTCAAAGGAAGAGGAGCACGTACCCTTCCAGGCATCTCTCTATCAGTGGGGAAATCTTTCCCAGGAGCCCCTTTGTCCAACCCCCATCACTCATCCCAGCCAATGGCTGCCGTGTGGCACAAGCCAGGAGTACCATTTTAATAGAGTCTCTGGGAATGTTGCCCCAGAAGTCGCAGCAGCCTTCTCCTTACATCTCATTAGCCAGATGTGTGTCATGTGCTTCAAGCTTAAGCCAGTCATAGCTAGGGGAGTAGAATGACTGTGATTGGCTCAGGCCAGAAGTCTCAAACTGAAGTGCTGGGACCAGCTGCACCTGCATCACATCGCCTGGGAAGCTTGTTAGAAATACATATTTTGGGCTGGGCGCGGTGGCTCATGCCTGTAATCCCAGCACTTTGGGAGGCCGAGGCGGGCGGATCACAAGGTCTGCAGTTCGAGACCAGCCAGGCCAACACAGTGAAACCCCGTCTCTACTAAAAATACAAAAGTTAGCCAGGCATGGTGATGCATGCCTGTAGTCTCAGCTACTCGGGAGGCTGAGACAGGAGAATCGCTTGAACCTGGGAGGCGGAGGTTGTGGCGAGCCTAGATCATGTTACTGCACTCCAGCCTGGGCAACAGAGCAAGACTCTATCTCAAAAAAAAGAAAAAAAAAAAGAGAAAAAGAAATACATATTTTGGGGCTGCACCCCAGACCTACTGAATTAGAAAGTCTAGGGGTGAGGCCCAGCAATGGATTCTAACAAGGGCTCCAGATAGTTGTGATACACACTAGAATTGGCCCTGGCTGCGCATTGGAATTATCCAGGGAACTCTTAAAGCTACTGCTGCATAGACATCGGAATGGTGGTTACCTCTGTAGGCTGCATTGGAGTATAGACCCTGAAGTAGTGTGACCAACTTGTGGTTTGCTTGGGAGTTTCCTGGTTTTAGTACTGAAAGTCCTTTGTCCCGGAAAATCCCCTCAATCCTGGGCAAATTGGGATGGTTTGCCACCTTACCTTGATGGAGCAAGAGGGAACTTTCTGGGGTGTTGGAAATGTTCTATCCCATCCTCTGGGTGGTGGTTGCATGTGTGTACGCATGTGTAAAAAATATCAAGCTGAGCTGGGCACTGTGGCTTGAGCCTGTAATCCCAGCACTTTGGGAGGACAAGGCAGGAGGATTGTTTGAGCTCAGGAGTTTGAGATCAGCCTGCCTGGGCAACATGGCAAGACTCCCTCTGTACTAAAAATAAATTTTAAAAAACTTTAGCATTAACCAGGCATGGCAATGTATGCCTGTAGTCCCAGCTACTAGGGAGGCTGAGGCAGGAGGATCGTTTGAGCCCAGGAGGTTGAGGCTGCAGTGAGCTATGATTGTGTCACTGTGCTTCAGCCTGGACAACAGAGTGAGACTGTCTAAAAAAAAAAAAATCAAGCTATCCATTTAAAGTTTGTGCACCTTACACATGCTACTAAACGTACATCACAACTTAAAAAAATACTGATGTCCAGGTTGTATTCCAGACTGATTAAGTCAAAATATGTAGCAGAAGATCCCGGGCACTGATATCATGGAAAACTCTCCAGGTGTTCCTCACGTTCAGCCAGGTTTGTGAATGAGTATGATCAAATCTCCAGGGAGTTAAAATGAAGATTCTGATTCGGCAGGTCTGGATGGGCCTGAAATTGGGCATTTCCACTACACTTCCGGGGATGCTGATGCTGGACCATGCTCTAGGGAGCGAGGGCCAGGCCTGGTCAACGTCTACCTTCTCGGGCAGGCAGAGGGGCGCTCCCCTGAAACATCTTGGTGGTCTTAGTGAGGAAGGAAGAAAGTGGGGCTCATGGAGGACTAGCTGTGGGGTAGGCAACTCCCGTGGCATTCAAAGAATTAAAGGTTAGGGTGAGGTTAGAAGCTTACACCTGGGCAACCACATGAATGCAAAAGTTCAGACATCTGTTCCCAACTCCCTGATGTGCCAGGAGGGCCATGTTTGCCTAGGTCTTGGCTCTCCTTCCTAGCCAGAGTCAGGCCTGAATACCCCAGTGTGGGCTTAGTTTGCTTCTCCTAAGGTTACCCAGGAACCTGCCTTTCTGGAGAAGCCAGTGCCGTGTCCAGAGGCGCCCTCCTCCTCTGCCCTGCAGACACCGCAGAGACTGATAACAGGGCTGCCAGCTGGTTTAATTACCCAGATGGGAAGCTGGCAGGCAGGAGCCTAACCTTGAGAGAGATTAATGACTCCATTATCTTCCTAGGCTATCATCCCGTGCGGGCCCCAGTCCGGAATGTAGATATAAGGTATAAATAAAGTCCTTCTTCTGAGGGAGCACAGTTTTCATTGTCTTCAGATGGGAACTTGCCCCCAGAAACCCTTGACTCAAATCCAGGAAGTATCTTTGTTTGGCAGAATGACCTGGTTGGTTTCCGGATATGTGACGGTCTCCTAAAGGCTGGGCTGAGGCTTGCGGGCAAAACCAGTATTGCTTTTTTCCTTAAACTCATAAGTAATACATGCCTGTTGTAAACAACTTAAAGTGACAGCTCTTGTCCCCTTTCCCACTCTTCGAAGGTAATTATTATACTTAACTCTTTGGTGTATAGTCTTCCAAATATATTTCTTTTTCTGTTTGTTTTCTTCTCCAGACAAAGTTTACCCCCAAACTTTATTGGGGTATAATTAAAGTACAGTACATGGCATATATTTATTTATTTATTTTTTGAGATGGAGTCACTCTGTCACCCAGACTGGAGTGCAGTGGCACAATCTTGGCTCACTGCAACCTTCGCCTCCTGGGTTCAGGTGATTCTCCTGACTCAGCATCCTGAGTAGCTGGGATTACAGGCACCTGCCACCACTCCTGGCTAATTTTTGTATTTTTAGTAGAGACTGGGTTTCACCATGTTGGCCAGGCTGGTCTTGAACTACTGGCCTGAAGTGATCAGCCCTCCTCGCCCTCCCAAAATGTTGGGATTACAGGCCTTGAGACAGTGTACCTGGATGGTGGCACATATTTAAAGTATAAGACTTGATTGGTCTTTAAAATTTTTTTATTTTATTATTTGTAGAGATAATAAATCTTCCGTAATAAATAAAACAATCTTCCTTCCTCACTTTGTTGCCTAGGGCTGGTCTGGAACTCCTGGGCTCAAGCAGTCCTCCTGCCTTGGCTTCCCAAGGTGTTGGTATTATACACATGAACCTCCAAGCCCAGCCCCAATTTAATTACTCTTGACATAGACCCATTAAACCATCTCCCCAACTAGGGTAGAGCACATATCCATCACCCCCAAAAGTTTCCATGTGTCCCTTTGTGGTTCCTTCCCCCCTGCATCCCCTCCACTACTGAACAACTTCTGTCACTATAAATTAGTTTGCATTTTCTAGATTTTATGTAAATGGAATCACGCAGCATGCATATATATGCTTTTGCCTGGCTTCTTTCACTCAACATGATAATTTTGAGATTCATCTATGTTGTAGGAATCAATAATTTGTTGCTTTTTATTGCTGAGTATATCCCATGGTATGGATATATCACAATTTGTCTATCCATTCATCTGTGGATGGACTTTTTAAGTTGCTTCTAATTTATGGTGATTACAAATAAGGCTGCTGTGAACATATGTGTACAAATCTTTGTGTGGACAAATATTTTAGTTTCTCTTGGGCAGACACCTAGGAGTGGAATGACTGAGTCATGTCACATGGTAGGTACATTTCACTTTTCAAGAAACTACCGAACTGTTTTCCAAAGTGATTTATCTCATTTTGTGTTCCCACCAGCCCCGGGTGAGAGTTTTATGCACTCCACATCCTCACCAACCCTGTGATGATCACTCTTTCTAATGTTTGCCATTCTAATGAATATGAAGTGGTATCTCATTATGATTTTAATATGCATTTCCCTAATGCCTAATGCTATTGAGTATCTTTTTATGTGCTTATTGGCCATTTGCGTGTATTATTTTGTGAAGTGTCTGTTGAAAATTTTGTTGCTTTTTCTTTTATTGGGCTGTTTTCTTATTGTTGAGTAGTAAGGGTTCTTTACATATGTTAAATGTCTAAAACGCTACATTTTAATATAGTGGTGTCCTCAAAGTGGGATTGATGAATTTTATCTAATTTTATCATCGTCAGGGGAGGAGTTGGGCTCTGGAAGCCCATCCATGGGGAAGGTGAAGTTCAAACTCTAAGATTAAAAACTCTAGATAAAATTTTAAGTCCTACTGTGGATGGCTGTTGTTTCTTTCTGCCCAGTATTTACACCTTTTCTGATAACACCTCACCCCAGTGTTTTCCAGGGAGAATCATTCTTCCACCACTTTTAGTACCTGTGATTTGGGTGAAGCTGACCCTAAACCCTGGCTCCTGGGGAGGGGCATGACCTAGGCCTGGCCAATCAGCATTTTCATCTTCCTGGCTCCAGAATGTGCAGGTAACCCGGATGGATCCAGTGGGATTCAACTTTAGCACTTTTGCAGGAGTGACTCTCTGTATTGGTCTCAGCTTTCTCCTCAGCCACCTCCTTCCTCAGCCACCTCCTCAGAGAAGCCCTCCCTGACTTGCAGAAGAGATGAGGCACCTCTGATGTGCTCACATAGCTCGCTGATCTTTCATGCACAGCACTTATCACAGCTATTAACTAAATATTTGTGTGATTATCTGTGTAATATATTTCTGCCCTTCAGACTGCAAGCTCCATGAAACCAGGGGCTGCATCTGTTTTGTTCACTCTTGAGTCCCCAACATTGGTATAGCCTATCTGTATATTTTGAAGGTGAAGATGACAGGATTTGCTGAGGAATTGGATGCATGCTGGATGTGATAAAAATAGAAAGTTGAGACTTAATACATACTTATTGAGTGAATGTAGGAAGCTATATTTGTACATGAGAAAACTAAGGTCCAGAGAGGTGAAATGACTCTCCCCAAATCACACAGCAAGTCAGGAGCAGAGCTGGAATGTGAATTCAGGGCTGTCCAACTTCAGAGCTTGTGCTCTTCCTTACCATGCTAAATGCTTCCTTGCAAACTGAACATAACTTTTCCACAACAAACACAGCTTAGGCATGGCAGATACCTCTGAAATAAACTGTGTTAGTTATCTATTGCTTCATAACAAATTACTTCCCAATCTTAGTGGCTTGAAACAACATTTATTCATTCATGATTTCTGTAGGTTGGGATCCAGGTGTGGCTTAGCTAGGTCCTCTGCTTTGGGGCCTCTCATAGGCAACAGTCCAGCTGTTGGGTGGGGCTGCATTCTCATCTTAAGGCTTGACTGGGGAAGGATCTGCTTAGGGAAAGATTTGCTTCCAAGCTCTCCGTCTTTTTCGTTGGAGGGATTCCGTTCTAAGGGTTCTTGGGTGAGGTCCGTTCCTTGCCACATGTGCCTCTCCCTTGGGCAGCTCACAGCATGCCACCTGGTTTTATCAAAGGAGTGAGTGAGTGGGGAAAAAGTGAGCAGAAAGGAAGTCCTCATGGTATCTTGTAGCCTCCTCATGGAAGTGACATCCCATCATGTTTGCCTTATTCTATTCATTGGAAGTGAGTCACTAGGTCCAGCCCACACTTCAGGGAAATAAATTACATAAGTGAAAACACAGGTGTGAACGCCTAGGTCAGTGGGAGTCATCTGAGAAGTCTGCCTACCATTTAAACTAAGTCTCTTTCTCATGTAGCTTAACTTCTGGTCAGGGGAAGTGCACAAAAAGCAAACAAATAAATAAAAACATAACACGTTAGATGATGCTAAAATGCAGAAAATCATGTGGAGGAGGTTACGCAGGGCTGGGGGCAGGAGGAGACTAAGCATTCTTACTTTATATCAGGTGGTCTGCAGAGACCTCGGTGAGAGGGAGACATCTGAATAGAGAGCTGAAGGAAATGAAACAAGCCAAGAGGATACGGGAAAGAGCATTCCAGCAGCAAGAACAGCAAGAGCAAAGGCCCTGGGGCACAAACCTGCCTGAAGTGTTCTAAGAACAGCCAAGGTAGTGTGGCTCCAGTGATGACAGCAAGAGAGAGAGTACCAAGTCACGGAGTTAGAGAGATAACAGGGCAGCTGAGCATCGTGGCTCACACCTGTAATCCCACCACTTTGGGAGGCCGAGGTCAGGAGTTCAAGACCAGCCTGGCCAACATGGTGAAACCTGATCTCTACTGAAAATACAAAAATTAGCCGGGTGTGGTGGCAGGTGCCTGTAGTCCCAGCCACTCGAGGCATGAGAATTGCTTGAACCCAAAAGGCGGAGATTATATTGAGTTGAGATCATACCACTACACTCCAGCCTGAGTGACACAGAGAGACTCTGTCTCAAAAAAAGGAAAAAGTGATAACAGGGCGTCGGGTCATGTAGGCCCTTGCAGTTCCACTGAGTGAGATGAGAAAACATTAGAGGTTTCTGAGCAGAGAAGGGACATGATCTGACTTAAGTTTAATAAAATCCCTGGCTGCTGGTTGGAGGACAGACCTTGGGAGACAAAGGTGGAAGAAAACAAATTATGAGGTTTTTTTGTTTTTTTTTTTGTTTGTTTTTTTTCACCTGGTTCAAGTGAGCCATGATGGATATTTGAAGAATTTGCTAAGGGTGACAACACAGAGGAATCCAGGCCAACTCCAAGATATTCGACCTGAGCAACTGGAAAGACAGAGCTGCTAGTAGCTGATTTGGGGAAACTTTGTAAGGAGAACATTGACTGAGAGCAAAGGATGAAAGGCCCCTTTATTTTATTTTATTTTATTTTATTTTACTTTGTGTGTGTGTGTGTGTGTGTGTTGTTTTGTTTTTTTTTTTTTTTTTTTTTTTGAGACGGAGTCTTGCTCTGTCGCCCAGGCTGGAGTGCAGTGGCCGGATCTCAGCTCACTGCAAGCTCCGCCTCCCGGGTTCACGCCATTCTCCTGCCTCAGCCTCCCGAGCAGCTGGGACTACAGGCGCTCGCCACCTCGCCCGGCTAGTTTTTTTGTATTTTTTAGTAGAGACGGGGTTTCACCGTGTTAGCCAGGATGGTCTCGATCTCCTGACCTCGTGATCCGCCCATCTCGGCCTCCCAAAGTGCTGGGATTACAGGCTTGAGCCACCGTGCCCGGCCTGTTTTGTTTTTTTTTGAGACAGGGTCTTGCTCTGTCACCCAGGCTGGAGTGTGGTGGCGCTATCATGGTTCACTGCAGCCTTGACCTCCCAGGCTCAAGAGATCCACCTACCTTAGCCTCCAGAGTAGTTGGGACTATAGATGCATGCCACCACGCCTGGTTAATTTTTTAATTTGTTTGTAGGGGCAGGATCTCCCTATGTTGCCCAGGCAGGTCCCAAACTTTTGGCTTGAAGTGATCCTCCATTTTGGCCTCCCAAAGTGCTGGGACTGCAGGCGTGAGCCACCACGCCTGGCTGAAAGGTGGCTTTGGAGCTGCCAAACATCAAGGTCCCTGTGAGATATCCAAGCAGAGATGCCAGGTTGGCAGTTGGAGACTAGAATCTAGACTTCAGGGGAGAAGTCCAGGCTGGGGATGTAAACTCAGAAGTTGTCAGCTTATTAATGTTTAGAGCCATGAGTCTGGACGAAATGGGAGAGAAGAGGCCCAAGCCTGAGCTTTGGGCACTTGATTAATTCAAAGCCACAAGATGAGGAAGAACCACCTGAAGAGGTTAAGAAGTTGTGGACAGTGAGGTAGGAAGAGAACTAAGAGAAGAAAGTACTGAATGACAAGCAGCATCATGGTAGCTGGCTGTGGGAAATGGCCCGCCAAGAACTGCACGCTGCAGTTCACACTCTTGCTCGGCCCCAGCCACATTCCTCTGGGCTGGCACCATGGAACCAATAAAAAGCAGCAGAAGTGACAGCCTGGCTTCTGAGGCCAGGTCACAGGAAACCTCACAGTTTCTACCTTAGCGTTTTTGAATACTGCTCTGGGGTAAACCAGTTGCCATCAAAGAAGTCTGACTACTCTGAGCCACCATGATGTGAGGAAGCCCAAGCTAAGCGTGTGGGAAGCCCAGTATGGAGGGAAAAGATGGTCAACCAGGGCTGTGGTTGTTCCAGCCATCTCAGCTGAGGCACCAGCCACGAGAGAGAAGAATTTGTTTTAGACATCCAGTCCAATCAAACCTTGTGATGACTTTGGCTACAGCTGCACCAGCATAAGAAACCCCAAGGGAGAAACCCACAGGACCAGGAGAGATAGTGACGCACTGTTGTTTTAAGGCTCTACATTCTGGGGTGGCTCATTCCACAGCAGTAGATAATGGAGACAGGAGTTCATTGCAAAGGGAGACTGACCAGTCCCCTGCCCCCAACAGAGCACAGCCCTCTTCACCCAGACCCATGGAGAGGTGGCTGAGCAGACCTCAGCTGGGCAGCCCTCCACACTCTGAAGGCTCCCCCTTTCCTGCCTTAGTGGGGAGAAGAATAATTTTCTCTTTGTGCCCAGAAAGCTGGCAACTGCCAAGTGCCCTGCTGTGCCCAGGGTCCTTACAAAAGGACTGCAGGGGAGATTTTTCTGAGAACTGGGTCACTGGTTACTTAGATGCTTCAAACCTGGCAGAACAGAGAAACATCAGATAAAGGAGACTGGGAACTTCATAGGAAGCCACTGGTCCTTGTCATGGGGACACACCGTGGTTGGGAGTGGCTGCCTACCCTCTCTGGACCCTTATGTCATAGGGACCTCCTCTCTTCTAGAGAGCTCTCTCTTTCTTTGTAAATGTTTGCAGATCTTTCTTTGTAAACATTTTGGAAAATACACATTAATCAGGCCGGGCATGATGGCTCAAGCCTTTAATCCCAGCACTTTGGGAGGCCAAGGCAGGCAGATCACTTGAGGTCAGGTGTTCAAGACCAGCCTGGCCAACATGGTGAAACCCCATCTCTACTAAAAATACAAAAATTAGCCGGGCATGGTAGTGGGCACCTGTAATCCCAGGTACTCAGGAGGGTGAGGCAGGAGACTCACTTGAACCCGGGAGGCAGAGGTTGCAGTGAGCTGAGATTACACCACTGCACTCCAGCCTGGGTGACGGAGACTCCATCCCCCCAACCCCCACCAAAAAAAGTACCTATTAATCGTTGTGTGTGTGTGTGTGTGTGTGTGTGTGTGTGTGTGTATATATATATATATATATATATGTATAAAAGTGTTCCTGGCCAGGCGCAATGGCTCTGAGGTGGGCAGATCACGTGAGGCCAAGAGTTTGAGACCAGCCTGGCAAACATGGTAAAACCCCGTCTCTACAAAAAATACAAAAATTAGCTGGATGTGGTGGCACATGCCTGTAGTCCCAGGTACTCGAGAGGCTGAAGTGGGAGGATCACCTGAGCCTGGGAGGTCTAGACTGCAGTGAGCTGTGATTATGCCACTATACTCCAGCCTAGTGACAGTGAGACCCTGTCTCAAACAAAACAAAATGAAACAAAACAAAACAAAACAAAACACTCCTTGTTCAGTTCTCCAGAGGCAATTGCTTAACATTTCTTTCACATTTATTGGAATACGTAATACAAGGCATATGCTAAAAATTTCAAAAGGTACAAAAAAGGTAAAGAGATTAAGTCCCCCTCCTTCCATCTCCCCACCCAGCTCCTCTCCCTAAAGCCAACCACTTTTACCAGTGTATTACATCTCCTTCCAGAGATGTGCTATGCATATGTCAGCATATAATATAAACAGCATTAAAAAAATAAAACAGAGACGGGGTTTCACCCTGTTAGCCAGGATGGTCTCGATCTCCTGACCTCGTGATCCGCCCGTCTCGGCCTCCCAAAGTGCTGGGATTACAGGCTTGAGCCACCGCGCCCGCCCCGTCTCTATTAAGAAATACAAAAAACTAGCCGGGCGAGGTGGCGGGCGCCTGTAGTCCCAGCTACTCGGGAGGCTGAGGCCGGAGAATGGCGTGAACCCGGGAGGCGGAGCTTGCAGTGAGCTGAGATCCGGCCACTGCACTCCAGCCTGGGCGACAGAGCGAGACTCCGTCTCAAAAAAAAAAAAAATAAAATAAAACAGAAAGAGCTGGGAATGGTGGCTCATGCCTGTAATCCCAGCACTTTGGGAGGCTGAGGTGGGTGGATCACCTGAGGTCAGGAGTTCAAGACCAGCCTGACCTACATGGTGAAACCCTTGTCTCTACTAAAAATACAAAATTAGCCAGGTGTGGTGGCTCATGCCTGTAATCCCACTTACTTGGGAGGCTGAGGCAGGAGAATTGCTTGAACTTAGGAGGCGGAGGTTGCAGTGAGTTGAGGTTATGCCATTGCACTCCAGCCTGGGCAACAGGAGGGAAACACTGTCTCAAAAACAACAACAAAAACAACAATAACAACCACCACCACCACCAACACAGAAAGGGCAACTTGTTACAAATATTGTTCTGCACCTTGCTTTTCCACTTAACAATATATTTTGGAGGTCTTCCCTATCAGTCAGTAAATAACTGCTTTATTATTTTAGGGGACTGCACAATATTCCACTGTAGGGATGGACCATAATTCATGTAACCAGCCCCTACTGAGGGACATTGAGGTTGATGCCAACCTTTTGATATTACAGTGAAACAGCAAATAATCTTGTACTCATGTTTTCTGGCACATGTATGCCTCTCTCAGTAAAGATTATTGAATCAAAAGATGTGTGCTTTTGTTGTTTTAAAAATTTTTATTTACTCATTTATTTTTGAGACAGGGTCTCGCTCTGTCACCCAGGCTGGATTGCAGTGGCACGATCATGGCTCACTGTAGCTTGACTTCCCAGGCTGAAGTGATCCTTCCATCTCAGCCTCCTGAGTAGCTGGAACTGCAGGTGTGTGCCACCCTGCCTGGCTAATATTTAAATTTTATTTTTAGTAGAGACAGGGTCTTCCCATGTTGCCCAGGCTGGTCTCAAACGTCTGGGCTCAAGCAATCCTCCCACCTCAGCCTTCCAAAGTACTGGGATTATAGGCTGTGCTTTTGTGATTTTAATAGGTATTGACAAAATGAGACTACATTGATGCTCTTGTTTGCAGACTTCATACTTAAGTGCCCCTTTCTCTGCACCTTCCCCAATTCTATCTGAATAAAAATCAACATTTTTAAATCTCTGCTGTAGAATTGGTAAGAAATATATTTATGTACTTTTACATTTGAAATATATTGTTAGAAGGTTGAGCATCTTCATATGCTTAATTGTCATGACAACCACTTCTAGCCTTTATAGCGATTTCTTCTAGTTGTTTATTTCCATAGAGCTAAGTAATGCTTGAATGTAGCCATTCATTGATTTATCAGCTTTAGACGTTATTTATTGATTTTTGCTCCAGTACATGAGGATTTAGCTCACTTACAGTGTTATCCTTGCACCTCCCCTATCTTTCTACCTTTCCTTCCTTCTCTCTTTTTTGTTTTTATTTTTATTTTTTGAGACAGAGTCTCACTTGTTGCCCAGGCTAGAGTACAGTGGCACAATCTTGGTTCACTGCAACCTCCACCTTCCAGGTTCAAGCAATTCTCCTACCACAGCCTCCCAAGTAGTTGGGATTACAGGTGCCCGCTGCCACACCCAGCTAATTTTTGTATTTTTAGTAGAGATGGGGTTTCACCACATTGGCCAGGCTGGTCTTGAACTCCTGACCTCAGGTGATGCACCTGCCTCGGCCTCCAAAAGTACTGGGATTACAGGCACGAGCCACCTTGCCTGGTCTCTTCTCTGTATTTATGAAAAATTTTGCTGGTTTTCCATTTATGGTAGTGATATATTTTTTCCTTTCCTTTCCTTTTCTTTTTCTTTTCTTTTCTTTTTTTTTTTTTTTTGAGATGGAGTCTCACTGTCACCTAGGTTGGAGTACAGTGGTGCGATCTCGGCTCACTGCAAGCTCTGCCTCCCGGGTTCACACCATTCACTTGCCTCAGTCTCCCAGTAGCTGGGACTACAGGCACCTGCCACCACACCTGGCTAATTTTTTATATTTTTAGTGGAGACGGGGTTTCACCATGTTAGCCAGGATGGTCTCGATCTCCTGACCTTGTGATCTGCCCGTCTCGGCCTCCCAAAGTGCTGGGATTACAGGTGTGAGCCACCGCGCCTGGCCCCATTTCCTTTTCTTATTAAAATAGACTTTATTTTTTAGAGAAGTTTTAGGTTCACAGCAAAATTGAACAGAAAGTACAGAGTTCTCATATATTCCCTGCTCCCCGCACCCCTCAGTTTTTCCCACTACCGAGGTCGTACACCAGTGGTACATTTGTTACAATCGATGAACCTGCACTGATACATCCTTACCATCCAAAGCCCATAGTTTGCCTTAGGGTTCACTCTTGGTGCTGCACATTCTATGGGTTTGGACAAATGTACAATAACATGTATCCACCATTATAGCATCACGCAGAATAGTTTCACTGCTCTAAAAATCCTCTGTGCTCCACCTATTCATCCCTTCCTCCAGCTTAACCCCAGGAAACTGCTGATAATTTTACTGTCTTCATGGTTTTGCTTTTTCCAGAATGTCGTATAGTTGGAATCATAGAGTATGTAGTCTTTTTCAGATTGTCTTCTTTCAGTTTAATGCACTTGAGTTTCTTCCATGTCTTTTTGTGGCTTCATAGCTTATTTTTTTTTTAGTGCTGAATAATATTCCATTGCCTGGATTTCCCACAGTATATTTATCCATTCACCTCCTGAAGGACACCTTGGTTGCTCCCAAGTTTGGGGAATCATTAACAAAGCTGCTAGGAACATCTGTGTGCGGGTCTTTGTATGGAAAAACATTTTCAGCTCATTTGGGTAAATACCAAGGAGCATGAATATTGGATTATATGGTAAGAGTACATTTCATTTTGTAAGAAACTGCCTAACTGTCTCCCATAATGGCTATACCATTTTGTTTTCCCACCAGCAATGAATAAGAGTTCCCTTTGCTCCATGTCCTCACCAGCGTTTAGGATTTTAATCCTTTGAATAGACATGTAGTGGTATCTCATTAGTATTTTCATTTGCAATCTCCTAATGACCTGTGATGTTGAGCATTGCTTCATATGTTTATTTGCCATCTGTATATCTTCTTTGGTTGAGGTATCTGCTTAGTTCTTTTGCCTATTTTTTTTTTTTTTTTTGCTCTTGTTGCCCAGGCTGGAGTGCAATGGTGCAATCTTGGCTCACTGCTACCTCCCCCTCTTGGGTTCAAGCGATTCTCCTGCCTCAGGCTCCTGAATAGCTGGGATTACAGGCACCCGCCACCACACCTGGCTAAAATTTTGTATTTTTAGTAGAGTTGGGGTTTCACCATGTTGTTCAGGCTGGTCTCGAACTCCTGACCTCAGGTGATCCACACACCTCGGCCTCCCAAACTGCTAGGATTACAGATGTGAGCCATGTTGCCTGGGCTCTTTTGCCTATTTTTTTTTTTTGAGACGGAGTCTCGCTCTGTCGCCCGGGCTGGAGTGCAGTGGCCGGATCTCAGCTCACTGCAAGCTCCGCCTCCCGGGTTTACGCCATTCTCCTGCCTCAGCCTCCGGAGCAGCTGGGACCACAGGCGCCCGCCACCTCGCCCGGCTAGTTTTTTGTATTTTTTAGTAGAGACGGGGTTTCACCGTGTTAGCCAGGATGGTCTCGATCTCCTGACCTTGTGATCCACCCGTCTCAGCCTCCCAAAGTGCTGGGATTACAGGCTTGAGCCACCGCGCCCGGCCTTTTGCCTATTTTTTAAATGAGGTCTTTTGTCTTCTTGTTATTGAGTTCTAAAAGTTCTTTATATATTTTGGACAGCAGTTCTTTATCAGGCGTGTCTTTTACAAATAATTTTTCCCAGTCTGTGGGTTTGGTAGGTTTTTCTTCTCATTCTCTTGAGTGATGTGGCATTAAAAAAAATAAAAATAAAAAAACAAAAACGGCACTTTTTAAACTTTAAGTTTAAAAAGAAGTCCATTTAAAGAGCAACACCCAGGAAATAATAGCCAAGGTGGTAGAATACGGTGAAAAATGAAAGGGCACCCAAGAGACCCAGGCTTGGGCAATATGGATAACACATACCGCCTGGTTCCCTGGCAATTATTATGGTGGTTACTACTATTTTAATAATATTAGCAGTTACTGTTGGTATTTTTGCTATTACAATTAATGGCATAGGGGCTGTATCGCCACTGTCTTCCTGGAACCTGGAGGCAATGAGGAGCTTTGCAAAGTTTTTGAGGTTATTATGACCATATCTTGGTATTTCACCACCACAAAAAGCTGCGCAAAGTTTGGACGGTACGAATGGGGGTGGATATCAGTTCGGTGACAGGTAGGAGGTGGGTCCGAGGAGGGGTCGGGTCTGGGAGCCTCCGCTCCCAACTCAAGGCAGACTGCACAGGATCTGTCCCCGTTGGGGTCCCGGTACCCAGCTTGAGCCCGACCATGGGCCTGCGTGGCGTGGATCCTGTCCCTGTCGCTTGTCCTGGCTGAGGTGGCCACGGGGGCCTGGAAGCGGGGGCCGTTGGGCGTGCTCTTGCCCTGGCAGGGCTGCGCCGCGCTGGGTCGCTGCTGTCCCGGCCGTGACCCGATGTGCGTCGCCCGCGGGGCCCAGCGCTGCTTCTGCCACCAAGCGTGCCGCGCGGCGCGGGACTGCTGCGCAGACTACACGCGGGTCTGCGCGGGGACGGGCAAGGCACTAGCGGAACGCTCAGAGGGGAGGGGAGCTGGGGAGGGGGACGCGCGGAGGAAGGGAGCCTAGCACCTAGGGGGCTCTGGGCTTGGAGGGGGCACACAGGCCGAGGGCGGGGCGCTTGGGGACTGGAAGGGTGCGCTGCGGGGCAGGCGGGACGTGCAGGGGGTCGCGCGGGCAAGGAGGGACGCAGACGCTCAGGACCTAAAGGGGAAGCACGGGCTGTGGAGCTGCGAGTCGGGAAAGACGCGCAGGCTACGAACCTGGGTGCGCTCATCTCGGGGGACCTGAAGGAGAAGGACTCGTGGAGAGTTGAGCGGTGCTTTCGAGGAGGGGCGCAAGGACTGCGCACAGGGCTTGAAGGGCGACAGGAAGGTGGGGGATTCGGCCCAGGTGCAGGATGCAGCTGGTGGAAAGGAAATGAGCACAAGAGGCGCAGGCAGGAAGGAGAGCGCCTGGTGCGAGGGAGGAAGGGGTCGGGGGTCATGAAGGTTGGAGGGCTTCGAGGCGGCGGAGGCGCTTGGGTTGAGGTAGGGTGCCAGATTTCGCAAATCAAAATATAGCATACCCAGTTAAACTCGAATTTCAGATAAACAAATCTTTCTAGAGAAAAATATGTCCTAAATATTTCATGGGATATACTTACACTAAAAAATTATTGGTTGTTTTTCTGAAATTGAAATCTATCTCGGAGTTCAGTATTTTATCTGAGAGCCCTAGCTGGGGGATGGGCTTGGGGCCAGAGCGCTGCGAGGGAGGAGGGGTTGCAAGCTTCTTTCGGGCGGAGGGGTCACAAGGCGAATGGAGTTGACAAGGCGAATGGAGAAACCAAGAAAAGGGCTCACGCTTGGAGAACAAGGATGGACGCTCAAAGCGAAGGCGGAATGGGCTGAGTGATTCCAAAACTAGTGTACCCAAGCTGGTTAGAACTCGGGCAGGCGGATCCAGAAGCCGAGAGGCCTGATAGATACGCAGGTGAAGTCCCTCTGCGGTCCGCGTGCTGGGCGTGGCCAGCGGACTAGTCCAAGCATTCCTGGTAAAGGCCGCTCCAGAGTAGTACCTACAGCGCTGTATTAGGGGCTATTTTAGTTGAATCATTAGTGGGAAGGACGCTGCCTCCCCCTCGCCCGCCCCACCCCCTTCTTCTAGAGATGGAGTCTTGCTCTGGTTCTCATGGGCCCAGTTTGGATTAAATGGGATCATTGCTGACCCAATCAATCACTGAGCCTAGGGGGAAGGAATATATCAATTGGCCATGTCGGGGTCACCTGCCTCACACCAGGAACGAGAGGGTGAGATCAGCCCTGTCCAAACCATGTGAACTGAGAGCAGGCAGTGTTGGTTTCTCAAGAGAAAACTGAGGTGGTGTTCCCAGAAGATGGGGGAAAGGAGGCTGGGAGGGTACTACTCAGCTGTGGGAGACCACGTGCTTTGGGAAACTTTGGGTACAGTGTGCCGAGACATTGAATTGGAGGAGGGCGCGGTAAATGACTGTGGATGAGTTGCAGGAAAAGGTAGATGTTTAGCCGCTGAGCTTGTGGGGGTCTCCATCTATGATCCACTATCAAAGATCTTTCTTGAACCTCCTCAGTAGGAGATGGGAACCGCTGAGGGATTTCAGGGCACAGGCCAGAACTGTATTCTAGAAAATCCTTTTGGTAGACAATAAGGAGGGCAGATGGTAAGGAGGCTGGGCAGTGAGGTTCAGAGGAGAGAGCAGCGTTTGGATAATGTAGAAAGAGGTTCCTTGGCCAGGCACCATGGCTCATGCCAGCATTTTGAGAGGCCGAGGCAGGTGGATCACAAGATCAGGAGTTTGAGACCAGCCTGGCCAACATAGTGAAACCCTGTCTCTATTAAAAATACAAAAATTAGCTGGGTGTGGTGGCATGTGCCTATAGTGCCAGCTGCTCAGGAGGCTGAGGCAGGAAGATCGTTTGAACCAGGGAGGTGCAATTTGCAGGGAGCCGAGATGGCGCCACTGCACTCCAACCTGGGCGACAGAGCGACACTCCATCTTAAAAAAAAAAAAAAGATGTTCCTTCATGAGCCTGGGCCTGTAAGGATGGGGTTCAGCAATTCTAAGGGGTCTGTGGGAAATGTGGCCTGGCCATGGCAGGCTCAGCTGGCATGATGTTATCTGGGTATCCAGGACTCAGTGAACAGCCTTACCACTGCCCTCCACCTTTCTGTAAGACTGGGAAGCTAGAAGTTCTCCTTTAGTCAGGAAAAGCGGGCCAGGCTTTGCTTTGAGGAACATCGCTATCTGGTGGTGCTTTTTTGCAATGTCAGCCCGTGGTTGTATTTCGTTTGTTGTTGCTAAGGCAAGATTTGCTCACTCAGTGTTCAGTGGCACATCACTTCCTGAGTTGCTGTGTGCCAGGCCCTGTGCTTGGTGATGGGACACAGCAGGGAACATGACAAATGAGGACCCCATTGCTGTGGAGCTGACACTCTAGTGGAGGAGGCAGGCACGGCGCGAATAACCACAGATGTATTGAGTTTGTGATCCTGGGCCTATGCGAGGGGTGATGATGGTTCTCTCTTGCGTGCGTGCTGCCAGCGAGATGGGTAGAACACGTGCAGGGTGGTGTCTGCCTAATTTTCTGCAAAATCTCTCAGCTGCCTGGCAGGCAGAGCAGGAGATTGTGGTGGACTTTGGGGATCCCCCTTGGTCCGGCTGTCCAGCTAGTGCTTGAATCTGGTCTGCAGTCTTCCTGCTAGGGTTTTTAGTCACTTTGTGAACACTTCCAGTGACACAAAACTCATTCTTCTAGTAGCTTCTTCTACTGTAGATAATCTTTTCTCTCCTGGGAAACTGCAGGAGCCATCATGCTTCTACCCTCACCCCCACCCAGAGAGATGGGCAGTCATCCTTTTGAAACCTTTGGCGTCACCACATCACACCTCTGCTCAGAACTCGGCAATGGCTTTTCATCATGCCTACAATAAAATCTGAACTCCTTACAACAGTCCTCAAGGCCCTGTATGCTATATCTGTCCCCTCCCTCTCTGATGGCACTTCCTACCACTTTCCCTCTGGCTTATTTTCCTGCAGCTACACTGGCCTCCTCACTGTCCCTCCAATATCCTGCCTTTATCGTGCCTCAGCGACTTTGCACTTGTGCCCAGAATACTTTCCCCGAGATTCCTACACAGTTCCCTTCATCACCTCCTTGGGGTCTCTGTTCAGATGTCCTCTGTCTTGGAGGATTTCCTTGACTCCTGCCTAAAATAGTTTCTTGTTAACCCACCCTTGGCACTCTTTCTTTTTTTCCCTGCCTCTCCCCCAACCCTTGTCACTCTTAACCTGCTGTTTTTTTCTCAGAGCACCCATCACTAGTTGAAATTACATGGTTATGTGTTATTGTTTATTGTTTGTTTCCCCCACTGAATGTCAGCTCCTCCAGGGCAGGGCCGTACCTGCTTTGCTCATCTGCGTTCCCAGCACCCAGCCCAGTGATCTGCACACAGTAGGTCCTAAATTGTTGTTGAAGGAATGCATAAAGACCGTTGAATTGGGCATTTACAATATGGCCAGTGCTTTGCATTCACCATTGCAGCAAACCCGAGACTGTGGTTCAAATCCAGGTTTGTCTGACTCTGCATCCTTGACTCGACTTAGGGATTCTGCCTCTTAAGCCCCAGTGGCCTCATCCCTGAGCTGGGTTTGACAATAGTGCAAACACATTAGGAGTTGGGGTCCTGGCAAGTGACAGATGGTACCCCCAGAAGGGTATAATAGAAAACAAGGGCTGTATTCACAGAGGTGGGGGCAGCAGTACAGGACAGGAGGAAATGGTATTATTGGAGCCTGTGAGGGTAGGATCCGCAGCCGAGGGCCCCATTCCCCAAAATGGGGGACAAGAAACACCTTGGGTGCACTCTCCTCCTGCCCTCTGCCCCTCTCATCCCTGCTGGTGTTCCCCACTGGTTCAACCCTACTGGCAGCCAGGGAGAGGCTGGGAGATGCACAGGCTTGCTGAGGGCTGAGTATGAATAGGGAGTACAGAGCTTCAGGAGACTGTTGTGAGAATTAAATGAAGTCACGTATATGACTTGCTTGGTTTAGCACCCAAAGCACAATGAATGGGGTTATTAGATGGATAAGGAAAGCACTTGGTCGTTCTTAGGTTGTCACACTGGATTTCTCCCCTCCCTCCTCCTTGCCCTCCCTCTTTCTGTTTCCTTTCTTCTCTCATTTACCTTCCTTTCTTTCTTTTTCCTTCCTTCCCTCTGAGCATTTCAACTCTGCTAAGATGGGCAGATTGAAGGATTCTTTGCTCCAAGAAAAAATGTTTAAACCTCTGAGATTTATGCAAAGAATATGTGACTTCTTGACATGCCAGAGGCACTGCTGTTTGTCTTCAGCGCAATAACGCCATTCCTTCATTAAGGATGCGCACGATTTTTTTCCCCCTTCACATTTTCACGTTGCTGAATTAGGACATGTCTCATAGCTGGGAGTGCTTTTCCTGAAGACAGACCTCATCTTTCTTGTTAAACTCTGTGTCTCCGGCATCCAAGACAGTTCTGGGCTCGCTGCAGATGCTTGCTAAATATTTGGGGAATGAGTGAATTAATTCTGACGGTGGTAGCCGCCTTGCATGTGCAGCAAATGTGTGTGCGCCGTTGACAAAACCTGCTGGCACATCCGTAGAAAGTCTCTCGCTGGGGAAGTGCCCAGATTCCGTTTCTGCCAGACTGCCTTTCCCTGTCTGATTTGCTCCAGTCCTGAGCTGGGACTGTGGACTTGGAATGAAGAAGCATTGGTCCCAGGGGCGACATCATTAGAAATACTGCCTGTGGTAGACAGGTGAATCACCTCAAGGGTGGGGGAACCCAGCATGTTTCTTTTGTGATGATGAAATATTTCGGACATACACCACCGATGTAGAGAGATAACACAACAAACCCTCGGGAAAAGCTAAGAAACAAACCTTGACAATTGCCACTGGAGTGTCTGTTTCCCTCCTGCAGTCACCTTCTTTCTCACTCTCCCCAGAGATAATCACAATGCAGAATTTGACATTTAAAATTCCCATGCGTGTGTGTGTGTGTGTGTGTTTATGTACATAAATATATATCGTACTTTTTTTTCCCCACAGAATCTTGATCTGTCGCTCAGGCTGGAGTGCAGTGGTGCAATCTCGGCTCCCTGCAACCTCCACCTCCCAGGCTCAAGCGATCCTTCTGCCTCACTCTTCCTAGTAGCTGGGGCTACAGGCATGCACCACCATGCCTGGCTAGTTTTTGTACTTTTCTTTTTTGGTAGAGATGGGATTTCACCATGTTGCCCAGGCTGGTCTCAAACTCCTGGGCTCAAGCAATCCTCCTGCCTTGGCCTCCCAAAGTCCTGGGATTACAGGTGTGAGTGATGGCACCTGGCTACAGGAAGTTCTTGTGATCCACAGTAGTTATGTTCTGTAAAGTTGCCACAAAGACTGAATTAACCAATACCGAATTAACCAGTGGCCCTTAGGGGAAATATGTACACACATATCTCACTTAGATTATGCTTTAGATCCTAAAAACAACTCATTCTGATCAATTCCATTTTCTTCATTTTATAAGAGTGTTAGGAAGTGTTAGGAGACTCGCCCGAGGCTGCCTCCCTAACAGGTGCTGGAGTTGGGATTCAAACCCCATCCAACTGGCCCAGGGCTGGAGCTTCTTGTGCTACATAGACCTGTCTCTACTGTCTCTGTCCTCTGGTAACATCCATATGAGGCTGGAACAAGAAGACAGAGTGGGGCCCTGTTTGACTTCGGCTTGGAACCTGCACATTGAGTAACTCAAATTTTTCACTCATCTTCGCTTGTCCGTGAGTAACTACAAATGTGCTGCAACTATTGATTTTAGGGTTAAAAATAATTTTAACAAATAAGCAAAGTAGCAAATACAGAATCTGTAAATCATGAGGACTGGCTGCATGTGTATGTATTTACTATACCTGTATGAATGCCTAAATACTTTCTAGTACCCTTTTGCAGGTTTTAAAAACTGTATATAGGCCGGGCGCGGTGGCTCACACCTGTAATCCCAGCACTTTGGGAGGCCGAGGTGGGTGGATCACTTGAGGTCAGGAGTTTGAGATCAGTCTGGCCAACATGGAGAAACCCTTTCTCTACTAAAAATACAAAAAAATTAGCTGGGTATGGTGGTGGGTGCCTGTAATCCCAGCTACTAAGGAGGCTGAGGCAGGAGAATCGCTTGAACCCGGGAGGCGGAGGTAGCAGTGAGCCGAGATCAGACCACTGCACTTCAGCCTGGCGATACAGCGAGACATCGTCTCAAACAAACAAACAAACAAACAAAGACTGTACATAAAAAGCATCACGTTAGACATGTGAATCCTTTTGCAAGTAGTTTATTTCCCCTTCAGGTTACTGATAGTGCAGCTGTGGCTCATTTTCACTGATGTAGAGGAATAGTTAGTGTTTATTAAACACCTGCTATGTGCCAGGAGCAAATGCTTTATATTTCACATTTGGTTGAACCCTTAAGGCCACCCTGTTAGATACTATTCTTATTCCCATTTGCCAAAAGAAGAAATCGAGGCATCAGTTGCCTTAAGTGCTTAGGAAATGTTTATTGAAGGAATGAATGAAGTGATCATCAATAGGATGCTTGGATAAAGGTGGAATTCTAAGTTTAGGTGGACGTATGAACAGTTGCCATAGGGAAACTTTCAAGGAAGACATAGACTGAGGTTTGCAAGAGTTCTAGCACTTGGTGTGGTGTTTTGGGGGTTCAGATTGTAGGGAAGGTGGAGAAGACTTGGATGCTGGCTAGCTAAACCCCACAGAGGTCTCCGTTGAAGACACCACCTTCTCTTCCAGCAGTCTCCTGCACTGCGGCACAGTGGAGTGGCTGGAGTCGCTGTGTGAAGCCCTGCCAGGTCTCCTACCGTGTACACCAGAGGCATGTCCTGCAGGAGCCGAGGAATGCAGGTGTCCCCTGTCCCCCGCTGGAAGAGCGGGCTGGCTGTGTGGAGTACTGGAGCCACCAGGGACTGGAGTGCCAGCAGTCCTTGCGTGAGTGGGGGTGGGCCCCAGGGGTAGCTCTCAGTGGGAACAGTCAGGCTGGACTGCAGGGCCCTCCATGAGTTCCTGGGTGGGATCTGAGTTTGGAGTGGGGCTTAGCCTTCCTTTGCCCTGATCGCCCTTCTCGTCTTGTGACTGAGCTCAGAAGCTCTGAACTCCATTGGGCTTCTCAGTCTTTCTGAACCTCTCCCTGTGTGAATCAGTCAGGACTTTTGATGCAGGTGATAGGAGACCCGACTTAACCTGAACTGAGCAAAACCATGTGGCTCCTGTAACAAAAATTCCAGGGGCTGCATTCAGGCATGGCTGGATCCAGGAGCTCAAGCAATGTTGCCAGGAATCTCTCTCCATGTCTCAGCTCTGTTTTCCTCTCAGTTGACCTCGTTCTCAGGCAGGCTTTTCCCTGTAATGGTCTTTGACAACTTCAGGTTTCCCTCCAACCAGCCTCGCAGCTGAAGAGAAGGCCTCTTTTCCCATAGTTCCAGCAAATATCCTAGGATGAAGTCTTACGGCTTGACCCAGGTCCTGTGTCCACTGCTGAACCAATCAGTGTGGTCAGGGAGATGGCATACTCTGACTGCCAAGCCTGGGGCACGTGCTGCCTTTGAAGCTGCAAAGGTGACTCAGCCCCATCTGAATGAGAGTAGAGAGGGGTGTTCTCAAAGGACAATTGTGGAGAATGGCTGCCAGGCAGGCAAAGCAACAGATGCCTGCTACATTGTTCACCCTGGTCAAGGTCGCTACAAAAAACAGGTCGTGATTTTTGTGGCTACAAAAAGTGGTGATGCCCATTTTATAGCTGAAGACACTGACCAAGAGAATGAAAGTGGTTTTCCTAAGGGGTAGAAGACAAGCAATGGAGCTAAAATGTCCCCTTCCAATCTCTCCCCAGGCTATAGCCTGATGGGGAGGGAAGGCTATTCTGAAACACAGATCCCACCATGGCGTCACTCTCCTGCTTTAAATCCTTCAGTAGCTGCCCATTGTCCTCTGGTTAAAGCCCAAACTCCTCATTAGGCATATAAGTTCCATGTGGGCTGGCTGTTGCCTTCTGAGACCTGGTTTCCTTGCTCCTTCTGCCTGTGTTTTAAAGGATCAGGTTGGGTGTGGTGGTGAGCACACCTGCAGTCCCAGCTACTTGGGAAGCTGAGGCAGGAGGATCACTTGAGCCCAGAAGTTTGAGGTTGTAGTGAACTGATTGCACTACAAGACCCTATCTCTAGAAATCAATCCAATCAATCAATCAATCAATCAATCAATCAAAAGGTTGTTCTGACTGTTATGTGCACAGCAGACTGAGAGGGGTCAGAGGGAATCAGGGAACCTAGGGAAGAGGTGGCTGCAATGGTTCAGGCAAGAGACTATGGTGGCTGGACCAGGGAGGTGGTAGTGGGGTGATGAAAAGTGGGAATGTTGTTTCCTCTGCTTGAAATCCCTCTCCCTACCCCCTGCCACCCCCATCCAGCCATTCCTGGGTCATCACTTCCTGTAAAGATGTTAGTTTCCCTGAGGAAGATCGGGAAGGTCATCCTGACTTGCTAATATGTGCCAAGTGCCTCACCACATGACCTGGCTCTGACTCTGTGAGGTCAGCGTTACTATTCTCTTCTTACAGACAGGGAAACTGAGGCTCAAGGAGGTGACAAAGCTTGTCCAAGTCACATGGCTATTGACTAGAGAACCAGGACCCTCCTATTCTGACCCCAATATCACCCACCTACAATCTTTTTGTTGTACTGTTTTTTTTCTTTTTTTGAGACAGGGTTTTGCTCTTGTTGCCCAGGCTGGAGTGCAATGGTGCAATCTCGGCTCACTGCAACCTCCTCCTCCTGGGTCCAAGTGATTCCCCTGCCTCAGCCTCCCGAGTAGCTGGGATTACAGGCACCTGCCACCACACCTGGCTAATTTTTTGTATTTTTTGTAGAGATGGGGTTTCACCATGTTGGCCAGGCTAATCTCAAACTCCTGACCTCAGGTGGTCCACCTTCCTCAGCCTCCCCAAGTGCTGTCAGAATGTAATAAGATGATATATGATGAGCACCTATGACATAAGTGCTCAATAAACAGCAGCTGAATTATTTTCTTTGCTCACTGTTCCAGCCATGAGGCTCTGATCTTTGTGACTGAGACCTTGAAAGAATTTCAAAACATTTCACCTCTGTATTTGAGTGCTTGTCTCTTCCCCATAGCATGAAAGTAATAGCTGCATCACAGTAGCTAACAATGCCAAGCAAATTACAAAGGGAAGAAACACTCTCTGAGTACCTGCCTTGTGCCAGACCCTTGACCAATGTTATATTACATTCTGACAATAGCACCAGCTCGTAGGTACTGATATTATCCCCATTTTGCTGATAAGGAGAATGAGGCTCAGAGAGATGCAGTAACTTGATCAAGGTCACTCAACTATAACAAGGGGAGCTGGGACTAGAACCTCGGCTTAGCTGGGGCTCTCCTTACTGCTCTAGGTGACACCAAAAGTACCACTACGGCTGTTGGAAGAGAGAAGGGAGGCTGTGTGTTAGGGATTCCTAAGGAATCACCAACCTCTTGTTAATTGATTATCAATTCTCCTCTTCTATGTTCTCCTCTGTTTGATCTAGAAAGGAAATTTGGAAGCTGGCCCAGTAAAATAAATTTATTTATTCATTTGTCTATCAATCCATCCCCCATACCTCCTTTCTTCTATCCTTCCATTGTTCCATTCACTCATTCATCTATTCTCCCATCCATCCATCTATCCATCTACTTGTTCATCTAGCCATTTCCACTCATCTCTCTGCACATCCCTTCTTCCATTCTTCTATCTTTCCATCCATCCATCCATCCATCCATCCATCCATCCACCCATCCATTCCTTTATTCATTCACATATCCATCCACCTGTCAACTCTCCATCCATCCTTTCCATTCATCCTCTCTTCCACCCATCCATCCTTCTACTCATCTCTCTGTCTCTCCTTTTCTTCCAGCCTCCAATCTTCCCATTTATCTACCTATTATATATCCATTCTTTCTTTCTTCCATCATTTCAGCTATCTATCCATTTATTCATTTAGTCATTGACTTTAAACATTTTTTCTTATTTTTAAATTATTTAATGTTTTGCCTTTCCTATGGTGCTGATAGTTATTGACTCTTTTTTCTTTTCTTTTCTTTTTTTTTTTTTGAGACAAGGTCTTGCTCTGTTGCCCAGGCTGGAGTGCAGTGATGTGATCATGGCTCCCTGCAACCTTGATCTCCTGGGCTTGGGTGATCCTCCCCTTTCAGCCTCCCAGGTAGCTGAGACTACAGGTACATGCCATCACATCTGGCTAATTTTTGCAGGATGAGGTTTCACCATGTTGCCCAGGTTGGTCTCGAATTTCTGGGCTCTAACAATCCTCCTGACTCGGCCTCCCAAAGTGCTGGGATTACAGGCACGAAACATTGCTCCTGGCTAACTAACTCTTTTATCTACTCTTTAAAAAAAATCATTCACTTATTCATTCAGCAAATCATTCATTCAAAAAGAATTTTTGAGACCACTATACACCAGGTCCTGGAGTCTCAGAGATGACTATGATCCTGCCTCCAGCACTATAAAGGGGACTGGGAGGGATCATCTAACCAGTTCAAAGATCATACAGTCTCCTTAGGGCTGTCTTCTAAGTGACTTGAATACCAGAGGTTCCAAGCTCGGTGTCCCTATGGCGCCATAGCCTGGGATGCGGTCCATCCTAGCTCTGTTTTCTCCTTGACCCACCATCCCTGCTTTGATAACCACAGGCAGCTATGAGAAAGAGCGGGAAAAGCGAGATATTCCCAAGAAACAGGCAACAGCAGGGTAAGTGAAGACCAATGAAGCTAAAGTCAAACTAAAATTTGTGAACATGTTTTCTTGAACTAAATTTCTTTTTCTTTTTATTTGGGAGATGGAGCCTGCTCTGTTGCCTAGGCTGGAGCTCAGCGGTGTGATCTCAGCTCACTGCAACCTCCGCCTCCCGGGTTCAAGCCATTCTTGTGCCTCAGCCTCCTGAGTAGCTGGGATTACAGGCACACACCACCCTGCCCAGCTAATTTTTGTATTTTTAGTAGAGACGGGGTTTCACCGTCTTGGCCAGACTGGTCTCAAACTCCTGACCTCAGGTGATCTGCCTGCCTTGGCCTCCCAAAGTGCTAGGATTACAGGCGCGAGCCTCCGTGCCTGGCCCTAAATTTCATTTATCATGTCTTTCTCTTACTTTGGCAACATCCATATCTCCCCGTTTCTCACCCTGTTATACCTGCAAGCTCATTAACATGGATTTTAAAGTCCCTAATAATTGGTCTCCATTCAACTTCATTCATTCATTCATTCATTCAACTTTGATTGAGTGCCTACTATGTGACAGGTACTGTGCTAGGCCTTGGGTTATGACAAGGAACAAAAAAGACAAATACTTGGTCCTCATTGAGTGGACAGTCTAGTGGGAGGAGAGAGACAAAAAACAAATAACATGTTGGAGCCTAAGTGCCATGGAGAAGATAAAGCAGGGAAGGGGGTGGGGGTGCCTTGAGAAGGTAACATTTGGACTAAGATCTGGAGGAGGAGATCTGGGGGAAGAGTGTGCTTCGAAGAAGGAAACAGCAAGTGTAAAAGTCCTGGGGCAGGGCATGTCTAGTGTGTTCAAGGATCAGCAAGAAGGCGGGTATAGTTGGGGTGCAGGGAAAGAGTAGGAAATGAGGTTGGAAAGATAACGGGGTAGGAGGTAGATCCTGTGGGGCCTGTAGGCTGTGGTGAGGAGCTGGGCACTTTCTCACATGAAGTGGGAGTCATGGTAGAGTTTTTAGGAGAGGAGTGACATGATCTGACTTAAGTCTTTGCAGGATCCCTTGGGATCCTACTTGGAGAATGGATAGAGGAGAGGCAAGCGGGTAACTCGGGAGACCAATGAGGAGGCAATTGCAGTGGTCCAGGCGAGGGAAGAAGGTGGTTTGGACCAGGGTGGTTTCGGCGTACCTTGTGAAGGATGGACTGTGAGGACTGGCGACAGATCAGCGTGTTGCAGGATCGCAGAGCTGAGGTCAAACTTCCAGGACAGTGCCTGGCACATGATAGGTACTCAGTAAATATCAGTTGAAAGAATAAGGTCTGAACTAAGTCAGCGGCAATGGAGATGGACAGGAGAACTAATAGAGTTAGGATTCTTTTGATTGCAAGTGACAGAAACTTAGCTCAGACTGTGGCAAGTGAAAAGGAGAAGTATTGGTTTAGATAACTGGGAAGGAAGTTCTGAAATAACATTACTTCAAGCAGGGCTGGGGCCAACGGTGCGTGTAAGGCCGTCAGGGCTGGCTCTCGTCCCCTCTCTTTCTGTCACCCGCTCCGTGGGTTGGCTTTATTCTCAAGCAGGCTCTTTCCCTGGAGTGGTCAAGATGGGCAGCTTGCAGAGATCGTGGGGATAAGCAGCCCTACAGCCTCCCAGATCAGTAACCCCAAAGGTGTCCTCTTGGAAGTCTCAGTGGATCATATCTGGAGGAGACCCCGATTGGGCCAGCTTGGATCCCGGGCCCATCCCTGAACCAGTCGTCGTGGCCAGGAAGATGGGGAACTCTGGTCGGTCAGCTCCAATCATGTACCCAACTTAGTGGCAGCTGCAGGAGCCACGGCCAGGCCGGCTGAATGATGGCCCCTCCAATACCATAGGGCGAGGGCAAGAAATTTCCAAACAAACTGCCAAAAGGGGAAGAGAAATTATATGGGGAAGACGCAATTTCTAGTTATCACAGACTTCTGGTAGGGGACAGATTCCCGAAGGGATACAGGGGCAGTTCAGAGAGGAAGGGACTGGGGATGGGTTTTAGGCTGTACCTGGAAGAAAACCGTGGACTCCTCTGGCCACCAGGGGGCAGCAGCTTCACACAGAGTCAGTCACGAGTCCTTGACACGCGGCATCTCCTCCAGCAGGGGGTGCTATTTACTGCTCCTTGTAGAAAAAGTTGGGTAGAAGCAACATTTTGGCAAATTCTGGGTCTTATTTCAGATACCCTTGAATGGGGAGCTTCCCTTTTGAATAATTCTCATTGCAAATCTTTGTTTTTCCTTTTGTTTTTTGGAGACCGAGTCTCACTCTGTTGACCAGGCTGGAGTGCAGTGGCGCCATCTCAGCTCACTGCAACCTCTGCCTCCCGGGTTCAAGCCTCAGCCTCAAAAGTTGCTGGGACCACAGGCGTGAGCCACCACGCCTGGCTAATTTTTGTATTTTTAGTAGAGACAGGGTTTCATCAAGTTGGCCACTGCGGTGAGCCACCGCACCTGGCCTTTCCCCGCCCCCCCCGCTTTTTTTTTTTTGAGGCAAATCTTTCTTTCTCTTTCTTTCTTTCTTTCTTTCTTTCTTTCTTTCTTTCTTTCTTTCTTTCTTTCTTTCTTTCTTTCTTTTTCTTTCTTTCTTTCTTTTCTTTCTTTCTTTCTTTCTTTCTTTCTTTCTTTCTTTCTTTCTTTTCTTTTCTTTTCTTTTCTTTTCTTTCTTTTCTTTTCTTTCTGGCAAATCTTTTTAATAAAATAGTATCTTTTGAAAAAACACACAGTGTGCGGTGGCTCATGCCTATAATCCCAGCACTTTGGGAGGCTGAGGTGGGTGGATCACCTGAGGTCGGGAGTTCGAGACCAGCCTGACTAACATGGAGAAACCCCGTCCCTACTAAAAATACAAAATTAGCCAGGCGTGGTAGCACATTCCCGTAATCCCAGCTACTCAGGAGGCTGAGGCAGGAGAATCGCTTGAACCAAGGAGGTGGAGTTTGCTGCGGTGAACTGAGATTGCGCCATTGCACTCCAGCCTGGGCAACACCAGCAAAACTCCATCTCAAAAAAAAAAAAAAAAAAAAAGAAAAGAAAAAAAAGAAAGAAAACACACAGTGGAGTGCTTAAGAGTATCCATTTAGGCTTAGGCTTAGTTTCAGCAGAGATGGTTCCATTTTAGGTCCCACGGCTTATTAGCTATGTGAACTTGGGCGAGTTGTCTCTCCGATCTTCAGTTTCCTAATCTGTAAACTAGGGGAAACACCTACCTTGCAGGGGTTCCATATTCCATCAGCCCCAGTGACTTATTTAACATTTTAAAAATTGAACTGGATATAATTCTAGGAGTTGGACCCGACAGTAAACAAAACAAATGAACATTCCTGGCATTGTGGAGCCAGCGTTCTAATGGGGAAAACAGATGAAAAATAAAACATTCAGTCTTTTGGATAAAGTGCTTAGAATAGGGCCTGCCTGGTACATGGTAAACCCTCAATAATGTTAACTTGAAAAGCAGAAGCTGAATCTTGTTGTGTGCAACCTGTCGAGGCCAATTCGGTTGCACAAAAGGTTCCTGTATCAGGGAGAAATTGTACCATTCTGGGCCTAAGATAGGGCTCGGTGCACAGTAGGTGCTTCATAAATGCTTATGGGCACTTGGGGTGGTATCTCCCTGTGTGGCTGCAGGTGCTGTGTCCAGTTCCAGTTGGGGTCCATTCCAGGGAGCTGCCGGCAGGCAGTGGACAAGGTGTCTGACCCAGGGCCACATGGTCTGTGTGAAGTGTGAATGGCCTGCCCAGGACACCAGGAGCCAGCGCTGCTATGGGGACAGTGGTGGGGCCAAAGGGTGAGCGACAGGACTTGGGCATGGGCAGGTGTGGCTGTAGAGCCCAGGGAGTCTCTGCTGCCTGAGATAGCACCCCGGGAGAGCAATGCTGCTCCCTGGCCAGGGCGGGGGCCAGCAGGGTCCCGATCCCAGGGTCCAAAGAGACCAGCGAGTTAGGAGCCGCGCTCCTGCCACTTTCGGTGCTGTAAACTTGGGCAAATCTCATCACCTCTCAGATAACTAAGTGCTTCATCTGAAGACACAGATAATGAGAGGACTTCCCCTTCGGGCAGGGGTAGGGGCTGAGTGAGATTGTGCAAGGTGAGAACCTAGGACAGTTTCTGACATCCAGAAAGTATCCAAGAAAAGGGAGCTTGCATGGTCATTGAACCCTCACTAGTCCCTTAAAGGCCACATTTCGTTACTCTCATTTTATAGATGGGCAAACCAACTCAGAGAGGCAGTGTAACTTTGTCAAGGTCACACAGCAGGCTTTGACCCACATTTGGCTTACATTACCCCTCCAGACAGCCTCCCGTGGGGTCAGGGTATCTTGGAAAGCGCTTCACACATACTAATTATAATACTGGCTTACATTGATTGAGCACTTCCTATGAGCTGAGAATTATTCCAAGCTCTTTATATTCCTTCATTCATTCAGTGTTGAGCATGTGCTAGGCACTGTTCTGGGCACTGGGGATTCTGCAGTGAACGAAACAACTGTGGTCCCTTCCCTTATGCAGACAGTAAGGTCCCTTCCCTTCTGCTGGGAGGAGGCAGACATTGGGCAGGTAAATCTATAATTTGTCAGATGGGAGATGAATGTTAGGAGAGAAAGCAGAGTGAGGATGATGTCCTGGGGGTTGTTAATTTTTTTTTCTTTTCTGAGTCTCGCCCTGTTGCCCAGGCTGAAGTGCAGTGATGTAATCTCAGCTCACTGCAGCTTCAACCTCCTGGGCTCAGGTGATCCTCTCACCTCAGCCTCTAGCTGGGACTACAGAATGCGCCACCATGCTTGGTTAATTTTTGTATTTTTTGTAGAGACAGGGTTTCACCATCTTGCCTAGGCTGGTCTTGAATACCTTGGCTCAAGTGATCTGCCCGCCTCAGCCTCCCGAAATGCTGGGATTATGGGTGTGAGCCACTGTGCCCGGCCATTATTTTTAAAAGCCTGATCAAGGAGGGTAACAGAAAGGAGGTGATATTTGGACGGACACCTGAAGGAAATGAAGGAGGAGCCATGTGGATCTCTGGAGGAATAGCTTTCCAAGCAGAGGGATGGCGAGTGCAAAAGCCCTGAAGTGGCACGTGCCTGCTGCACTGCGGACCAAGAGAGGCCACTGGGGCAGGAGCAGAGTTAGTGAGGGAGAGCGTGGAAGGAGGTAAAGTCACACAACGAACAAGGGATGCAAGAATCTAACATGGAGACTTTTAGGATCTCTGCTTTCCAGATGAGTTGACTGAGATACAAAGAGGTGCCCAAGGTCACACATGTAGCAAATAGCAGAAATGAGATTTGACCCTGAACTGCTCAGACCCCCAAGCCAAGCTCTAAAATCTGGTGTAGACTGTTTCTTAATGAACATGCTTTTCCAGCGCAGGGATTAGTACACTGTTGGAACATGAGCTCTCTCTGGGGTCTGTACAGGGAGTTCTATCATTTCCAAGGGTGTTAATTTCCTTCTTTTAAAAATTAAGCAGCCCTGCTCACTGTAAACTTAGAACAGGGAATGCCGAGGCCAGTTTGGGTGTCAGGGACAGACACATCTATACAGGAGGCATTGGATCACACAGATCTGGGTTCAGATTCCACCTCTGGCCCTGATTGGCTGTGTGACTCTGGGCAAGCCCTGCACGTGACCCTGACAGTCACCACCACATACGACTGTGGGGAGGATCCTGAGCCCTTTGTACAGCACCTGATCCCCACTGGTGGGGGCTGCTGTCATTATGTCTAATCTGTAGAATAGATATAATAAGATCTATCTTGTGAAAATGAGATGTAATGGATGTGATGAACTTGGCACATAGTAGGTGCCCAGTAAATACATGTCCAACAATATTATCACACTATAGGGTGGCCCTTCCTGCCAGCCTCCCTTCCAACCTCCCTCCCACTTAACTGTCCTAGACCTGAGATTCCACTGTTAGAGATTCATTCTTTGGGATAGGCGGTCACTTTTTAGAGCCTCAGTTTATCCATCAGTTTTTGGAAACCCTTTCTAGCCTTAAGACTCTGATTAATCCCAAATTTCTCTTTTTGGACACAAATACTCTGGGATGTGAAACACGGCACTTTGGCAAGGCTGAGATGTGGGTCCCAGGGACCACAGTCTCCACCAGGAATGGGAAGGGACAGAAAGGAGAGCCAGGGCTGGGTCCGAGACAGGCATCTCTCCATACTCCCCACCTGGGATCAGGCTGGCAGAGCAGGTGATGGAAGGTCTGATAGGGGCATGAGCTCACCAGGAAGGACTGGCAGAGCAGGCAGATCCAAGAGAGAAGAGGCATGAGCCGTCAGCCGAATTCTTTCCACGGGCAGCTGTGAGAGCGGGCGTGCCAAGGGCATGGGCCTGGAGAGGGATTAGCCTGTCAGTCGGGAATTTTTGAGGGTTCATTTAGCTTGAGGAGTATCCCTGAGTTTGGGTCAAGCGTAAGGAACACCTGCCATGAGCCACTCACCTACTGCATGCTGGGTACCAAGCAGGTGCTTCACACGTGTGTTCACAGTTAGGCCTTAGGGGCCCTTTTAGACAAGGGACATGAACTCCATTTTATATAATGATGATGGCAGTAATAATAGTAACTTTAAATGCTATCATTTGTAAAACACCTATTATCTGCTAGGTATTGGGCTTAGAAGCTTAAAACGGTGCCTGGCACCACGTGGAAGGTGCTCACTCAGTGTTTTTTTTTTTTTTTGATGGGAGTTTTGCTCTGTCACCCAGGCTGGAGTGCAGTGGCACGATCTCGACACACTGTAACCTCCACCTCCTGGGTTCAAGCCATCCTCCTGCCTCAGCCTCCCAAGTAGATGGGACTACAGGTGCATGCCACCATGCCGGGCTAATTTTTGTATTTTTTGTAGAGACATGGTTTTCCCATGTTGCCCAGGCTGGTCTGAAATTCCTGGGCTCAAGCAATCCGCCTGCGTTGGCTTCCCAAAGTGTGGGAATTATAAGTGTGAGCCACTGTGCCGGGACCAGTGTTTATCATTATTGATATTGTTTTGCATTTTTTTAAAGATTCAGATTGTACCTACAGAAAATTGGCTTAAAAATATATGAACAGGTTCACAAATGTTTGAGAAGGTCACACCTAGGTAAACACTGCCCTGGCAAGGAACAGAGCCTGACCAGCCCCCTAGCCCTGCACACGCCACCTCCCTCAGTCCCTCCCTCCCCATAAAGGAGGCCTCTGCCCTGACTTCTCTGGTGATCCATTGTGCGACATCCTTTCCGGCTTTAGGAACGCGATGTGGAGCCCTAAACACTGTCGTTCCGTTTCATTTCGTTTTGTTTTGTTTCTTTCCAACTTTACATCAATGAAACCACGCAGGATGTGCTCTTTGGAATTCGACTACCTTTGTTCCACATGAGGTTTCCAAGGTTCATCCACGTGGTTGTGCTTGCAGCATTAACTGGTTCATTCTTGTTGCTGAAATAGTTAGCTATTATTATTATTATTATTATTATTTTGAGACAGAGTCTGGCTCTGTCGCCCAGGTTGGAGTGCAATGGCACGAACTCAGCTCACTGCAACCTCCACCTCCCGGGTTCAAGAGATTCTTATGCCTTAGCCTCTCAAGTAGCTGGGATTACAGGCAAGTGCCACCACGCCCAGCTAATTTTTGTATTTTTAGTAAAGGTGAGGTTTCACTATGTTGGCCAGGATAGTCTTGAACTCATGACCTCAAGCAATCTATCCACTCAGCCTCCCAAAGTGCTGGGATTACAGGCATGAGCCACCACGCCCAGCCGGTTAGCTATTATGATTATCATTTTTATTTTCTTTGCACACAGCATCTCAGATGACCTCCCCACCAACACCTCGGTGGGGGCAAAGATTATTGATATCTCTGTCTTCCACTGAGGAGAGAGAGGCTCCTACGAACCAGGTCCCAAATCCCACCTGATTCCAGAGCCTGTGCTCTTAGCCACTCCACGGTGTGGCCTCTCAACAGAGGAGGAAAAGGGGACACAGAGCAGTTAAGCAACTTGCCCAGGCTTGCCCAGCAGGGATGTGATCGAGCCACCTCCCCAGACCCTCAGAGCTGACTCTGGAATGCCCTTGTGGCCTCTGAGGGTCGCTGGCTCTGTGGCCATCCCCAGTGTGACTTACGAGGGCCCAGTACCCATACGCTTTTAGGGCCCACAAAAACATTTTAATTTTAATTTCTTTTAAAACCAGAAGAAAGAAACTGATGATATAATAATCATAATCATAATCATAATCGTAATAATATTAGTGGATCACAAATCCAACCTGGATTTTGCTCATCTTTATACAGTGCAGTCACAAGCTAGAGGAAGGGTCCCTGAAAGCAAACGTCCTTGGAGCCCAGGAAAGCCATCATTTGACTGAGCCAGTCCCATCTCTGGCAGGAACAAGATGTTGCTGTGGCAAGCGGCCGGCCACCCCTGGTGCCGAGGGACCTGGGAGAAGCTAGGGCAGCTCCGGCATTGTTCGTGCCCTGTGGTCCACAGCCTCGTCTTCATCTAGCATCCGCACCCCCTAACCGGCCAGAACCCCTCTTTCCAAAGCCTCTGGGATGGCAGGGAAACTGCAGGGCTTGGGATCCTGCAGGACCAAAGAGTTGGGAAAGTCTGCAATTTTGAGACTGAAGGAACAAGCCTTGTCGTTATGTTGACACTGAAAATAGCTTTATGCTTCCACTCAGTGCCAGCTGAGTCACAGGCCTCCTGACATCTCCTGCCCATTCAGGGCTTCCCACACTTCATCTCCCAAACACACTCTCCTGGCCTTTGCCCTATTCTCCTTATTGTGTACTTAATTTTTTAATGAACTCTCTACTTTCCTTCCCCCCCCCCCCCTCCCCCCCCCCCCTCCCCTCCCTCCCTCCCTCCTTCCCCTCCCTCCCCTCCCTTCCTTCCTTCCTTCCTTCCTTCCTTCCTTCCTTCTTCATCTCTCTCTCTCTTTCTTTCTTTCTTTTTTTTCTCTTTTTTGGATGGAGTTTCACTCTTGTCACCCAGGTTGGAGTACAGTGGCATGATCTTAGCTCACTGCAACTTCCACCTCCCGGGTTCAAGTGATTCTCCTGCCTCAGCCTCCCGAGTAAGCTGAGATTACAGGCGTGCACCACCATGCCTGGCTAATTTTCGTATTTTTAGTAGAGATGGGGTTTCACCATGCTGACCAGGATGGTCTTAAACTCCTGACCTCAGGTAATGTGCCCACCTCTGCCTCCCAAAGTGCTGGGATTACCGGCATGAGCCACTGTGCCCAGCCCCTCCCTCCCCTCCCCACCTCCCCTCCCCTCTCCCTCCTCCTCCTCCCTCCTCCCCCTTCCTTCCTTCCTTCCTTCCTTCCTTCCTTCCTTCCTTCCTTCCTTCCTTCCTTCCTTCCTTCCTTCCTTCCTTCCTTCCTTTCTTCCTTCCTTCTATCCTTCCTTCCTTCCTTCTTCTCTTTCTTTCTTGACAGAATCTCCCTCTGTCACCCAGGCTGGAGTGCAGTGGCACAATCTCTGCTTGCTGCAACCTTGGCCTCCCAGGTTCAAGTGATTCTCTCGCCTCAGCCTCCCTAGTAGCTGGGACTACAGGTGCACACCACCATGCCCAGCTAATTTTTGTGTTTTTAGTAGAGATGGAGTTTCACCATGTTGGCCAGGCTGGTCTCGAACTCCTGACCTCAAGTGATCCACCCACCTCGGCCTCCCAAAGTGCTGGGATGACAGGCATGAGCCATCATGCCCAGCCTTCTTTTCTTTACTTAAATAAATTTATTTTAAAAGAAAACTTCTACTTAAATATATGTTTAAAGAGGAAACATTTTATCACAATTAGAAAATAAATAATAATAGCAAACGTTTATTAAGCACCCATAAGAGTGCCAAGCACTGTCTCAGCCTTTTACACATATTGACTCATTGGATTCTGAGTTAGATGCAATGATTATCTCCATTTTACAGGTGAGAAAACTGAGGCTCAGAGAGGTCTGGCCACTTTGCTGGAAATTGCACAGTGAGTGAGTGGCAGAGTGGGGATTCGAACCTAGGAGCTGCACTTACTGCTTAGGTTCCCTGCACAGTATATCAGCCTCACGAGGGCAGGGGTTTTGGTTTCTGTGTCCCTGGGCCTAAAATAGTGCCTGACACACAATAATGCTCAATAAATATTTGTTGATAAAAACAAATGAATAAATGATCAGTTGCTATACTAAGAAGATAATCAGGCCGGGCGCGGTGGCTCACGCCTATAATCCCAGCAGTTTGGGAGGCCAAGGCGGGTGGATCACCTGACGTCAGGAGTTCGAGACCAGCCTGGCTAACATGCTGAAACTCCATCTCTACTAAAAATACAAAAATGAGCCAGGCATGATGGTGGGCACCTGTAATCCCAGCTACTCGGGAGGCTGAGGCAGGAGAATTGCTTGAACCCGGGAGGTGGAGGTTGCAGTGAGCCGAGATGGCACCACTGCACTCCAGCCTGGGTGACAGCATGAGATTGTGTCTCCAAAAAAAAAAAAAAAAAAAAAAAAAAAGACAATCAGAAAAATAAATACAATGGAATCCAAAGAAGTCCACTGTTGCCTGCTTGAGATGCTGAGCATGAAGCCTCCTCTCCTGATTCAAACAAGAAACTAGCAAGTGTGGAGTGATAGGAAGAACACACTCATAGCCAATGGAGACTTGCTCCTTAACAAATTAGAAAAAATATACTGGAATCCTGGCACTTTGGGAGGCCTAGGTGGGAGGATTACTTAAGCCTAGGAGTTTGAGCCCAGCCTGGGCAACATGGCAAAACCCCATCTCTAAAAAAAAAAAAAAAAAAAACAAAAATGAGCTGGGTGTGGTGGTGGGTGCCTATAGTCTCAGCTACTCAGGAGGCTGAGGTGGGAGGATCACCTGAGCCTGGGAGGCAGAGGTTGCAGTGAGCTGAGATTGGGCCACTGCACTCCAGCCTGAGCAATAGAGGGAAACTCTTGTCTCAAAATAAATTAAAACAAAAATTTAAAAAAAGGCTTAAAATGGGGCTAATTTTCTTCCTTTAGGAGTCAGTTGTTATAAACATTTTTAACAGCAAACTCACGTACCACGCCATTCATCCATTTAAAGTGTACAGTTCAATTCTTTTCAGTATATAGAAAAAATTGTACAACCGTCACCACAGTCCAATTTAGAGCATTTTTATCCTCCTCTAAAAGAAACCCTGTACTCATTAGCAGCCTCTCCTTCCTCCGACCCCTCTAGCCCTCAGCAACCACCAATCTTTTTCTGTCTTTATGGATTTGCCTATTCCGGACATTTCATATAAATGGAATCACACAATATGTGGTCTTTCGTGACTAGCTGCTTTCACTTGGCAGAATGTTTTCAAGGTTCTCCCATCTTGTAGCCTGGATCAGTACTGGAATCAGATATTTAATGCTGCATCCTGGGTTCGGGTAAAACGACCTAAAATATGAGTCCCCCACTTCAGGAAGCGCCTCTGTGACGAATAAAGAACCTTTTGGGGGAATCTCTTCCTGGTTCTAAGCAGGCGGGTTCAGGCATCCTGTGGTGGGGTTGGGGCAGGAGGTTTATCTTTCAGCTGTCCTTGGGACTGGGCAGGAACTGGTTCAGATGTTACTGCTACTCTATCCTCCTTCCTAAATCAGGACTCTGGGTGCTCCTGGGAATCACTGTCTGTTCCTACTCTCTGGGAGTGTGAATGAGTCACTGGGTGAGCATGTCAGCAGCACCTGTGTGTGCTGGTCTGGGGCGAGAATCCTGGGCCAAGGGGCAGTGAAGGGGAGAAAGAAGCAGACGGCCACGAGGCCAGCAAGGGGCTGTCCGACTCGTACCCTGCAGCCAGCGTTCCCTGCCTCTACCCTTACACTTGTTTTGGCTGCAGGAAGCTGTTTTAGGTGGAAATTGTTTGATGTGTGTAGGTGCTGTCTTCCCAAACACACCGTGCTCGACAATTGCCCCAGCTCTGCAGGATATACTTTTTGTAGCTCTTGGTAGCTATCAGTTTTTTCAGCCCCTAAATAGTGGTGGTGCCTGTTTTAATCCCCTCATGGATTGTGTAAAGTAGGTGAGCTTTTCCCCATTCACAGATGGGAAACTGAGCCTCAGGATAGTCACATGACTTGTCCAAGTTCTCACGATTAGGAAACGTTGGAGCTGGGCTTTGAACTGGACTGCAGAGCTTTTGCTCTTGACCAAATAGGAAGACAGAGGCTGTGGCGGGGAGCAGCTTGGTCATGGGTACCCGGAAGGCAGAGCCATCTCTTGCATACCATAAAGTGGGACATTTACCTTGGGTACTCCCTTTGGAGTGGGTTGCTGGAACTTGTGCAGGGACTTAGGGAATCTTCTGGGGAAGAGACCAGTAATGTGTTGGGGGTGGAGACGAGTAACATTCAGTGTTATGTTTTGGAGCCTTGCTCTATACCCGAGGACCTCCAAGTCTTTCTATCAGTCAAGGCCCTTTGGGAAGTGAGTGAAAGAACTCAACTCAACCAACTTGAGCAAGGATAATTTATTGACTTATGTAAAGAAAATATCCAAGCTAAGACTGCCTTCAGGTATGGCTGGATCCAGGGGTTTAAAGGTTGAAGTCACTGCCTCACTTTCTTTTGGCACTGCTCTCCTTTCTGTTGACTTCGTGCTTAGGCAGGCACCCTGTGGTGGCACTAATGGCTGCCAGAAGCTCTAGGCTTTCCTCCTCCCCGTTCTGCATTATGAAGGTGAAGACAGCATCTCATTTCCAGTGGTCTCGGTCTCAGCTAAAGTTCTGGGGTTGCTGCTTATTGACCAGGCTCATCTCACATCCCTGGTTCATATTCCTGAATCAATGGGTCAGGGGAGTGTGGGGGAATGCACTGTTTTGATTGGCTGGTGCTGAGTCAGGTGCATATCCTTGGAAGTGGAGGCATGGCTAGTCCTACTTGAACCACGTGAACCAAGAAGTTAAACTTGGGACCTGTGTATCAGAAATAATGGGAATGGATGCTGGGAATGTTGCAGGCCACAGACGTCCTCCTCGTGGGTGGTAGAGAAGCCACCATTCATCTCTCTGGCTTTGCTGACAACTTGCCATGGGACCTTGAGCAAGCCACTTCCCTTCTCTGAGTCTCCATTTCCCCATCTGGACAGTGATTACCTTTAAGGGTCCATACAGCCCTGAACTTCTGAGGCCAACAGATTTTGTCTAGCCAACAGCCTGGCATCCTAGCTTGACAGGTCCAAGCTAAGGCTTAGGAATGCATGGCCTTCAGAAACCCTGGGGTCGAACCTGGGGCTGGGCACCTGGCCTCTTGTTCTTGCCCATCCTGGCAGGGTACAGCCTGTGATGTGGGAGGGAAGGGTTCTGAGGAGGTTTCTTTGCACATCCCCAGCATTCTCCGTCTATAATTGGCTCCAAATGAAATGATCTCATCCCTGAACACTGAGGAAGAAAGGGTGGGGGTGAAACAGCTCGCTGGCAGCATCTGACATAGTTTATGACTAACCGCTTCCCTCCCGAGGCGGGGAGAGACTGTCCGCTCTCTCGAAGACAATGTACAATTTTGAGGAAAAAAAAAAAAAAAAGTCTTGGTAAATAGATTGAGGGGGCTCCAGCCTCCTGGGTTTTCGGGAGGCCCAAAGCATTTCTCCCCTCTGCCCAAATCAGGTATCTTTTGACCATGGCTCACAAGTCAACGTGACCCATGCTATTACCATTGCCCAAACTTTTCACGTCAAACCCTGGCCGGGAAGGTGGTGAGTGTAGCCAGTCCATCAAGCGATTTGTCCCATATGGATTCTCGATTGAGTTTTGTGGCCGGCTGAAGCTTGTTTAAATGCCCATACATTAATTTTGAAAGATGAGCTCCTAATCAACTTTTAAAAAGCTTGTCACAGCACCATCTGTTTGGCGTTTGTCACTATTGCATTACATAAGAGGAAAGACATTTTTAAAGAATGCGGCTACATTTAGTAATTGGATCGCCGGAGAGAAGCCAAACCGGGGCGGATGGCACCGTGATTCAGAAATGCCACGGGCCCTTCTCCGGGGCGTGGCGGCCTCCCCAAATTCCACGCGGTCTTGGCAGAGACCTGAGTGCAGCTCAACTTGGGAGACAGGCTTGGGGCAGCTTCTCTTCCTCTTGCCTTGGTCTCCCTCTTATTTTTTCCATTTGTTCTCCCTCACCCCTTGCCACCCTAGAGTTAGCAGTGACCAAGTGGCTTCACTTCCCTGAGTACCAATTTCCTCATCTGGAAAACGGCATTCACAAGAGCACCATCTTATGGTGCTGGTGTGAGGTTTAAATGCATTGATGCCTACGGTGCCTGGCACGTGGTGAGTGCTTTATAAGTATTGCTATTTTATAAAGCTATGTCTGATGCATAGTAGGTGCCGACACATATTCATTTTCCTTCCTTTTTCTCTTCCATTTATTTATTTATTTATTTAGAGACAGAGTCTCACTCTGTCGCCTAGGCTGGAGCACAGTGGTGCAATCTCAGCTCACTGCAGCCTTTACCTCCCAGGTTCAAGCAATTCTCCCACTTCACCTCCCTGAGTAACTGGAACTACAGGCGTGAGCCACTAAGCCTGACTAATGTTTTGTATATTTTGGTAGAGACGGGGTTTCACCATGTTGGCCAAGCTGGTCTGGAACTCGTGACCTCAAGTGATCCATCAGCCTCGGCCTCCCAAAGTGCTGGGATCACAGGTGTGAGCCACCGTGCCTGGCCCCTTCCTTCCATTTAGTTCAACAAGATTTTAGGAAGTGCCCACGTTTGAGGCAGAGCTGGTGTCATGCACATGCACAGCCATTTGCACAGGGCCCCACACTCACAAGCAGGCTGAGTTTGGTTTAGCATTCTGCTGTCGCTGGCTTGACATTCTTAATTTTTGAACAAGGGGCCCTGCATTTTCATTTCGTCCTGAACCCCACAAATTATGTAGCCGGTTTCATCGGGAGGTCTAGAACGACGTTGTCTTATTTGACCGTCTGATATTTAAAATAACAATGGAGTCAACGTTTTAAAATCAGGAGTGTTCACACAACAGTCTGGCTTATTTTAGAAAATTAGAACATCTTGCCACTGTGAATCTGCATTCCCACACACTGCCACATGGGCTGGAGCTGGAGTCCTCTACACAGGCCACATCCGCCACTGTCTGCACCACTCCTGGAGGCTTTGGACTGAGTCTCTTTGCTCATTTGCAGAGCTTCCAGCATGATGGCTGGGATTACGGGCTTTGAAGCCAGGTGTGTATTCAGCCGTACTGTTAATCATCACAGTAACCTCTCTCTTAGGGTAGTAAGGATTAAACTAGTTAATATATGCAAAGCATCTGGAATATTTTGTACCGTTATTGCTACTTTTCTGCTTTTTCCTGGTGCAGAAGCTCAGACCCCAAGTCTGAGGGCTGCCCCTCCAGGAGCTGGAAACTGCACCTGTGAAAACTGGCTATGAGAGCGTCTCTTCCTGTTGTCCCACGTGGCAGCCCTTGTCAATGTCCACTTTCTCTCTCCACCTGCAGCACCAGAGTTCACACCTTGGGCCCGCCCTGCTACCGTTATTTTGAGAGAAGGGCCTTCTGTCCTGTAAATAGGCTGAGTCATTGCTGCCTCTGGGCCTTTGCACACGCTGCACTTGCTTCCTAGAATACTTCTTTTCCCATCGCTTTGCTTGGCCATCTTCTCATTTTGGTCTAGCTCAAATGGTACTTCCTCAGGGAGGCTTTTCCTGATCGCCTAAGAAAAGTAGCCCTGTCCTCTTTCCCCCATCATACACATCGGTCTATATTATTTTCTTCCCAGAATTGGTTTGTCGTGTATCTCCCAGAGGACCAGGTCTGCCTTGGTCACTGCTATATCCCTAGTACTTAGGCTGCTGCCTGGCACATGGTAGGTGTTCGATAATTGTTGTGGAATGAATGAAGGAAGGAAGAAAAGAACTCATCAACTCTTCATGACCACCCTATAAAGCAGGGACGAGAGACCTGAGTCCTGGAGAAGAGAAGGGACTCCTCAAGGCACAGCCCAGAAGGAACAGAAAGGGTGATGGGGACCCAGGTTTTCTGCTTCTACACCCCCTGTCCCCCAATCCCCCAGGTGGGAAGCAGCAGGGACATTTGGATCTTTGACTCACCCAGCCGCCCAGAACGGGTCAAGTGTGCAGCAAGGCCCAGGGCACAGTGTCTGAGGGTGGTGAGAGCGATTCACCCAGGCAGCCAGGAGGCAAGACTGTTTACAGGGACTGGCGGCTGTTGCCATGACAACTGGACAGCCTACAGCTTCCTGCGTCACCAGGGACGCAGGTTTGCTCTTGGCTGGGATGCAGTGGGGACAATGGAGGGGGGGCTGGGAAATGAGGGGACCCTAAACACTCAGTCTTGGAGGAGGGAGTTCTCATTTCTGTTTGTTTTTTTTTTTGAGATGGAGTCTCGCTCTGTCACCCAAGCTGGAGTGCAGTGGTACGATCTCAGCTCACTGTAACCTTCGCCTCCTGGGTTCAAGTGATTCTCCTGCCTCAGCCTCCTGAGTAGCTGGGATTACAGGCATGTGCTACTATGCCCAGCTAATTTTTGTAGTTGCAGTAGAGAAGGGGTTTCACCGTGTTGCCCACGCTGGTCTGAAACTCTTGATCTCAAGTGATCTGACTACCTCAGCCTCCCAAAGTGCTGGGATTCCAGATATTAGCCACTGTGCCCGGCCGGGAGTTCTCATTTCTGAGAGTTGCTTGAAGGCTGGGAGGGACTGGTGATGCTACCTAAGTGTGTGTGTGTGTGTGTGTGTGTGTGTGTGTGTGTGTTTGTGTGTGTATGTGTGTGTTCAGTGTCTGGGCTGTGTGGAGCCAGGTTGCCTGAGTCTCAGCTTTGCCTATTCTGTGCTATGGCATTTTGGGCAAGTGAGTTAACCTCTCAGTGCCTTAGTTCCCTCTAATGTAAAATGAAGTGGACATTAGTACCTCATAGGACTGTTATGAGGATTAAATGAGATACTACTCTCACAGCACTTACAATGCACCTTGCATTGTTCCTTAATTCTTGACATCAATCTACATCTGACTCTAGGTTGCCTTCTTGCTGGGGTAGTGGGAAATTTGGTCTCAATCATCCTCAGAGATCCCCACTTCCCTGGATTTTTTCATTCATTCAACAAATACTTATTGAGCACCTACTGCGTGCCAGGTATTGTTCTAGAGGCTGAGACCACAGCAGTGAACAAAGCAAACAAAAATCCCTGGCAGAGTAGAGCTAATATTCTAGTGGGGATAGATAGACATTAAATATGACAAAAAGGAAAATAGATATTATATCAGATGATAATAAGAAGAAAAAGAAAGCAGGGCTGGGGGATTCCAACTGTAGGGGAGCCGTTGCAATTTTAGAAAAATTGGTGTGAGGGGATGTGAGTGTGTCAGGGAAGGCCTCACTGAGACAGTAACCTTTGAGTGCAACTTGAAGAAAGTAAAAGAGGGGAGTCACATGGTTATTTGCAAGCACATTCCAGGCAGAGGGAACAAGTGCAAAGGCCCTGAGGCAGGAGCATGAACATGTATGTGACTGTATCGTGTAGTCATATCTCTTGGCGCATCTGCATGTGTGATGTTATGTGGGACACATTGGTGGCATATAGCTGGTTATGCCTGTCCACATGGGTGGCAATGCACATACATGTTTGTTTATGTACAGGGCTGCTGTGTTCAGTCACAGAGGCTGTGCCTGCACAATTCAGAGAGTGGCATTCACACAGATTGCAATGAAGTGGGACCTCCTGGAGTTGTGCAGCACAGTGGCCCTGAGCATATACATAAGTAAATCAATGTAAAATGTGAAAATATTCATATGTGTATGTGTCTGGATATTTAAATAGAATGATATGCAAATATGTATATATGAATGTCTTTATTTAAAATGCTGATATTTCATTCCTCATGGACTTTTGCATGAGTATTGATTTTTAAAAAATGTTGCATTAAGATATTATTTCTCTTGATTACTCAGTTTTTGGGTACATCTTACATTTGCATCAGAGGCAAGTGCCTCACTCTCTTTATGCTGGTCCTTGCCCTGCCTTGGAGCTGGGCAATGAATGTGCGGAAGGCAGGGATGAGGCAAGGGAAGCCTCTCCTTCTGGCTCCTTCCAGCATCTGGGCTCATCAGCACATGACTAGAATCCAAACCTAATCTGAACACATTTTGTTCCTTTAAAACAGGATTTATTGAGAGCTGACTGTGCGCCAGGGACTCTGCATACATTATTTTATTTTATCCTTACCACCATCTCTGGGGGTAGATATTTGCTCATTCAATTGAACAGACATTTGCTTAGGGCCTACTATGTGCCAAGAGTATACGCTGGCATTTGTGCTGGCCTGGCAACCACTCCCAATTTTTCTGGTAAGAGCACCCCAGTTTTCCTTAAGGGAACCTACCTCTTCCCTTTACCGTCCAAGTGGTTTCACCTGGGCTTTCTGTACCCATCCCTCAGACTCCAGGGGTGGGGGTGTGATCCAGGTGACCCAATCAGCATACTCCATCCCTCTTGCTCTAGGGGTTAGTTATAGGACGAGTATCTAACCCAAGTTGGTCCAATCAGAGCGAATCCTGGGATTTTTGTGCCCTGTTGGGAAAAAGGGCTGACTTTCCATCAGGATTCCTAGCTGTAAGAATTCTGTAACCCTGGAATTCCCTATGAGAGTCCACTACACGGAGAGAGAGGAAAAACTCATTCTTTATGATGTCTTTGGAGCCCCTGGATCCAGCCACACCTGAAGTCAGTTACCCTAAGATTTTTCAATTCTGTGAGTTTATACTTATTTTTCTTTTTAAAAGTCAGTTTGAGAGAGAGGTTGAAATCCTGTGCTTGGCATCTTTGTACATTTTTTCCTTTAATTCAGAGATGAATCCTGTTGGGAAGGGGCTCTGATTGTAAAAGAAATCATCTTCAGAGAGGGAGGTGACTTATCCAAGTTCACACAGCAGGTTAGTAGTTGGAGCTTGAATTCAAGCCCAGGTCTCTACTCCTGAGCCTTTCTGCCGTTCCACATGGTCTGAGCGCTGGACAAGAGGGTTTGTGTGAGTATTAGTGACATAGACCCGAGTCCTGTTATGGCCACTGTTTTGCTCTGTGACCTTGATCAAGTCATTTCTCCAATATGAGCCTCAGTTTCCCATCTGAAAAAATGGTAGTGCTTACCCCATCATGTTGTCATGAGATGATCCATTTAAATAAAGTACTCAGAGAAGGGCTAGACATGCGGCAATGAACATAAACTATTGTTACCATGGCTCTCTTTTTTTTTAGATTTTTTTTTTTTTAATTTCATAGGTTTTTGGGGAATAGGTGGTATTTGGTTACATGAGTAAGTTCTTTAGTGGTGATTTGTAAAATGTTGGGCAGTATACACTTCACCAGAGCAGTATACACTGAACCCAATTTATAGTTTTCCATCCCTCACCCACTTCCCACCTTGTGCCCCCAAGTTCCCAAAGTTCATTGTATCATTCTTATGCCTTTCCATCCTCATAGCTTAGCTCCCACTTATGAGTGAGGACATAATGTTGGTTTTCCATTCTTACCATGGCTCCCTCTTTGAAGGAAGAAAGGGGACCCAGGGGGCTCCCCTGCCACCCTGCTCCCATCCTCCCTGATGGCCACAAGCTCCCAGCAGCCCTTGATGGCACCTTCATCCATCTTCTGCCAGACACACAGAACTGGCTTACTTACCCGGGAAGCAGGCACTTAAGGAGGCGCTTCCCCAGTTTCTCTTTTAATTTTCGTTACATAAATTTCACATTTCCTGGAATAGAGAGCTTGAACGTCTGGACTCATTTGGAAATCGAGTCAGCAAAGGGCCTCATTTATATTAATGGGGCCTCGAGCCTGACTTGAGACGTGGCAGAGACAAGGATGGATGGCAGCAGTTCGTAGGCCCAGCCCTCCAGGCTGAGCTCAGATGCTGCCTCAAGAAGCAGATGCCTCCAGATTTAGGCTGGGATCGTTCCCATTGTGTGGGGAGCTCCTGGATGCAAGGGCGGTGTTGGCACCCCTCCCCCACTGAAACCTTCCCAATGGCTGCTCACTGCTCTCAGAGGGAACTCCAGTCTGCTTAATCTGCTTGACAAGGAGGCTGCGTGATGGACCCCTGCTAATCTCCCCGCTCCTGCCCACCACTCTCCTCCCTCATCCTTTTTCAGTCCGGCTGGCCTCCTGAGAGCATTCCTGGCTCAGGGCCTTTGCACTTGCCGTGCTCTCTGCCTGAAAGGTTGTTCTCCTATCTCTTCCTGTGGCTAGCTCCTTCCATGTCTTGTCTCACAGTCACCACCTCAAGGAGGCCTTCCTTGATTGCCCATCTGGAGAAACACTCTCCAGTTACTTTGTATCACACCCATTTCATTTTCTCCATCACACTGAGCAATAGCTTGTATTTTCTTGTTTAGTTATTTGCCTATTTATTTACTGGCTCTCTTTTCCATGAGAGTATAAACACCATTAGAGCACAGACTACATGTCTCCTTCAGCTTTGGCCCCCTAGGATCTGGCTCAGAGAGACAGATTTCTTAAGCACCTTAATAAATATTTGTGGAATGAATGCCTGCACTCATTCAGCAAACCCTTTCTGAGTGCCTGTCTGGTGCCAGGCTCTATTCTGGGTGCTGGGAACACAGGTAAGAAAAAGATAAGAGGCCGGGCACGGTGGCTCATGCCTGTAATCCCAGCAATTTGGGAGGCCAAGGCAGGTGGATCACTTGAGGTCGGGAGTTTGAGACCAGCCTGGCCAACATGGTGAAACTCGGTCTCTACTAAGGATGTAAAAATTAGCCAGGTGTGGTGGCACGTGCCTGTAATCCTAGGAGGCTGAGGCACAAGAGTTGCTTGAACCTGGGAGGTGGAGGTTACAGTGAGCTGAGCTCGTGCCACTGCACTCCAGCCTGGGCGACACAGTGAGACTCTGTCTCAATTTAAAAAAAAAAAAAAAAGAGAGAGAGAAGATGGTTGCCTGCATGGAACTCGTGGTCTGGCACAGAGAGGAAAACACCATAGTAACGAACATTTATTGAGTGTGACAAGGATTTCACAAACAGACATCACATTTAATCCTAACTATAGCCCTCGGAACTATGATTTGTACCAGTTCATGAGGCACGGAGAGGTGAAATAGCTTGCTTAGGGCCATACAGTTAGAAAACAGAGGAGCCAAGATTGTGGCCAGGCCATCTGGCTCCCCACTCTGCTAGTTTAACCAGCTCACTGAAGCCACTGGGAGTTAAAGCCTTGTGCTGTGAAACCTGTGATGGGGGAGGCTCTGGAGGCTGTGGGAGCCCAGAGAAAGCACCTGACCTATTAGATTCGTGCAAAAGTAATTGCAGTTCTTGCCATTGAAAGTGATGGCAAGAACTGCAATTGCTTTTCATAACCTAATAGCTTTTGATAGGAGAAAAGATGAGCAAAGCCTCCTGAAAGATGCAGTACCTAAGCTGTGTCTAGAGTTTATTTATTTTTAACTTTACATTATAGCTTAAGAACTTTTAATATCTCCATGCTGTCCACAGTTAAAATTTGAAGTAATGCATAGTATTCCAGTGAGAGGCAGCACCATCCATCATTGTTGGGGAGTTTCATGCTTACAATTTTGAGGTTCTCTTTAATGCTTTGAGGACCAACTCCCTGGACTTACTGGAGTAATGTAGTGCTCAGGTTTCGGCTCCTCCCTTTACTTGGCTCTGAGGATTCTACATGCCTGGAACAAGGGGCATCTCCAAAGTCACTGACGTGGCTAGATAATGGATAACTAGAAGTGCCCGCCCCCTCCACCATCCTTGCCTTGATGCCAGGTGAGATCCAGGCTCCTCTGCCCCAAGAAGGGCTGAGCTTACCTTATCTCCAACTCAGCAGGTCCTTGGAAATTAGATTGGTTTAAGGAAATAAAGAAGTGTGATATTTCGGCCGGGCGCGGTGGCTCAAGCCTGTAATCCCAGCACTTTGGGAGGCCGAGATGGGCGGATCACAAGGTCAGGAGATCGAGACCATCCTGGCTAACACGGTGAAACCCCGTCTCTACTAAAAATACAAAAAACTAGCCGGGCGAGGTGGCGGGCGCCTGTAGTCCCAGCTACTCGGGAGGCTGAGGCAGGAGAATGGCGTAACCCGGGAGGCGGAGCTTGCAGTGAGCTGAGATCCGGCCACTGCACTCCAGCCTGGGCCACAGAGCAAGACTCCGTCTCAAAAAAAAAAAAAAAAAAAAGGAAGTGTGATATTTCAACAAGATACTAGGAACAGCGGTTGCCTCTGCAAAGGGAAACTGGGTGGCCAAAGGATGGGGTAAGAGGGAAATTTTCGGGCCAGGCGCGGTGGCTCACACCTGTAATCCCAGCACTTTGGGAGGCTGAGGTGAGTGGATCCCTTGAACTGAGTCCGGGAGTTTGAAACCAGCCTGGACAACATGGCCAAACCCTGTCTCTACAAAAATCCCTTCAAAATTAGCTGGGTCTGGTGGTGCATGCTTGTAGTCCCAGCTACCTAGGAGGCTGAGGTTGGAGGATCACCTAAGCCTGAGAGTTTGAGGCTGCAGTGAGCTGTAGTGGCACCATGCACTCCAGCCTGGGTGACAGAGACCCTGTTTCAAATAAAAAAAAAAAAAAAGGGGAGATTTTCTTTGCAGATCCTTTTATACCTTTCCCATTGGGCACCACGTGAAATTATTACCGAGTTAAAAAAAAAACCCATTTTTTTAAAACGTAGAAGAAGTTAATGTATTATTTCTGCATATCAGTCTGTGGACTAAGCTTTATACGATGCATTCATTCTTTTCATTTACCTCAAATGTGGGAAGTAGCTATTATTGCCTCTGCCTGACAACAAAAAAAAAAACCGAGGACTGGAGATGGGCTGTGCCTTACCCAAGCTCGAATGGTGAATTAGTGTCAGAACTGAGACTCCACTGGTTGCAGTGGCCCACGCCTATAATCTCAGTACGTTGAGAGGCTGAGGCAGGTAGATAGCTTCAGCCCGGGAGTTTGAGACCAGCCTTGGCAACATGGTGAGACCCCATTTCTACTAAAATAAAAAATACAACAGTTAGCCAGGTGTGGTGGCGTGCACCTGTAGTCCCAGCCACTTGGGAGGCTGAGGCAGGAGAATTGCTTGAACCTGGGAGATGGAGGTTGCAGTAAGCCAAGATTGCACCACTGCACTCCAGCCTGGGTGACACAGCGATACTGTCTCAAACAAACAAACAAAAGAATTGAGACTCTACTCCAGGCCTTCTGACCTGTCCAGGGGGTCTCCACTTCTCCAGGTACCCCTTACTTTACTAGCAGAAGCCATGCGGAGGTGTGGACAGAAGGGCAGTGATACCTCTGTAGTTATCACCTACAGTAGGGTGGTCACACGTCACACCGGTGTTACGCAATCTGGGCTCAAATCCTGGGGCTGTCCCTGGCCTGCTGCGTGGCCTTTGGTAAATCACAAAACCTCTTGGGCCTTGGCTCTGTGGTAGCTGGGCTCCAAGATGGCTCCAATGACTCTCATCTTCCGGCACTCACTCCTTCGTGTGACCCTCTTTGGCAGTGAATAGGGCTGACCTGTGGGACCAACAAGGTATTTTGGAAGTGACTGTGTGTGACTTTCACAGCTAGATAATAAAGGATATTCTCACAATGGAATATTATTCAGCTTTAAAAAGAAAGGACATTCTGGAGTATGCTACAACACAGATGAACTTGGAGGACATTGTGCTCCGTGAAATAAGCCAGACACAAAAGGTTACATATTATATGGTTCCATTTATATGAGATACCCAGAATAATCAAGTTCATAGAGACAGAAAATGGAGAGGTGGTTGCCAGGGGCTGGCGGGGAAGAGTAGAGAGTTACTGTTTAATGGATATGAAGTTTCAGTTTGGGAAGATAAAAAAGTTCTGGAAATAGATGGTGCTGCTGGTTGCACAAAAAAGTCAACATAATATCATGGAAGTGTCCAGTTAAAAATGGTTAAAATGGTAAATTTTATGTTATGTGTATTTTACTGCAATAAAAATATTTTGGGGGAAAAAGACATTATGGTTTCTCTTTCTCTTGGATCACTCATTCCGGGAGAAGCCAGCACCTACGCTGTAAGGACACTCAAGAAACTCTGTGGAGAGATTCATGTGCTGAAGGATTGAGGCCTCCTGCCAGTAGCTCCACATCAATATGCCAACATGTGAGGGAGCCCTCTTAGAGGCAGACCCTGCAGCCCGGTAAGCCCCCGGAGAATGTCAGCTCTGGCTGACATTTTTTTTTTTTTTTTTTTAAGAGATGGAATCTTGCTCTGTTGCCCACGCTGGAGTGCAATGGCACAATCATAGCTCACTTCGGCCTTGAACTCCTGGGCTCAAGCCATCCTCCCACCTCAGCTTTCCACGTAGCTGGGACTCCAGGCGTGTACCAGCATGCCCGGCTATTTTTATTTTTATTTTTGTAGAGATGGGATCTCACTGTGCTGCCCAGGTTGGTCTCAAACTCCTGGCCTCAAGTGATCCTCCTGCCTCGGCCTCCCAAAGTGCTGGGATTACAGGCATGAGCACTGCGCCTGGCCCTGGCCGACGTCTGTCTTGACTGCAACTTCTCAAGAGAGTCTGTACAGGAACCATCCAGCTAAGCCACTCTCAAATACCTGAGCCACAGAAACTGTGTGAAATGTAAGTGACGATTGTTGTTTTAAGCTGCTAAGTGTTGGGATAATTTGTTACACGGCAATAGGTAATGAATACAGTTCTTCATCTGTAAACTAAGGATTGTGGTAATTTCACAGCGTCATTGATGATGATAATTTCATGATGACTCCTCTGATGATGACTTCATAGTTTGTATTTCATAGGGTTGTTGCTAAGAAATTAGCAAATGCTAATTAGTGCTTGGAGCAGTGTCTGGCACCCAGTAGATGCTGAGTAAATGTTAACTGGTTTGATTTTATGTTCTTTGTGATTTCTGGCACTGTGAGATGCTGAGCCTGAACATAGATCCGCCCCCCCACCTTTTTTTTTTTTTTTTTTAAAGATGGAATCTTGCTCTTGTCACCCAGGCTGGAGTGCAATGGCATGATCTCGGTTCACTGCAACCTCTGCCTCCCGAGTTCAAGCGATTCTCCTGCCTCAGCCTCCCAAGTAGCTGGGATTACAGGCATCTGCCACCACACCTGGCTAATTTTTGTATTATTAGTAGAGACAAAGTTTCACCATGTTGGCCAGGCTGGTCTCGAACTCCTGACCTCAGGTGGTTCACCTGCCTCGGCCTCCCAAAGTGCTGGGATTACAGGTGTGAGCCACCATGCCTGGCATAGATCCCCATTAAGGAACATAGTTAGGCCCCAGGCTGCAGTGGGATAATAGAGATGGTTAGGATGAGAGCTACCATTATTGAACACTCACTCAATGCCTATTCATAAGCACTTCATATCCTTCCATTGAAGCCTCAGCAGCAGCCCCTTGAAGTAGGTGCTATTATTTCCCCCATTTGACAGACTAGAAAATCAAGGTCCAGAGAGAGAAAATGACTGGTCCTAAATCACACACCAAATAATTGGGGTAGCCAGGGTCTGAACTCAGATGTTTCAGACCCCAAAGTTTCTATTCTAAACCACTAGGCTGAGCTGCAGCTTGACTCCCCATCCCACATCCCCACCCCTGACACAAAGCTTATCTTTTCCCTTTACCAGTTTCCTGCTTATTGGTACAGAGTTAATTGCCCACACATCTGAATGGAATCATTAGTTCCTTCACCTCCTATCTGCAGAGTGTCAAACTCCTTTGCATTCAGGAGACTGGAGAGTACATTCCATTAGAAGTTTGTTCTTGTGATCCACGTTCCCTCTCCCAGGCTATCCCCTTCGATAGCTAGGATTGGGAATAAGAATGCACACATGTACAGAAAAGCACAGAAACATCTGCCCTGCCTTAGTTCCCTACAGTGTCTCATCAGAGGTGGTTTCATTTGCCCCAGGCCTTTGCAGTCTGGCACCTTCAGACATGCCACCAGCTGGCTCTCCTAATAGTTGCTGTGGGGCCATGTGGTCATCAGGAGGGACAGGTCCTCAAACAGGCGATGAGCTCAGGACATGGGCATTGCCACACCTGCTCCTCTCCCCAAGGAGGGGGGAAACTGTGCAGCCACTGACAACATGGCCTTTTATAAGCTTGAATCTGATGTGCATACTTGTGTGTGGGCAGGAGAGCAGACAGGGACCAAGCCAAGGCTGACAGGGATCAGAGGGAAGGACAGGGGTGTTTGCGGGTGCCTGCAATGTGGCAGTGACTGAGCTGGGCCTGCGTACCTGTACACTATTGTGTTTCAGATGTTTTTGACTAAGTTTCAGGATGAAGTGTATTTTGCAGCATGACCTGTAACACACACACACAATTGACATGACAGTTTCATGAATCTGTACTTACCTTTTATGAGCAATGCTTGCTGACTTCAATTTTATTCTAGTTTATTCTACTCCAGTCTATTTTATTCTTTCATTACAAAACTGCTAGTCATGACCCATGAAACATATGTCAAAACCCCCAAATGCAGGAGTTCATAATCTGGGTCTACAAACTTGTGTAGAACAAAACTGTATAATTTTATTTTTACTGACCTCTAGGTGAAATATAGCACTTCCTTTAGGTATGAATATAGGCAACAAATCATAGTAATATGTTCCAGTGACCTTGTCATACACACAAAAGTCACAGGCTAGGAGTGGTGGCATGCACCTGCAGTCCCAGTTACTTAGGAGGCTGAGGTGGGAGGATTGCTTGAGCCCAGGAGTTTAAGGCTGCAGTGAACTATGATCATGCCATTGTGCGTCAGCTGGAGCGACAGAGTAAGATCTTGTCTCTAGAAGAAAAATCACAGATTGTTTTGTATCTCATTATGATTGTTGCAGATATCTCAAAACAACATTTAAGATCTTCACTACCTCAAAATTGTGGTCAGTATTATACTTAGTGCTAGATCTTTTTATTTATTTGAGACAGGGTCTCACTGTGTTATCCAGGCTGGAGTTCAGTGGCTCAGTCATAGCTCACTGGAGGCTTGAATTCCTGGCCTCAAGTGATCCTCCTGCCTCAGCCTCCCAAAATGCTAGGATTACAGGTGTGAGCACCAGGCCTGGCCCTATCTTGTTATTTAATTTGTTAATAAAGAAGCACTTGTATTACTACATCACACATCTAAAATATTTTGATAATTGCATTTCAGTAGGTTTCCTCTGTAAACCTATGTATTTGGCCAGGTGCAGTGGCTCACGCCTATAATCCCAGCACTTGGGAGGCCAAGGCAGGAAAATCACTTGAGGCCAGGAGTCCGGAGAGCAGCTTGGGCAACATAGTGAGACCCTGTTTCTACAAAAAATAATAAGAGACTCCGTCTCTTAAAAAATAACTGAGCGTGGTGGCAAGCCCCTGTAGTCCCTGCTACCTGGGAGGCTGAGGTGGGAGGATTGCTTGAGCCAGAAAGACGAAACTGCAGTGAGCCATGATCATGCCACTGCTCTCCTGCTTGGGTGACAGAGTGAGACCCTGTCTCTTTAAAAAAAAAGAAAAAAAAAAAGAGAGAGGAAAAAAAACCCCTCATGTATTGGCATTTAAGTATTATTCTGAGTCTGAGAAGGGAGTCTGTGGGTTTCATTGGACTTGTGAGAGGGTCCGTGGCACACAGAGTTTGAGAGCTGCTGCCCCAGTGGGTCCTGATACACAGTTCATGAAATGCTACCCCATGCTGAAAGCTCCTGGGGGGCAGAGCTCCGGAGTCTTGAACCTCAAGCCCAGCATGGAAATCACATCGGTGGCCAATGTTTCCATAGCACATATGGTGCCAGCCTCTGTACGAGGCCCTTTGCATGGATTATTTCTTTTAATCTTTACACCAACTCTTGTGTGAGGGGTACTATTCTTAGCCCCATGTCTCTGTCTCTTTACCCAACTTCATTTTTCTTCTCAGCACCAGAAGTGTCATATATTTTTATCTGTTTATTGGCAGCCTCCCCCACTGGGATGTGTGTCTCTTGAAGGCAGGGATTTGCTTTGCTGAGTGCTTCATCTCCAAAATATCAAAATATGCAAGACCTAAGGGGGTACCAACAACGCAGGAATCATGCTATGTCACATAACATGTTCATACACACACAAAACCTCAGAAGTCAAAATAAGGAACATTTTACTGCCTTTTTTTGAGGGGGAGGGGGACAGGGTCTCAATCTGTCACCCATGCTGGAGTGCAGTGGTGTGATCATGGCTCACTGCAGCCTTGAACTCCTAGGCTCAAAAGATCCTCCTGCCTCAGCCTCCCAAGTAGCTGAGACTACAGGCACACGCCACCACACCCAGCTAATTTTTTTTTTTTTTTTTGAGACAAGAATCTTACTCTTTCACCATGCTGGAGTGCAGTGGTACGATCTCAGCTCACTGCAATCTCTGCCTCCTAGGTTCAAGCGATTCTTCTGCCTCAGCCTCTTGAGTAGCTGGGGCTACAGGCACACGCTACCATGTCCAGCTAATTTTTGTATTTTTAGTAGAGATGGGATTTCACCACATTGGCCAGGGTGGCCGCAATCTCTCAGGACAACTCATGATCTGCCCGCCTCAGCCTCCCAAAGTGCTAGAATTACAGGCGTGAGACACCGTGCCCAGCCTAATTTTTGTATTTCTTATAGAGACGGGGTTTCACTACGTTGCCCAGGCTGGTCTTGAACTCCTGGGCTCAAGAGATCCTCCTGCCTTGGCCTCCAAAGTATTGGGATTATAGGCATCAGACACTGCACCCTGTCTGTAATATTTAAAAAAATAAAAATTAATGCCCAAATCCATAAACAAAATGTCAAATTTTCAAGTAAAGATAGCATCCAACCTCCCGCATGTGTACATTACTGCCTGGATCTCCTTACCCTGTTACTAGTCCTGAGGGGCTTAAAACCTAACAGTTGCTAAAGTGAATTAACCTCATTCTGCAGATGGGGACATTGAAGCAAGGATGCTAGAGAACTCCTTGGTGCCAATTGCCAGTAAGTGGAGCAGTCAGGATTTTGAACTCAGACAATTGAGTTCCAGACCCATCTTTCTTAAACCCTGCACAGCCAACCTCATGAATTATCATGCTTGATCTTTTTGGTAGAAGCAGTAATCTGGTAAAATTGGATAGGTTTGAGTTAAAACCCCAGTTTTGGCTGGGTGCAGTAGCTCACGCCTGTAATCCCAGCACTTTAGGAGGCCGAGGTGGCGGATTACTTGAGGTCAGGAGTTTGAGATCAGCCTGGCCAACATGGCGAAATCCTATCTCTACTAAAAATACAAAAATTAGCTGGGTGTGATGGCACACGCCTGTAATCCCAGCTACTCAGGAGGCTGAGGCAGGAGAATTTCTTGAATCTAGGAGGAGGAGATTGCAGTGAGCTGAGATCACACCACTGCACTCCAGCTTGGGCGACAGAGCAGGACTCTGTCTCAAAAAGAAAAAAAAAATCAGTTTTGCCCCTTCTTAGCTGGGTGATCTTGGGCCAGTCATCTCAGTGCTCTGTGCACAGATTAAAGAGGGGAGAGGGGACTGGAAGGGGATCAGAATGTGGCTACTTCATTAGGTGGGCCCACAGTGGGTGTGTCTGAGAAAGAGTGAGGAGACCGGGATGTTAGAGCAGGCACCATTGGGTGAGAGCCATGGGAGATGAAATAGAGAGGCATGCAGGAGCCAGTGGATGTAGGGATTTGCAGGCCAAGCCAGTGACTTTGGACTTTATTTAACATGTGACGGAAAGCCTTTATTTAACATGTGACGGAAAGCCTTTAACATGTGATGGAAAGCCTTTGGAAGGTTTTGATGGCAAAGTGACATGATCAGACTGACAGAGCTTGACAGGACCCCTCTGGCCATTATGTTGAGAAGAATCTGAAAGATCAAGGGCAGAAATAGGGAAGCTGGTCTGGACACAGTACAATATGAGGGCAATAAACAATGGTGGCCTGGCCCCAAGCTGCAGCAGTGGAGGAGCAAGAAATGCAGATCCCAGATCTATTTTGAAGGCAGAGCCCAGAGGAACGGCTGACAGGCCATTCATTTCAGCACTGTTTGTTATAGCAAAAGTTGAAAGCAACTGAACATTCAGGAGTAGGAGACTGGCAATTACCACGTATAATAGAACACAACATAGGCTTATGGAAGAATGAGGAGGCTCTTCGTGTATTAATACAGAATGATTTCCAAGATACATTAAATGAAAAAAGCAAGATGCAGAGCAGTGTATATGGCACTTTTACTATTCGTATGGGGTAAAATAAAACAAAGCAAAACGAAACAACACACACACGCTACACATCGGGTATATGTATGTGTGTGTGTGTTTGCAGAAATGATCTCTGGAAGGATACGTGAGAAACTGGTGGCAGTAATTGCCTCTAGGGACAGGAGGACGGGGGTGCAGGGGTGTAAGGGAAATTCCACTTTTCATTGCACCTTTTGGATTTGAGAGTTTTGTACCTCTTCTCAACTGGAGGTGATGTCCCCCAGGGGACATCTAGCAATTTCTGGAGACATTTTTGGTTGTTGCCACTAGGGGGAGGTATTACTGGCATCTGGTGGGTAGAGGTCAGAGATGTTGCTAAACACCCTACAGTGCCCAGGGCAGACCCCACAACAGAGCATGAGTTGGCCCTAAATGTCAGTAGTGCTGAGTTTGAGAAGGTTTGATCTATTAAAAAAAACATAATAAGGCTGGGTGTGGTGGCTCACGCCTGTAATCCCAGCACTTTGGGAGAGCAAGGCGGGCTGATCACCTGAGGCTGGGAGTTTGAGACCAGCCTGGCCAACATGGTGAAACCCCTTCTCTACCAAAAATACAAAAATTAGCCAGGTGTGGTGGCGGGCACCTGTAATCCCAGCTACTCAGGAGGTGGAGGCAGGAGAATTGCTTGAACCTGGGAGGCGGAGATTGCAGTGAGCCGAGACTGTGCCACTGTACTCCAGCCCAGGGGACAGAGTGAAACTGAGTCTCAAGAAAAAAGGGAAAGAAAGAAAGAAAGAAGGAAAGAAGGAAAGAAGGAAAGAAGGAAGGAAGGAAGGAAGGAGGGAGGGAAGGAAGGAAAGAAAGAAAGAAAGAAAGAAAGAAAGGAAGACATAATAGAAGTTTTGTTTTTTTCAGGTTGGTCTTTATTCTGAGATTGTGTATTTGATGGGTTTGATATATCTTTTGTTTTACTAAGATAATATATAGTACATGATAGTCACTTTTTCCACATCTTTACTTGGCAAAATAAAATGTCAGCAAGGCTTATACACTTCCCTAAGCTGAATAAAAAATTATCTGGGCATGGTGGTAGGCACTTGTAGTCCCAGTTACTTGGAAGGCTGAGGCAAAAGGGTGGCTTGGGTCCAGGAGTCAAGGCTGCAGTGAGCTAAGACTGCACCATTGTGCCCCAGCCTAGGTGTCAGAGTGAGACCACATCTCTAGACAAATAAGAATAAAATTTTTTTTTTTACCTTATGACATCCTAAAGTCTGGAAACTACCCTTTTCACTCAATGCGCTTTTGAGAGGTAATGATTTTAAAATATGTCCACAAAATATTTGATCCTTTTTCCCCAAGAGGTAGAATTACCTCTCTCTAAGTGTGAACTGGATTTGGTGACTCACTGCTAACAAATAGAATTTGGTGTGAGTGATGGTTTCTGATTTCTGAGACTAGGCCGCAAGATGCATTGCGCCTTTCTCCTTACCCCTCTCTTTTGGACCACTGCCCCTGGGGGATGCCAGCTTCCATGCTGTGAGGACATTCAAGACCCCTATGGAGAAGTCCACATGGTGAGCAACCGAGGCCTTCTGCCAACAGCCAGTAAGGAACTGAGGCCTCCTCAGTCACCTTAGAGACAGGTCTTTCATCCCAGTCAAGCAGAGAACTGCAGCTGGTGTCTTGATTGCAACCTAGTGAGAGATCCCTAGCCAGAACCACTCAGTTAAAGATGCTCCTGAATTCCTGACCCACAAAAACGACGAGATCATAAATGCTTCAACTTGCTAGAGTTTGGGGGGGTAATTTGTTACACAGCAGTAGATAAATACAGAAGGCTGGGCACATGGCTCATGCCTGTAATCCCTGTACTTTGAGAGGCTGAGGCGGGTGTATCACTTGAGGCCAGGAGTTCAAGACCAGCCTGGCCAACATGGCAAAACCCTGTCTCTATTAAAAAATACAAAAAATTAGCCAGGTGTGGTGGCATGTGCCTATAATCCCAGCTACTCTGGAGGCTGAGGCACAAGAATTGCTTGAACCCGAGAGGTGGAGGCTGCAGTGAGCAGAGATTGTGCCACTGCACTCCAGCCTGGGCAACAGAGTGAGACTATGTTTCAAAAACAACAACAAAACCCCCCAAAACACAAGTACAGAAATCTTTGAGCCCTATCAGTAAGGCATGGATCACAGAAAGGTAGCCTATGGGCTCTGGTCTGCCTACAGATATATTTCATCTGGCCAGTAAAGGACTACAAAAAATGGAATTAGTCACTAATATTTATTTATTTTCGTTTTTTATTTATTTTATTGTTTAGTAGAAACAGGATTTCACCATGTTGGCCAGGCTGGTCTCAAACTCCGCCTTGGCCTCCCAAAGTACTGGGATTTCAGGTGTGAGCCACATGCCCAGCCATAGTTGCTAACATTTAAAAGTTGGGTATTTCCTGTAAAAATTCAGATTTCTGACTTCTCTTAGAAAGATCTAGCATTGCTGGGCCCACATCCCTGTGGGGTAACAACCAGTTGGAGATGAATAGTGTTCACCCCTTTAGACAGGGTGTGTGTTCTCTTTTTTACCACACTCACCATCACCCCCTTATGTCTCTTAGTTAGGTTGCTTTACTCATTTATGTTACCTGCTCTGCCCTAGTATTCATTTGAGCTTATACCTTCTATTGTGAGATAGTTTTTAATGAGATGCCCAGGCATAGTTGACATGAGAACTAAATGACCAGAGTTGGAACTTTGATTCATGAATGTCATATAGGGTGGGCTACCACTGGCTTGCACAGCAGGGGTGACAAACCAGTTATATTTTCATGTCCTCCCTCTTCCAGAAAAAGCTGATGCCGCCTGGAGACAGGATCCCTGATTCAAGTCCCCTTACAGCGCTTCCCATCTCGCCTCCCTGTGCCCTCCAAAAAATAAATTCCACCAGGCTTGTTTTTTCCATACCTTTTATTGAACTCTGCAGACTTCATTAAAGGACCATTTGCTTAGAAATTCTTAAACATTTGGACATATTTTACAAGACAAGACAGCAGCTGGAGGTCACACAAAGATCACAATTTCATCTCACCACATGCATAAAAAGACACTGGGATTTTTGTTTGTTTTGTGCGTGTGTGTGTGTGTGTGTGTGTGTTGCGCACATGCGCAAACGCTCGTTTTCACCTTTACGGGAAGGACTAGAGACGTTAACTGACGAGAGATGAATAGGACCCACAAATGCACCCCCGAGAAAAGAGTGGCTGAGGACATTGGTCATTTATGGCTAATGTGATTGGCTTGGCCCCTGTCAAGGGTGGGGTGATCAGAATGGCTTTACTGGCAGAAAAGCCCCAACCTCACACCACGACTTCCTGGGAGAGACAGGGTCTTAGCTGATGGAATCTGGGGGCATACTATCATGACGGCTTTGGGGCTCAGAAAAAAGATCTTCGGCTCTAAAAGCTGGAGGGCAGGCTGGCGTTAATATCCAGCTGGACTCCCATGGCTCAGGGAATGCGATCCAGTTTCCAGATGTCAGCTCTTGTGTTTCTGCCCCAGCAAGTCCCAGACCAAGGGAAGTCCCAACTTCGAACCTTTGGCTTAGTCCATTGGAAAACCACTTGGTGGTCACCCCCATGGGTCATGCGTGAGCTAAAATAGAACATGAGGCTGAGAAATGCAGGGTAGGGGAAGAGGAAGGAGGCCAGAGCTGCCCTATGGGCCCCCAGGAAGTGTGGCTCTGAAAGGGCTGTGGTCCTTATCAGCTTGGGGCCTACAAGCATCAAATTGAGATGTCATCTTGAGTCAAAGAACAGATGACATTGATGGGGCAGTTATGGGTTTCAGTGGGAGAGGGGCTCCTCATTTTTCTTCTCTTCGCCGTTAGGTAGGGATTCGTTAATTCCCCCATTCACTCATACATTCACGCATCCAGTTGTCCACTCAGAGGCCAACCAGTCACACATTCACTCACTCATAAAAACACAGGTTGGATGACCATCATGTGCCAAGGGCATAGGTTGGGGATAACCCTGAGTTCCTGGTGCAGAAAATAAGATTCTCAATTTTTGACCTTGGACTGAAATCAAGATAGGCCTGGAGAATCCTCCCTGTTCCCACCCACTCAGGCACACTCAGCTCAACCAAGAGGGAGGCCCAAACCCCAGTGAAGTCCAAGGGATGAAGCCAAGCTGTGGAGATGTCAGAGTTTCTTGGGCATCTTCTCTGCTGTCTGCCTCTTTCCAATCTTCGTTCAGCTCAGGGAAGCAGGAAGTACGGGAAGATCCCCCTGAATGGCCCTTGAGGGCATCCTAATGGGACAGAATTGGGAGTTTCCTACATTTTCATGAATTATCTTATTGTTGCCTCCTTGGGTTGCTGCAACTTGAGTGATTCTGCGGGGCAGAGCCTCCAGTGAGGAATTGGGAGGAATCTTGAAAACTGGTTTTTATTTTATTTTGGTTTCAGAGGAAGGCGGCTGCTCATTCTACCCATCCAAACATATCATCCTGCCCAACCTCATAGTAAAACAACTAAAGATCAACTGGTCTTGGGTTCACCCTGAGGTTGAAGTGTCACTTCCTTCCAACCCACCATGCATAAACCCTCTCTTGTCAAATGCTTTCCTTGGAGAATGCAGTATACAGGCTGATTTGGGATGGAGGCCACAGCTGCAGGAGAGCAGGCATTCTGCCTGGAGGCAGCCAAGAGCCTGGTTTTGCTGTGAAACTGGATTAAAAGCTGCCATTCACTTTTGACCCGTCTGGATTTTTTTCATCGATGGGGACTTTCAAAGGTCTTGAGTGGGATTTCTTATTTGATTTACCAGAAAAACAAGCCCTTTTGGAATGGATTTGTTTTGAAATGGGTTTGTTCCCAGGCAGTTTGCTGTTGCCTGGGAAGTTGTTCACTGTGGGGATGGCTAGTGGGGAACAGATATCCTTGCATCTTTTGTACAGAAAGCCCCAGGCTCATGAGGGCACAGGAGCTGGGCGGAGGGGCTGAAGCACCATAAAACAGCCAGCCAGGGATGGGGAACAGCGTGGATTGCTCCTTGGCTGGCCTGGGGAAGTAGCATGAGTCTTATCCCAATGCGGTACCTGGTAGGCCATTGGGGATAGGTTGGATTGGTGACTGACAGTCATTAAAATATTCCAAGACAGGGAGCTGGAAGGAAGCAGACTTGTCTCTTGGGCACACCCTCTGACAGCTCCAAAGCCCAGAAGTTGTATTCCTGCTAATTGTGCTGCATGCCTTTGCCTCAGTGGCTTGAGCTTGTGTCCAGAGTGTTCAAACCACCTACACACACACACACACACACACACACACACACCCACACCCCAAGAAACAAAGATGAATTTCTGTGGTTGTTCAGCCCAGTTTCCATGCAATGCTAGGGCCCCTCTGCAATGCCCATTTTGTATACATCTAGCCAGCCTCTCTTTAAACATCTGTGATATAAGGGAGCTCACTGTCCACCATGGCATTGAGTTCCATGGTCAGACAACCCAGCCTATTAGGAGTGCTTCCTTAATTTGAGCTGAAATTGACCCGATCCCTTTCACACAATAGAAATTTTCGGAGAACTTGCATACAGCCAGCTGGCAGCTAAGTGGTTTTTTTCTTCAGATGCACTGCCCCACTCCACCCCATCCTGGCCAGCCTTTAGGAGATCTTTTCAGGATCTTTGGAGGGAGGAACAGAGAATTAGGTTTATAAGTGAAGATGAGGGTTCCTTCGATGAATGGAGCCCCACCCAAATTCAAGCTGGCATTTGGGGAAGTTCAGGAGAAATTCTAGGTTAAGATAAAATCAGGGAGCGTGGATGGAAATGCAAACTATATAACCTCTTTCTTGATGAAAACAGCAACAGCCATAGGCAACCGTGTTTGCTCATCTGGGCATCAAACTCAGGAAACTACTGGCAGACATTTTTGTTGTTGTTGTTTTTGTTGCTCTTGTGCAAAGGAAAAAAAAATCTTGTCTGTTTTATTTGACTCTGGTTCACTCTGGTTCAAACCAGACTATCAGAGGTTTTTGGGGTGGGAGAACTCTGATCAGGGTCATAGTCCAGAATAATACAATTCATATTTGAGTTGGCTTCCTCTTGGCAGTTATCCGATGGGATGGCTCACTGCCATCTGAGGGTCCCAGTTTGGCTCAAATTTCTGATTCTAGGCAGAGCCCTGAGCCCTGCAGCTGACAGTGAGGTGGGTGGGATACCAAAACCTAAGCGAATGCCAGTTGGAGATTATTTGGGCTTTCTTCATCTTCCTGCCTGAGTTGACGGATGGAGAATCACTTTCTGCTGAAGATCCTGCCTAGTGAGATGTCCTCCGCCTACCTAGGGCTGAAAACTGCCTCGTGGAATTAATTATCAGGACCATCCAAAACTCCCCCAGGCGTGGATAGGTGGAAGCTGGAAAACTGCCCCTGTCCTTGCCACACACCTCCTGCTCTATGGAGCCAGGCAGCTGGCAAGGGAAGGGGAGATGAGCTAGCAGATTCGGGGACATCTCTTCTCAGGGTTTGGCTGCAAGGGTGTCTGGCCAGTGTTTTTTGGTGAAGCTGTTAGAAATGGATTGAAATGGGCTGGGTGCGGTGGTGACTCACAACTGTAATCCCAGCATTTTGGGAGGCCGAGGCAGGCAGATCACCTGAGGTCAGGAGTTCAAGACCAGCCTGGCCAACACGGAGAAACTCTGTCTCTACCGAAAATACAAAAATTAGCCGGGTGTGGTGGTGCGCTCCTGTAATCCCAGCTACTCAGGAGGCTGAGACATGAGAATCACTTGAACCTGGGTGGAGGAGGTTGTAGTGAGCCGAGATCGTGCCATTGCACTGCAGCCTGGGCAACACAGCAAGACTTTGTCTCAAAATAATAATAATAATAATAATAATAAAATAAAAATAAAAAATAAACAGATTGAAACAAGGAACTGATAAACAAGTCGGTGAGATCTGAGGCCCAGCATGTTCTTGTGAGGTTCATGAGAACCTGAAAAACCTCTGACCTTCAGATCTGATTGACGTTACAGGCTGACAGGGTGCTGGACATGGGAGCAGCCCAGCCAGGAGGGACTCACATGTATTCTGGATCTCAGAAATGTCAGTGATGAGTTTGCTTGCATGAGATTTTTGGTTCCCCAGAGAGGATGAGAAAACTCAGTCCCTTCAGATCCCTAAAGGGGTGTGGGATATAAGCGAAACCAGCCCACATCCCATCCTGATTTTGAGGGCCATCTGTAGCTCCACTTCCCTGGGTCTCATTCCTGCATTCATGCCCTGGATTCTTAAGAACAACGAATAGGAGAAACACACAGAATTGAATGAGGAAACTCACAGCATTGACAGACTCCAGGCCTAGTGTCAAGAAATGCCTACACAAGGAAGTCAGACCCCAAAGTCTTTCCCCACCCTCAAGAAATCAGAATCAAAAGGAAGAAAACCCAAACAGCCCAAGGGACAATGGTAGGAACTGCAAAAGACCAGAAAACATCAGCTACGATAATGACCAACAATGAAACTCCTAAGATATTGTTCTGTATTACAAAAGAAGAAATCAGACTCAATTGCCCTATTATAAATTTGCTAAAAATACATATATATATATATTTTATCTGAACAGAAAAATAGACTACTCTGAGATGCGTGGACATTCTATGACATAGTCGCGCATCAGATACTTCTAGAGCCAGAAAAATGGCAACAGAAAATGCAGAGGTAACTCTTATTTCTGGGTGTAGCCAGGACTGGTTTGGGTTGCCTGGGCTGAGCGACATGAAAGCATTTGGATGCTGTCCTATAAGCAGTGATAGGTGAGGAAACATCAGCTCAGGACTGGAAGCTTTCCATTGTCCTGCCAGGGTCTCAGGGGAGCCCCTTCTCCCTCCTTCCCACTCTGCAGCTACAAAAAAAGTCCTTTCCCAAAGAAGCACGTCCGGAGGCTTTTTGCCTTGCTCTCTTTTGATTCAAAGTTACTTGAATTGAGGCTGAAAAAAGCCTGGGGTATTGTTACTTGAGATTAGTTGGTAGAGAAATAACAGGAGAGAGATTAGCAATAGAGACCTGGCTTTAGTGGCCCTTGTCCGTGGTGAATTTTAAATATCCCCTTGTCCATGGAACTAGACACTCCAGCTGGGACTGGAGCAAGACAGAAATATACAATAGTTACAAATATCAACAATACATTACAGTTTTACAGAAGAGAATACTGTTTTGTTTTTCTCCTTAGAAACATGGATCTTATTAGGAGAAAGGGCAGAGACGAGGCTACAGTTACCAAGACACATGGAGAAGCTGGGAGTCAGTTTGAAAAAGTTTGTGTCACCAGCAGTTTTCAGGGGCAAGCTGGGTGGGTTAAAAGAAATGGCCTCCTCAGGATTTTGTCGTTTTTCCTTCTTACTCTTCTTCCTTCTTGATCCCCAGTCCTTTGGAGAAAGGGACTTCACGGGAACAAATGTTCTCTCCTCCTTTTATCTTTCCCCTTGAAGTGTGCTTAAGATAGAATTCCTAAAGAAGGCACTGAGAAATCTACTGCACCAAAGTCCTGTTGGTTTCTTTTACCCAAAGATAAAAAGGTGAATATACTGTCTCCTCCAAAGCTTCCCCACCTCTCTCACCGCTGGTGGCAGACTCTCCCCCGTGTGATTGGGACACATAGCTACCTGGTCCCTAGCCCTTTCTGATAATGGTGTAAGTTGGAACGCAAGTTCAGCTGGGTTCTTGATGAGTTTCAGTGAATTCGCCAAACTGACCAGCATCCATTCGCCGCGTCCAGCCCCTAGTTTGCTTGTTTGGGTTGACTTGTTTCTTTCTGCTCTCATTGGTTCAGGAATGAATGGGAAATGGACCAGCAAGTTAAAGCAGGATTTGCCTTCAGACCATTGCTTTCCTCTTCTCTATCAAGACCTTTCTATCAGGTGAACTTCTCAGTGAAGACTCTTAGGTAGATTCCCCAGTGCGTGTGTATTCACACATGTAGGTACAGGTGGGGTGGATGCATATTAAAATTTGGATATGTTCTTTTTTAGCGGGTGGATGGGCTGGGAAAACTTATAATACTCTATTTCGAATTGAGCACAGAATAAAAGCTATACTCCCCCAATACATACACACGCAAGTAAAAGAAAAAAAAAAAAACCAATCGAACCCAAACGGAATACTTTCTAAGGCATAGTATATGCTGAATTTCAATTATTCTGTTTCTATAAGAACTCTATAGGACTCTGGCTATGAAGCCTGAAAAGGTAGGTTCTTAATGATACTTCTGAATTCGTCCTTCAAAAGTGACTCAATAAAATGCTACTTTAAGGTTGGACAAAATACACAAGGAAGGAAGGGCCAGGTCCTACATGACCACAGAAGGCAGAAAGGGCCTTTGGTTACAAGGAGAGTTGCACCAATTGGTTTTCGTTTTTTTTTAAAAAAAAAAAAAAAGAAATCATGTTCAATCTGTACACTTCTCATCTGCTTCAACCAACAAATGAAATGCCTCGACTGGAAGAAGGGGTGGTAAATTCCTTCTCAATATATATGGCTATATTGAAACATGTTCACTTTCCTGATATGTAAAATAGACTATATTATCATTATTATTAATTTTTACAGATAGCATCAGCTCTAAAAATATCTGAATTGGAAATCACAACTATTTACTTTTATCAAAAAGCATTTGTTTTTTTCCCTGAATTTTCACATTTGTGCTGATGGTGGACATTAATGGTGATGAAAACAAAGAAGAGACACGTGAGATGGTCGGAGAACTGTCCCACAGTTGTTCCTCAAGAGGCCCCCAGCTCAGACTGCATGTTCAGCAAAGTGTTTTGGGAGTGCTGCTTCCTCTGCCTGGCACAGGACGCCCTCACACTCTCCCTGCCCCTAAGTCCCTTTGTAGTTGCTGCGTGAATACTCTGAAGATACCTAGGAAGAGTGACGTTCTCGTTTTCTTTGTTAATGCAGCAAAGAACAGGGCTGCTCCCTCTTGGGGGGATCCACAGTCTCTGGAGATGCTGAGAGGTGTTATGAATTGGGTTTGTATACAGCAGAGAAGACGTATTTTTAAAAGTGGTGGAATGATCCCATCTCATCATACGTGTGGCAGGTGGCTCAACCTTATGCCTTATGTATGAAGGGCAGGCAGAACAGCTCCATGATATTTGTGTACTGAGAGGTGAATCATGCCATTGTACTAACAGGCAGACCAGCAACAGATGATATTGAGACTTAAGACTAGGTGAACCAATACTATATCTTTCTTCCATTGGGAAGACATATGCCTGTTACTGTATTGAGGATAAGCAGAACTACACTATTGTACTTGGGACATCATCCATCAATATTACATTAAGAGAACAACATTGTTCCATTGTACTACAGATAGGCAGACCAATAACATGTCATCTTTACTGACAGGTGAGCCAACACTATAGCATTGTATTCATCAGTGGTTCAACCCAATGCCACTGTACTGAGGAACGGCCAACAACACCATGCTGTTGGACTAAAAGCAGGCAGGACAATGTCAGGTCATCAAACTAGGACAGGAAAACCAACACCAAGAAATACACCAGAACCACTCAGGATGCACACGAATACTTATTGCTTTTGTCTGTACTGGCTGCATCGATGGCTGCAGGAAGGAGAGTTGAGCTTTTAGTACAGACAGTGACACTGAAAAACCAATAGCTGGTTGACAAGAAAGAGAACAAAGTAAAACACCCAATGTCCAACTGTCACTGTGTCCTTTGAGATGTGCATGTCTCCTGTATACTCGACTTCATGAGAGGCCCCACCCAAGGGGCAAGAACCCCTCCTGACCCATGAGGGTTAAGGGAAGGCTTCAGAGGGGCGGGGAAGGAGCCCACAGACTTTGATATGGCAGACAGTAATACCAGCACAATATTACCCACGGTGGCCAGAAACAGGCAGGTAGCAACAATCCAACTACAGTCCCAACAATTGGCCCACGGGAAATAGTGCTTGTTTTAAAGTGCAAGATGTTGACACTGTCCCTGGCAGAACCTATTTTTGAAAAACATAAAGTGCTTTTTATTTTAACTTTTTTTTTAACTTGAAAACCACAGAAAACAAAACAGAATTTCTATTATAGTAGGTACTTTCCTTGCTGCAGCAGGAATTATTCAGTCTGAACTGGGCATTTCAATGCGGGGTATTTTTTTCCTTTCATTTTTGCAAGTAAAAAAAATCATATTTTTATACTGTTCTTCAGTAACACACAGTCTCTTTGAATAAACTATTTCTTTTGCATATTTGACACTTGCATATCTTTTGAGTCTACACTAGTGATGTAAAGAAAGCGTGTTCCTCCTCCAACCCTAAAGCAATGCTCTGAGTTCATGCTGTTGGCTGGGTTCCCACCTTCTGAACCCTTCCCAGATTGCCAGGGGGCAATTAGAATTGAGTACAAGTGGTGCAACTCACCCTGATGGTATCTCAAAATAAAATCTCAGGTACTACGGAATACTGAAGTCAATGAAGACATTTGAGTAAGGGTTTTGAGCTGGGATCGTGGCTTATGGCGCAGAGACTTCCCCGTGACCAATCATTCCCTGTAGCTGTCTAACAGTGGAATCCATCCAGGAGGTGATGGACAGGTGTTCCTAGGGGTGGCCGGGCAACATTCAATACCAAATTGGTCAACCCACTCTTTCAACACCAGCCGCTTGTTCCAGCATCCTTTTCCAGCTGAAGCCAGGAGGATTGGAAATGTTGCCCTCCAAGGCTGAGATGGAAAGCCATGAGAGAAGAATGGGGAGTATGTGGCCTCAGTCCTGTCTAAAGTGGTGGTAGTGGTGGCTGTGAGTTACACTCATGTCATCTCCCAAAAAGGGCAATAGAGTTGTTACAAGGAGGTGCTGTGCCCTATGGCTTGGCCAACTTCATGCTGATGGACCTGTCATGGCTCTCAAGGTCTTAGGGAGCCTTCTCTGGAGTCTCTCTTCTCTCTGAGGGCTTTACAGGGCCTTTCTGTTCCAGAGTTCATGCAGAAAAGCTCTGTGGCAGGTAAGCTGGACAGCTCTCCTCTTTGGACCTCACCCAAAAGTCTCTCGTCCAAGGTGGGGCAGTTCAGATGCTCTGGTCTCGTGTGCTTCCATGGGCTCCTCCCCCTGGCAACACACGGACGTCAGGGGAGATATGGTTTTCAAGTTTGCACTTTTCCTGACCACTGGGGCCTTTTCCAGTCAATGCTTCTGTGGAGTAAATACAGTTCTGCCTTAAGAACTTAGGGGAGGTGGGTAAAGGGGAGCTTTCAAAGTGGTTTTTCTCCGATCTTGTCCCTGTGCTGAACTTCGGACTGGTACTCCCAGGGAGGCTTTTGGGGGGGCTAGAGTCCACACTGTAGAGCAGCTGCCCCTCATCATCTGTGTCTGCGTCAATGTACTGGTGGACACCCGCCTCAAAGTTGAACGCTATTGCTGTGTGTTTCTCAGGAGACCGGGGGGGTGTCTTAGCACTTGCTGTGGTGTAGATGGAGGACTCTGGGCTCAGCACAGCCTTGTCCAAAAGTGTGGCACACTCCAGTCCAGCGACAGCAGCTGCAGCACTCCCCCGGTTCCTAAGAGGGTCGTGGTACATCCCTAGAACGGGGAGGAGTGGACTGGGGTCACCCTCCATGAAGTTGACTTTAAGTGCTCGGAGCTTCAAAGGGTTGTTATTTTTCATGGAACTCTTGGGGCTCTCAATGAAGAAACTAGAGTGCTGGCTGGCATCAGGGCTGGGGTTGGCCTCCACAAACCTACCACCACTGGCACCCAGAGCTCCTCGCCAGCCCACATCTGGGGCTGTGCTGCCCCCAGTCTTGCTGGGGAGTGATGTCAAAGGGCTGTGGGAGAATCTGGTGGCCTCAGGGAAGTCTGTGGCACAGCTAATGAAGCTATCAATACTCGACATACTTCGCATGTCGATGACCCCTTCTGTGCGAGTGGGCAGAGGGGCTACGGGGCTAGGGACACTCTCCATTTCAAGTTCTTCCTTTGGTTTGCTCTGTGCTGCTGACTCCTTGGTATTGAGGATGGGTTGGGATTGGGTCTTGGCCATCTTATTGTACATGTCTTCCAACTGCTGAACGTTCAGGTGCTGAGGACTAGAAGATGATCTGGCTTTTTCAGGGGATCCCTGCTCCTTAGTTTCAAAGGACTTACTTGAGCTGGTTTCAGACAGTGTTCTCTTTGTCCATTTCCATTTGTTAGGAGATAAGTGGTTATCTTGTACTTTGTCTTTCTTACCCATATTCTCCCCATTTTTCTCAACTACAATGTCCATCATCTCAATGCTCCGGGCAAAAGCATCCTTCATGTTCATGGATACGATGCTGCCATTCCTCTTGGCTCTCTCCAGAGCCTCTCGCCGTTTGATTGCTTTCTCCTGTCTCTTCTGCTCCTTGTAGAACTCAGAGAAGTTATTGACGATGATGGGGATGGGAAGAGCAATCACCAGGACTCCTGCGATGCAGCAGAGTCCCCCAACAATTTTCCCCAGGAGAGTCTTGGGGTAGATGTCTCCATACCCAACAGTAGTCATGGTGATGGTGGCCCACCAGAAAGAGGCTGGGATGCTTTTGAACTTGGTGTCGTCCTCATCCTTCTCAGCAAAGAAGACAAGGCTGGAGAAGATCATAATGCCCATGGCGAGGAAGAGGATGAGCAAGCCCAATTCATTGTAGCTCCTCCGCAAAGTGAAGCCCAGGGACTGGAGGCCAGTGGAGTGGCGTGCAAGCTTAAGGATGCGGAGAATTCGCATGATGCGGAAGATCTGGACCACGCGGCGGACATTCTGGAATTGCAGCACGCTCTTGTTGGATTCGGTGAGGAAAATGGTGACATAGTATGGCAGAATGGCCAACAAGTCAATGGCATTGAGTGGGCCCTTGAAGAACTTCCACTTCTTGGGCGAGGAGAGGAACCGCAGCAGGTACTCCATGGTGAACCATGCGATGCACACAGCCTCCACGTGGGCCAGCTGGGGGTTGTCTGTGGACTGGCCGAACTCATCGAGGCTCTGTAGCTCAGGCAGCGTGTTGAGGGACAGGGCAATGGTGGAGAGGACGATGAACATGATGGAAATTATGGCAAGGATCTGTGAGGAGAAGAGAGTGGGATTTAGTTATCAACCACCTCACGGCATGATCGTCATAACACCCTGGATCTACAGGGCACTCCTCAATGTTCAAGAGCATTTTCACATCTCACTAGTCGTTTAATGAGCCAAAAAGAGAATTTGTTGTAATCCATTTATTGTCCAGATGTGGAAACCAAGGCCCAGAGAAATGAAATGTTTTAAAGCTATCAGCAAGCCCAGGGTTCAAACATACTTTTTCAGATAGTAACCATTTTATAGGCCCTGAAACACTGCATTCTCTGGTGCAACACCTGACTCTGTAGCTGTAGCATAAAAGCAACTTTGGATAATACATAAATGAATGGGCATAGCTGTGTTTCAATAAAACTTTATTTACAAAAGCAGACAGTAGACCGAATTTAGCCTGTGAACCATGATTTGCTGACTTCTGATCTAGACCAGTGGCTCACACTGGGTGGGGAACTACGTTCACGGAGATGATACTAATGGTAATAGCTATCCTTGATTGAGTGTTCGTTGTGTGCTAGGCACTTTCCATGAAATAGCTCATTTCTTTCTTATAATAACCCTGTTCAGTGCTATTAGCTCCATTGAACAGATGCGGACACTTGGGTTTCCACAACTAGTAAGTGGAAGGGCGAGCATTTTAACCCAGGTCTGGGTGACCCAAGAACACAAGCTCTTAAGGCTGTGTTAAAAGTCGGATGTGGCTGGGTATGGTGCCTCATGTCTGTAATCCCAGCACTTTGGGAGGCCTAGACAGGAGAATCGTTTGAGGCCAGGAGTTCGAGTCTAGCCTGTGCAACATAGTGAGACCCTGTCTCTGTAAAAGAACAAAAGGAAAAAAAAAATCAGATGAAAGCTAACCTTTTGCTGGAAAAATGCCTAGACATTCAAGATTTTGCAGGTAATTCCTAGGGAGGCACAGACATTCTGGGCCCATGTTAACTCTTGATTGGAACCATGTGCTTTTGAGGGCTAAAGACCTTGGCTTAGCTACCTTTGAGTGCCCTGGATCAAGAAGAGGGCTTGGCCCAGACAAAGGGCTCAATGGATATATGTTGAAATTAATAGAATCTAGGCCAGTCTACAGACTGTGCAGAAAAGCAAACAGATGTAATCAATTGCTCTGAGGGTCTTTTTTTTTTTTTTCCAAAAATACAAATCCAATCACACTACTCCTTTGCTTAATAAATCTCCAGGGCTCCTCATGAAAAAATCCAACCCCCTAAACCTGTCTATTGGGTCCCCTATACCTGTCTTACTTTTGTAGATTTTTCCCTTTCTCTTCCTCTGACCCTGCTAAGTGGGAACAGGGGGCCTGGTCACCATGGTTGTATTATTTGATCCTGGCTGCCACTGATCAGAGCACGAAGTTTCGATAAAAAATCTAGGCAGAGCCAATCTGTATACTAGGGCTTAGCCAACCTACCTTTGAGAAATTTGAGCTCAGGAACCCAGGCAGTGAGTGGGCTACAGGAGGGTGAGTCCCTGAATTAAATGTTAAGTAGAATCTAGGCTTGAATCAGCTTCATGATAAGCCCAATCCTCAAGCAACTGTCTCCCAAATGTAGGGGACAGAGATGCCATAAAAACATCAGAGAAAGCTGAACCTTAGCCTAGGCATGGTGGCTTACATTTGTAATCCCAACACTTTGGGAGGCTAAGGTGGGGGAATTGCTTGAGCCCAGGAGTTTGAGACCAGCCTGGTCAACACAGTGAGACCCTGTCTCTACAAAAAATAAAAAAATCTGCTGGATGTGTTGGCACATGTCTATAGTCCCAGCTACTTGGAAGGCTGAGGCGGGAGAATCTCTTGAGCCCAAGGAGGTTGAGGCTGCGGTGAGCCATGACCACACCACTGCACTCCAGCCTGGGTGACAGAGAGAGAAACCCTGTCTCAAAAGAAAACAAAAGAAAAAGGAAAAAAAAGAAAGAAACGAAATTAGCCGGGCATAGCAGCCACGCCTGTATTCCCAGCTACTTGGGAGGTGAGGCAGGAGAATCGCTTGAACCCGGGAGGCAGAGGTTGCAGTGAGCCGAGATCGCACCACTGCACTCCAGCCTGGGCAACAGAGTGAGACTCCATCTCAAAAAACAAACAAAAAAATGAAACAAAAGAAAAAGACAAAGAAAGCTGAACCTTCAAGAAAAGCCAGAGAATGAAGGGAAGGTGCAGATGAAGGAGGAGTGGGGACCACAGGAGGGCCATAGCAAGGTGCAGAGGGCAGCAGTTAAGAGCTGAGGCACTGGTGTCAGCCTGTTTGAGGTTCAAGCCTCAGCTCTCTGCCATTTCCTTACATTGAGCAAGTTATTTAACCTCTCTAAGCCCCAGTTTCCTCATCTAGAAAATGGGCAGATAACAGTATCTACCTCAGAGAACTGCTGTGAAGATGAAATGTGTTAGCACAGGCAAAATGCTAGGACAGCTTCCAGCAGCACGTGGTGAGTGTCTAATAGATGCCAGCTGTCATCACAGGGGAAATCTCAGCCCACATCACCCCATCCACTCAGATCACCCAGCCTTGGGGTGGCCCAGTCTCGGTCTTTGCCTCCTGTCCTTGTTCTGAGACTGTCTGCTGTATCCTGTAAGTCAACCCAATGCTGCATGGGTGAGTGTGAGAGGTTTCTGGCCCTGCAATGAATCCCCAGTAAGGACACATGGTTGTCAAGTCCTTCTCATTTTGACTGTGACCCCTCTCTCTGGCCACTCCTGCCATGGGTTCTCAAAATTCACGCTCCTCTAGTCACACACTATCATCGGTCAATTCTGTATGTCCAAGCTTCTTGCTCACTGTCTGGTGAATTCCAACCCATCTTTTCAAATCCAGCCCACGCGATTCCTTCCCTCTGGAGTTCTCCCTGCTTTCCCCAGGCAGGGTTGACTGCTCCATCCTTGGGTTTCCTCACCATTTTACCATACCTTGGGGATACTTACCACTCATATCCCATCACAGATGTGCGCGTGTGTGTGCATGTGTGTGTATGCGTGCGTGTGTGTGCATGCGTGTGTGTGCGTGCGTGTGTGTGCGTGCACGTGAGTGAGTGTGCTTATTGCTGCTCAGAATCGGTCAGCACTGGGAGGATGGGGATGGGTTCTGAGGTTTATCTGTGGGACCCCAGCACCTGACCCAGGGTGGGACACCTAACAGGCGCTCCCCATGTATTTGTTGGCTGTTGCTCAAGTTCATGGAGCTAGAAGTAGAAGGGTCAGGACCAGAATTCAGTTGTTGTTGTTGTTTTAAGAGACAGTGTCTTTCTCTGTTGCGCAAGCTAGAGTGCAATGGTTTAATCATAGCTTACTGCAGCCTCAAACTCCCATGCTCAAGCAATTCTCCCACCTCAGCCTCCCAAGTAGCTAGGACTGCAGGAGAGTACAATCAAGCCCAACTAATTTTTAACTTTTTTTGTAATGATGGGGTCTCACTTTGTTGCCCAGACTGGTCTGGAACTCCTGGGCTCAAGCTATCCTCCTGCCTTGGCCTCCCAAAGCACTGGGATTACAGGTGTGAGCCACTGCACTGGCCTGGGAAATATTTCTTGGTCATCTACTCTGCGTGAGGCACTAGGCTAGACACTTGGGATGCCACAGGGGGCAAGAGAGTGCCGGTGCCCTGATGGGCCAGCTCTGAAGATGAAAGGGAATGTTCCGAGTTGTGGTGCCTCCCCAGCCTCAGGGGTTCTATAACTTCTGATTTTTTTTCTGTAGTTAAGTCTGACACATCCTATGTTTAAAAAAATAGGTTTTGAGTTTCTTGATTTGCACCCATTGAAAAAGAAATATTCTGTAATATTTTATAAAATGAAATGTTTGAGGCCAGGTGCGGTGGCTCATACCTGTAATCCCAGCACTTTGGGAGGCCGAGACAGGTGGATCACCTGAGGTCAGGAGTTCAAGACCAGCCTGGCCAACGTGGTGAAACCCATCTCTACTAAAAATACAAAAAATTAGCCAACCATGGTGGCAGGCGGCTGTAATCCCAGCTACTTGGGTGGCTGAGGCAGGAAAATCGCTTGAACTTGGGAGGTGGGGGTGGCGGTGAGCCGAGATCATGCCATTGCACTTCAGCCTGGGCAACAAGAGCGAAACTCTGGCTCAAAAATAAATAAAATAAAACGTTTGATGTATACAAAAGTAGACCTACTTTATATATAATTTATGAACCATAATCAAATGAACACCTAGAACCCACCATCCAAATGGAGAGACAGAATAGGCAGCAGTAACACTGACACTTCCTTTGTGTCCTTCCCACTCCAGAGACAACCTCTGTGTGCAGTTTTTCATCCCTTGGTTTCTCTGTATGATTTTCAATAAGAGTGTATGGGTCCCTAAATTGTCATTTTGTTGCGCTATTTTTTTTTAAAGAGATAGAGCCTCCCTCTGTGGCCCAGGCTAGAGTGCAGTGGTGCAATCACAGCTCGAATGCCTAGGCTCAAACGATCCTCCTGCCTTAGCCTCCCGGGAAACTTGGACTACAGGCACATGCTACCATGCCTGGCTATACTGTGTAGAGATGGGGTCTTACTATGTTGCCCAGGCTGGTCTTGAACTCCTGGCCTCAAGCAATCCTCCCACCAGGGCCCACAAAGTGCTAGGATTATAAGTGTGAGCCACTGCTCCTGGACTTCCCTCAGTTTTGACACTATACTGTATGTATTTTGCTACTTGTATCACTCTTTCCTTAATGGTAAAAACAAAAAATCAAAAAAGCCTACTCACCTTCTTTGTTTCATTTTAGCTTTATTCTAAGAAATAATATGCAAAATTGCTGATTTTTCATGCCAGGGCTATATGTATTAAATATTCACCAAAATAAATATGTGATTGTTGGAATAACATCTTGGCAGCACACTTTTTAGCGCTCCTGTGTTGAGGTGAGGAGTGTGGGTCCTGGAGTTGAAATTCTAGCTCTTGCCATTCATTGGTAGGATGGCCTTGGGCATCCAAATGTTCACTGCCTCAGTTTCCTTATTTGTAAAATGAGGACATACTAGTGGTTTTTAAGGGGATGATTTTTACTCCTAGGGGACACTTGGCAATTTTGGCAGAAATTTTTGGTCATTACAACTGGTGGGAGGGGTGCTCCTGACATCTTGGGGGTGAAGGTCTGGGATGTCACTAAATGCCCTACAATGCACAGGACAGCCCCCATGGCAAAGAATGATCCAGCCCGAAATGCCATCAGTACTGAGGTTGAGAAACTCTGGGACACGCCAATAGTCAGCCCCTCACAATTGTGGAGTTGGGGACACGGACTGGGTCAGAGAGGTCAGTCAGTGGGCTTTGGGCTGAGCCCTACAGGAAGCTGCTCTTGTCTGGCGACTTCTGGCAGGAGGGCGCCTGCACAGGGAGGAATGGATTCCCGGGGAGTCTGTTCCTTTAAGAGCTGGGAGGTCCTATTTTCCCCCAGAGGCTAGCAGGGGAAGCCTGCTTTGGTTTCTAACCCCCAGACAACTCCAGGGAAGGCCCACATAATTGATGTTCTGCTGACAGATGCATGAATTATGCACCCAGCTATTGTCCAGACCTAAGGCAGCACCCACTTTGTACTGAGACTGCCCTCCCTCTCCCCATCCCTCAGCCCAAGGAGGCCTAGGAAACGAGCGAAGCAGGGGCAGGGGCCCTACTGGACCCCAAGGTGTGGGGGTAGGGGGGAGTGCCTGCTGCTCAGGGTTGGGTTGGGAGGTTCGAAGCACACCTGGCATCTGTCTGTGTGTATGTGCATCACACAGCATGTGCGGTAATGCAGTGTGGGGGTCTCCCCTGACCCACTCCTCCTGGCCCCACCTGCGAGACCTTTTTCTTTTCCAGACTCAATGAGGCCCTTAGAGTTAGGGCCACACTTCCTGCCTGGGGAACTTCCCAACGTGAGTTAAGCCCTCTGTGCCTCAGTTTCCCCATCTGTAAGACGGGGATCATTGCAAGACTGCAGTGAGAATTCAATGAACTCAAAATGCCCTTAGCTAGTGGCACAGTTACTTTAAACTTTAATAGTATTTATTTCTCCACATTTCTTTACATTTATTTATAAGCTGATTTTGGACTTGAGTTTGAGTCCCAGGGCTATTAATCCCCAGCTGTGTGGCTTTGGACAAGTCACTCCCCCTCTCTGAGCCTCTGTTTCCTTTTCTCTAAAATGAAGATAAAGGTAACTGAGCACTTGACACCTAAAAGCTACCTAATATATAATGTTATTAAACTATTATTCAGGGCCAGGCGTGGTGGCTCACCCCTGTAATCCTAGCACTTTGGGAGGCCGAGGTGGGCGGATTACCTGAGGTCAGGAGTTCAAGACCAGCCTGGCCAACATGGTGAAACCCATCTCTACTAACTATACAAAAATTAGCCAGGTGTGGGGGCGCCTTTAATCCCAGCTACCTGGGAGGCTGAGGCAGGAGAATCACTTGAACCCAGGAGGCGGAGACTGCAGTGAGCTGAGATCAAGCCACTGCACTCCAGCCTGGGTGACAAGAGGGAAACTCCGTCTCAAATAAATAAATTATTATTCAGATAATTTATGGTCAGCCCCACCCCTAACCTCTGTGCTGGTTGCTTTTGGAACCAGGAGTAGGTGTATAGACCCCAGTGACTGCCTAAGGCAGCATGCATCCTCTAAACAGCTTGTGGACCCAGATGGACTGTGTTGATTTGGTTTCTGGGATAAGCCCCAGGAGTGGGGAACTGGCCACCACCTGGGAGTCCTCCCGGCCTCAGCTCAGGCCTGGACAGGCCTCTGCTTTTCTGGGATCTGAGCCCAGTTGGGCTTGGCAGAACTCCAGGAACCCGGGGAGCAGAGGCAGGAGCCAGTACCAGAGACTGGGAGGCTGTCCTCAAATTCCCTGTGAAGAGGTTCTGGATCCTGGAGCCTACCTGTCTGCACCAAATGGGAGAGGGGGCTTTGGTCCTCTGGGGGAAAAGATTGGCAGGTGGGGATCCCCAGGGTGGAATCCAGGAGTGCTGGAGCCAGGCCCTCCTCATCCTAATTGTCGACTCTGGTGGTTGATCACAGAGAGGCCTAAGGTCTGTTTATCGTGGCCTCTGCACACTTCTCTGCTGTTCCAGGAATGTGGATGAGGCACAGACTGGGGCACAGAAAAGGGCTCAAGCTCCCCGCTGGGAAGATGAGGAAACTCAAGCAGAGAATGGAAGAGACTTGCCCACAGTCACACAGCCCACTGCGGTCAATACCGTTCAGTAACACTAGAAGCTTTGGCAAGCTGGAAGCCGCACCTAGTGTTTAGGGCTTGCAAATTGCTCTTCATAAACATGCAGGTTTATAGCTGCAGTATTCATAATAGCCCCACAGTGGAAACAACCCAAATGTCCATCAACTGATGAGTGGATAAACAAAATGCAGCTATCCATACAATGGAATATTCTCATCCATAAAAAGGAATGAAGTGCTGATATTTGCTACGACACAGATGAACCGTGAAAACATTATGATAAGTGAGAGAAGTCAGACACAAAAAGCCACTTATATGATTCCACTTATATGAAATGTCCAGATAAAGCAAATCTATAGAGACAGAAAGTAGGTCAGTGGTTGCCAGGGTGGGGGATAGGGATTAACAGTTAATGAGCATAAAGGATCTCATTAGGATGAAAATGTTCTAAAAACTGATTTAGGGCAAAGGCTGCACAACTTGGTAAAATTTAATAAAAATTATCGAATTGTATGCTGGAAATGGGTGCGCATTGTATGATATGTAAAGTAAAGCCTCAATAAAGTTATATAAAAAGTTGCTTTCCATAAAGAGAAGCCCATTGCTTTTCTTTTCTTTCTTTTTGAGACAGAGTCTTGCTCTGTCACCCAGGCTGGAGTGCAATGTCGCGATCTCGACTCACTGCAACCTCCGCCTCCTGGGTTCAAGCGATTCTTGTGCCTCAGCCTCCTGAGTGACTGGGATTACAGGTCACTATGTCCAGCTAATTTTTGCATTTTTAACAGAGATAGGGTTTCACCATGTTAGCCAGGCTGGTCTTAAACTCCTGACCTCAGGTGATCCACCCGCCTTGGCCTCTCAAAGTGTTGGGATTACAGGCGTGAGCCACTGCACCGGGCCTTTTTTTCTTTTTTCTTTTTTTTTTTTTTTTTGAGACAGGATCTCACTCTGTTGCCCAGGCTGGAGTGCAGGGGTGTGATCTTGGCTCACTGCAGCCTCAACCTCCCTTTTCGTATTTTTTGTAGAGATGGGGTTTTGCACGTTGCCCATGCTGGCCCATTGCTTTCCATCCCCACAACATATGGATAGTTCAAAGGAGAGAATAAGAAGCTGAGCAAGCCACAGAACTGCTGTAAGCCCTGCAGCGACTCCTCATTCTCTCAGTTAAGTTCCAGTTCCTGTGCATTTAGTTGGCATGTGCTTATTGAGCACTACTAAGTGCTATGCTAGTTGCTGAGGGTGCTGCATGAATAAGAAAGAAAATTTCCCAGCCTCATGGAACTGGTAGGGAGAGGCAGACCAAAAAAACCCAAAAATGTAAACCAGGGAAGAGGCAAGGTGATGTCAGATAGTGTTAGGTGCTGTGAGTTACTGAGAAAAGCAAACCAGGGGGATCGATGGAGAAGCACTAGGGGTGTCCACAGGAGGCCGAGTGGTCAAGGCAGGCCTCTCTTAGGAGGTGTCTGGTTGCTGAGACTTAAAAATAAGGAGTGTGTGTCATTCAAAGATGCGAACAGTCTAGGCAGAAGGCACAGCACGTATGAAAGCCTTGGGTGGGAATAAGCCTGGTATATCAAGCAACCCAAAGAAACTCAGTGTGGCTGGGGCTGCATGAGTGAGAGCGGGAGAGCGGGGTGAGCCTGATGAGATCTGAGGAAGAGATTTGGGCTTTATATTAAGATCACCTTTCTTCTCTCCCCTGACTATTTCCCCTATTCCCACTGTATTCCACACTGAATCCCGGAGAAACCACTTACAGTTGCCAAACTACACCACCATGGGTGCTTGCAGCTCTAGATCTTTGCTGTTCCCTCTGCCTGGAGTACCCTTCCTCCTACTCCAAACCCACTTCTCCTGGCTGCCTATTCAGGCCTCGGCTTTGGGGCCACTTGCCCCAGCGAGTCCTCTCTGGACCCCCGGTCTGCATTGGGTATATCATTTCTTTGAGCTCCCACAGCCCCTGCGCATCTCTGATCACAGCCCTGGTGCTGCTGAGCTGAAATTGTTTTCTCCTTTCTGTCCCACACTAAAGTGTCAGCTCCATGAGGGCCTGGACTGGGTCGGTCTTGTCCACTGCCGTGTCCCCAGCTCCTGAAACAGTGCTTGGTACAGATGGGAGCGTCCTACATAGCTGACAAATGAATGAACAAACGGATAAAGAAAACCGAGGCTCAGAGAATGAAGCGACTTTTCCAGAGTCTCGCAACTTGTAAGCGGTAGTTCCAGACCCGCAGACTTGAACTCAGGTCTGTGGATCTCCCCAAGACATTTTCAAGGACATAGGAGGAGGCGACTGCTGGCCCATCAAACCTTCGGTCCTTTTATGGTGCTTCCGCTTCCCCCAGCTTTAAGTGGGGATTATAGCTGGGGAGTTTTAATTAGAAGGGTCACTGGTGCAGATCCGATTAAGGGGATTGGGAGCAGTCTGATGGGGTTGCCCGCATCCCCTACAGGCAGTGGCTCCTGGCAGAGGATTGGTGAGACATTGGAGTCAGGAGCCTGCAGGGGGCGCTCGTGGGCTCAAAGGGACAGGAATCCTGTGCTTGTACAACAAAGGATGAAGGCAGAGGGCTTTGCCATGAGAAGAAAACAGTCTCAAAGATGGAAAGAGGATGCAGGGCCAATGTGGAGGGCGCCCTAGCCCTTATAACCCAGAGGCTTTGCTGCTGGGAAGTTTATTTTTACTTGGTTGACCGAGTTTCAAAATTGGGAGATTTTACATAAAAATCCAGATTTTCAGATTCTTTTGGAAAATTAGATGCTCTGTCTTCAGTCAACCTGCATTCCCAGTGGCAACCACTGGCTGGAGCTAAGGAATAGCAACCCCTTGGGACAGGGAACCGGCTGCCCAGTGTGCCACAGGCCCTTCACCTGTTTTGTGATCTGTTTCTGAGGCAGCTGGGTTTGCAGTCACTGACCCACCTGAGGCGATAATGAAGACAACACCTGCCATAGGGTGTGAAGAACTTTCCGGACAAGATCTGCATCGGACTCCACAAACCAGGAACATGGGGGTCACACGTGCTATACACTGCCCTATTCTGTTTCCCCATACCCAGGAGTCAGGAGTCAGGAGCCTGCAGGGGGCAGGCTAAGAGCTAAGAAGGATGAGCAGGAAGTAACCAGGCAGAGTGAAGAGAAAAGCATTCCAGGCGGAGGGAACAGTGTGGGAAAGGCCCCATGGCAAGAATATAGTGGTTGCTAAGTCTGATCAATTCAAGTTCACCAACATCTGTGCATCCGTTCCATTCTCTCCACCTGCACAGTCCCCACCCTCCCGCATCAAGACTTCTTTCTGGCCTCCCCAAAACCACTCTCTGGCCCACTATTGCAAAGACCACTAGCTGTCACCAATATCTGTTCTTCCCCTCTTCCATTGTCATAGAGTTTTAGCTGGACCCAGGGCTAACCAGAATAAAGACCACATTTCCCAGCTTCCCTTGCAGTTAGATATGGCCATGTGATTAACATTGGCCAATGGAAGGTGAGCAGAAATAATACAAGCCCTGTCTCCTTTTCCTCCTTCTTGCTGGCTGGGAGGCAGATGTGCTGGGCAGAGCTGGAGCAACTGTCTTGGATCTGAGATGGAAGCGAATCCCAGCGCTAGACTGGCCCTTTACGGAAAAAGTTTGCCAGCTCCTGGTCTATCTCATAACATCCATCTTGTTTAAGTCACTCACTGTATTTTGGGGTCTTTGTTACAGCTGTTTAGTCTCTCCCTGCCTAACTCTCCAGCCTTCTCTTGTTCCATGATCCTCTCTGCCCTCTCCTCTCAGGTACATTAACCAGTAACCTTCCTTTGGTCGTTCATAGTCTCCACTATCTTCTTGCCATGGGGCCTTTCCCACACTGTTCCCTCTGCCTGGAATGCTTTTCCCTTCACTCTGCCTGGTTACTTCCTACTCATCCTTTTTAGCTCAAGATCACCTGTTCGAGGAAGCCATCCTTGACCTTCCTAGCCAAGTCAAATCCCAATCACAGACTCTCATAGCACTATTATCCTTTTCTTCATAACACTGTTCAAGTTGCAATTTTGCAGTAATGTCCACCTCTGCAGACTGTAAGCAGTGTGAGGGCAGGGGTTATATCTGATTTTTCTCTATCTTGAATCCTTAGAGCACATAGTTGGTTTTCAATACATATCTATGCAACAAAGGATCTCATTTCATCCTGATAACAGTCCTACAGGCTGTGCTGTGCCTCCACCTGTTTCATAATTGGGGAAACTCAGGCTTAGAGGACAAATATCCAGAGGAACACTTAAGAAAATAATAGATGGCCAGGCATGGTGGTGCAGGCCTGTAATCCCAGCACTTTGGGAGGCCGAGGTGGGCAGATCACTTGAGGGCAGGAGTTTGAGACCAGCCTGGCCAACAAGGTGAAACCTTGTCTTTACTAAAAATACAAAAATTAGTCAGGTGTGGTGGCGTCTGCCTGTAATCCCAACTACTCGGGAGTCTGAGGCAAGAGAATCGCTTGAGCCTGGGAGGCAGAGTAGTGACACTGCACTCCAGCCTGGGCAACAGAACAAAACTCTGTCTCAAAAAAAAAAAAAAAAGAAAAAGAAGAAGAAGAAGAAACTAGTAGAGAAAGAGTTTAAATTGATGTTTACTAGACTTTGATGCCCTTCTTTATTTAAAAAAAATATATATACTTGGGACCTTTCTTATCCTAGTATCCTGGGGTCTGGTTTTTAACTTACACCTTCACTTGAACCGTCTCCCTGAGGTAACTGCACTCTTCTTAACAAGCCCTGGGTTGGGCAACCTCTTCCTAACAGGCCAGCCAGGTTCCCACAAGCCTCTCCAAAGGCAGGAATTCTGGGAGGTGGTGATGTCACCATCTTGTGCCCACCTGAGGACAATGGTCTCTGGTGGAGGAGGAGGAGGGACTCAAAACGGATCCCTGCAGAGGGAAGTGAGGATGAGGAGGCTTGTCTCTGGAGGGGAGAAATGCGGGACAGTGTGCTCCCTGCCTGGGTGATTGCCAATTCCCTATATTTGCCGAGGACATGAGCAGTTGAGGGAGGAACTGTCAGTGTTAACTGTGATGAATGGCATGGGTCCATTCCTGTTGTTGAGAGCAATGTATTGAATGAAAAATGAGGAGTGCAGGAAGTGTTAGGCAAGGACAATGTCCCCAGGTTCTGCCGGCCACAAACCAGTTCCCTTGTCCTCTGAGTCTGGCAGGAGGGGAACTGGGGAGGGTAGTCTCTGAGAGCTTGACCAAGGTGGCTGGGGTTGCTAATGGAAGCTAATTACGTGAGTCTGGAGAGATGCGGGGGTTAGGTGCTACTCTGGCTAATGTCAGAATAATGGCTCTGTGAGTGGTCTTTTTTTGATAATAGCCAGATTTTCTGGTTAATGTCCAATCTACTTTTTGAAAGAGACATTTGGGTGGCTTAACAATAGATCTTTCTCATCTATTATGAAATTATAGCAGTTTAGTCTCACTGGAGATTCATACAGAGGTGAAATGGACACGTGGGTAGTCTGGAGACCTACTTTTAATTCTGGCTGGGCATCCTTAGGCAAGTGTCATCACATCTCTGATCTTTCTCATGCAGGATCCACTGAGAGTCTAATGGGTCTCCAGTACAGTTCCTTTCTAGGTGGCAAGGATCTAGTGGCTCTACCATCTCAATAGGTGGCCTCCAGTCTTGCCAAGGCAGAGGAAGGGACAGTGTGGACAAGTCACACTTGCTCTTAAATGCCTGCACCCAAAAGTGATACACATAATTCCCTCCCTCAATAGTGAGGCCTCTGGTCTCTTACTGTGTCCTCCAGGGGGACACAGTAAGTGCTTTGAAACTTACAAAATGCTTTGTAACAGGCTAAGGAGATGGTCCCCAGTATGGGTGTGTGCAAAATATGATACACTGGAGTGCAGAAACAAATGACTGGCATTTCTACCCTTTACTGTAAACCAAACAAACAAAACAAGAAATCAAGTTTTCCTGATGTTAAGTCCACGAATTAACGTCGGGATCTTTGTTCACTCCGTATGTCAGGCAGCCTTGGAGAAAGGAGAAGTGCCCTGGGGGAAGCGTAGGGGTGCTTCAGCTTAGCGGGGTCGGCAAGGAAGCCGTCACATTTTTGTTTGATGGCCACAATGCCACGTATGTGTGTCTGGGGTGGACAGACTTCTAGCACTCATGGGTGTCTGGTTCCAGTCTTCTTCCTGGGCATAATGTCTATTTCCTAGAGGCAGTGGGGCGGAGATATCTGGTTCTGCATGGGCTCTGTGTGGATACTGGCAGAGGCATTTAAGAGTGGGTGTGAGTTCTTCACACACAAACTTTGATGGGTAAAGTCAAGAGATTGTGGATTTGTTCACTATTGTAGCACAATCTAGCATCTTCTGACTAATTCATCTGGTCGAGTCAGGTTACAGATTCTATTCTCTGATTTTAAGCTAACTAGTCCTCTCAGACAAAGATGAATGGCTTACAAAGATCCTGGAAAACGGGCATGGTGGCTCACACCTACGATCCCAGCACTTTGGGAGGCTGAGATGGGAGGATCACTTAAGGCCAGGAGTTCGAGACCAGCGTGGGGAACGTAGTGAGACCTTCCCTCCCCCCAGTCTCTAAAGAAATAAAAATAAAACATAAAGATCCTGGTAAAGCCACAAGGGTTTGGGGGTAGTATTAGTAATGGCAACACAGGAGAACATCAAGATAGTGGCTGAACTGAAGCTTCCCCCACCCGGTGGTCCGAGCCCTTTGGCAGTGACAGCACGAAGTTAAAAATAATGATGATCTCATCAGATCTGACAAGAGGTTGGCCAGAAAAGGGTTGAAATGATCAGGAAGACTCTTTGTATGTGAATTTTCATCTACTCTCTTTTACAGTGAGCCCTATTTTCATTCATTCATCAAAGAAAGAAGGCAGGATAAATGAAATTTGATAAGGAATGAACGAGCTGGATCCAGGGGGAGGGAGGCACTAGAATGCGTTGGTTAAGAACCGGGACTTACATTTTCATCTGTTTCCTAATTTTCCAGCTGTGAGGCCTTGGATAAGTTTCTCAACCTTCCTGAGCCTCCATTTCTTCATCTGTGCAACAGGGACCACCAGGGTTCCTCCCTCACTGGGTTGTCATATGGGAATTCAATGAGAGAATGCATGTGGTACCTGGCATGCAGTAAGGCCTCGATGAATGTCAGATGTTCGTTTGTTTCAAAGCCGTGAGGAGTACTTCGCCTTGATATCAGGAAGACTGTTCTAATGGCGGGAGCTGTTACAATGTTGTTATTCAATGGAGGGAGGCCAAAGAGAAGGGTGGAATCAGCAAGACCTGGGATCAAATCTTGCCCCTGACATTTACTGGCTGTTTGAATTTACACAAGGAACTTCATCTCCCTGAGCTTCAGTTTCCCCATCTATAAAAAGTGACTATTAATACCTACATGGTCAGATTCTTATAAGGATTTGTCTCATTCATTCATTCATTCATTCATTCATGTGGGGATGTGCCAGGTAATCCTTTAGGCCCTGGTGATACTGCAGTAAACAATTCAGGCAAAAATCCCAGTTTGCACGGAGCTGAGGGTTTTATAGAGGGAAGGGGCACACAGTGCACAGTAATAAGTCAACAGGATCATTTCAGGCTGTGATAATTGCTATGAAAAAATGAAGCTGGTCAGGGGAAAGAGAATGACTATGAGACGGTTTACTTTAGCTGGGGTGATCAAGGAGGGCCTCCTTGTGGAGGTGACATTTGAGCTGAGACCTGAATGATAAGGAGGAGTGGGCCACATGACCATCAGTGGGAAAAGCATTCCAGGCAGAGGGAACAGTAAGTGCAAAGGCCCTGAGGTAAGAATGTGTTTGGCAAGTGTGGTTGAAGTAGGGTAAGTGGAGGGGAGAGTAAGGAATGTGGTAAGGGGGACAGACCTTAGGGTGCCTCTAGGCCACACACAATGAGTGCAGAACATGCTATTTTTATTAGTATCATTAGCAGCAGTCTTCCTCTGACTCCCTTTTTCGTCCCCCACTAAGGATCTCCTTTGGAAAATAAGAACATCCATTCTTGTGGTTCTCCTGGAAGATTCCTTCAGTTATTCAGCTGTTCCAGAAGAAAACATTCAGGGCAGCAACACTCCAAGTCCTTGGTCTGGTTGTTGAAGGGGAGGTTGACTCATTAGAATGTAAGGAATAATTGCATTAATTGTCCAGGAAAGTGACAAGGAGGTGACTCTGGTCATGCAATTTTGAGCTTTGGCTTCAACCTTTGGGGTCCTCGCCCTGCCACCTCACATTCTCTCAATTCTTGAGGCTAAGGGGTGAGATCTCTAGGGGCCTCGGGCCACTTTGAGGACAGCCATGTGTGCAAGAGACAAGTCTCCATATTCTACTCTTTCACCGAATCCTGATTTTCAACTGGCTTCTATGACTACTTTGCTTAAAGATCACACCGCCAAGCCTCAGCCTCCCCTGCAGCTAGAAGGAGGTCACATGCTTGGATCTGGTCAATAAGATGGGTGTGGGAGTGTTGTGTGGGACTTCCAGAATCTCTTTTTTTGTTGTTTTTTGTATTATTATTATTATTATTATTTTGAGATGGAGTCTCACTCTCTCGCCCAAGCTGGAGTGCAGTGGCACAATCTTGGCTCACTACAAACTCTGCCTCCCAGGCTCAAGCGATTCTCTGCCTCAGTAGCTGGGATTACAGGTGCGCAACACCATGGATGTAATCAGTAGCTGGGATTACAGGTGCGCACTCTTGAGTAGCTGGGATTACAGGTGCGCACCACCATGCCTGGCTAATTTTTTTGTATTTTAGTAGAGACGGGGTTTCACCATGAGCCACGGCACCAAGCCCCAGAATCTTTTTAAAGCAGGGAAGGCTGCCTCCTCTTTTTAGATCTTCCTCTATCCTGCTGCCAGGGATGATTACATGATTGCTGGAACTCTAGCAGCCACTGAGAGTCATGAGACTGAAAACCCCGCTCTGGGAAAAGCAGAGCAGAATGGTGGAATGAGGCTGGAGCCATGATAACTTTATAGAGCCATGGTACTAGTTCTGGACTATTTTCATGTGGACTGATGAGAGAAATATACTTCTCTCCCTGTCTCTCTTTGTTATAGCAGCCAGGCCTAGATTCTAATCAGCACCACAAAGGTTAGCCCAGTAATTCTCCAGCATATGGAGAATACAGAGTACAACTTACACATGGACTGCCAACCCATCTGATAGTAACACAGGCAAAAAGACACCGGTTGCCCAGAATAACATAGCAATGGACAGGGAACAAGTTGCTATGAACACAACTCCACTCCATGGAGCTTGAGTAGTTCCCTGTGTCCTTAACCAGCTCCACTCCACACCCTTCCTTCCTTCCCTTTCCGGACTCTCAGGAGACTCTCATTTTCCTGTTCTAAGAGATCAACAGAGACCTCCGCACCTTCTCGTTTGCTGTTCCCTGGGCCTGGCCTGGAGAGACGTTTTCCTGTCACCTCCCCTGCCCCTTCACCAATTTGCTTTCTTCCTTCTTTCAGGACTCAGTAGCAATGTCACCAGCTTTTCCTAGACTGAATTAAATTGAGTCAGGCCTTTGATTGCCCTGTCACAGCAGTCTTTGTGAAATCAGGTTTCATCACTGTCCTTCTTAAAGTCCTCCAGTGGTGTCCTGCTGCACTCGAAACAAGGTCCAAACTCTTATGGAGGCTGCAGAGCCCTGCCTGACTTGGCCCATGTTGACCTCTCTGATCTCTTTTCCTCTGTGCTCTCCCACACGGTCACTCCCTTCCAGCCACACTGGCCACCTGTCTGCTCTTCCACATGCCAAGCCCACTCCTGACTCAAGACCTTTGCACTTGCTGTTTCTCTGTCTTGAACGTCCTCATCCCAGATTGTCTGTGACTGGCTCCTTCTTATCTTTCACATTCTCTCCTTAGAGAGGCTGTCCCTCACTGCCTGATTAAAAATACCCTCTTCCGGCTGGGCGTGGTGGCTCACGCCTGTAATCCCAGCACTTTGGGAGGCCGAGGTGGGTGGATCACGAGGTCAGGAGATCGAGACCATCCTGGCTAACATGGTGAAACCCCGTCTCTACTAAAAATACAAAAAATTAGCCAGGTATGGTTGCGGACGCCTGTAGTCCCAGCTACTCGGGAGGCTGAGGCAGGAGAATGGTGTGAACCCAGGAGGCGGAGCTTGCAGTGAGCCGAGATCGTGCCACTGAACTCCAGTCTGGGAGACACAGCGAGACTCCATGTCAAAAAAAAAAAAAAAAAGTACAAAAAACAAAAAACAAAAAAAACAAAGAAAAAAACCTCTTCCTCAGTCACTCACTCTTGCTGCACTGTTTTACCTCCTTGGTGATTTGTCACAATCTGCAGTCACTTTTTTTTTTTTTAGACAGGGTCTCAAAAGGGTACAGTTGTGTGATCATAGTTCACTGCATCCTTGACCTCCCAGGCTCCGGCAATCCTCCCACCTCAGCCTCCCGAGTGGCTGGGACCACAGATGTGCGCCACAATGTCTAGCTATTTTCTTTTTTCTTTTTTCCTTTTTCTTTTTGTAGAGATGAGGTCTCACTATGTTACCCAGGCTGGTCTCAAACTCTTGGGCTCAAGGAATCCTTCCATCTCAGCCTCCCAAAGGGATAAGGGATGGGATTATAGGTGTGAGCCACCATGCCCGACCAAGTCGTTTTGTTTATTTGTTTGTTTACTCATTTATTTTCTGCTTCTCCACCAACCCAGGTTAGCACATCGAGGGCAGGGACTGTGTCTGTTTCACAAGGCTGGATCCCCACTGCCCAGCACAGAGCCAGAGATGGGGTTGGCACTCAACAAATACTGGTGCACTGAACGACTGCCTGAATGAATGAATAGGCGAATGGTTTGTCGGTTGGTCAGCTGGATGGAGGGATGGATGGATGAATGGGTTTAGAAGCCATGACCCCAACTGGACCACCCAAATGCGGTATGTTTACTGAGCACCCCTCCTATGCAAGGCATTATTGGAAAATGCAAGCTTGAATTAGCAGCTGAATGCCTGATACTAATGATATAATAACAGCTGATATTTATTGATTTCTCACCAAATCAGGCACTGCGCCAACCGCATTGCATGACCAATCTCATTTACTCCTTATCTCAACCCCAGGAGGTGTTCCTGCTTTGCAATTATGAAAACCAAGCCTCAAAAAGGTGAGGTTCCATTGGAGGAGGAAACATCTGGGCTGGAGTGTGAGGGCTAGAGATGGATTCCAGCAGGCAGAGATGGGAGTAGGGGGTGTTCTAGGCAGAGGTAACTGCATATTCAAAGGGTTGGAGGTGGGGAACAATAGTTAATTCAGTTTGACTGGGGCAGATGTGCACAGAGAGAGAAAACTGGCAAGAGGGGAAGCCACCATTTACTGCACACCTGCGACGTGTAAGGTACCAAAGCGTTTATTCACCATCACCCCAGGAAGTAGCTCCTCTTTTCACCTTCATTTTTCAGAGGATGGATCTGAGGCTTGGAGCCACTAAATAACATGCCCAGAGCCACACAGCAGGATTAGGACTTGAATTCATGCCTGTCTCACTCTGAGGCTGGGTCAGAGATGGATAGTCAGGGGTTCAGGAGGGAGTTGACAAGGCTAGCTATGGAGTCACTGAGCATGTACCAGGAGCCAGGCACAGCATATTATCTCATTTAATCCTCACAAGTACCTAGGAGGTAGGTATTAGCATGGTAGATATGTTTTTGGATAGTTTAGCATTGTTTTTTGGGAATCGTTCCTCCTCCACAATCATGTATTAAGTGAAGTTGACCCTGTTTCTCAGTTTCAGGGGGTAACAGTGAGATCCAAGCTTACCAGTTAGGATCATTCATCTCCCTGGCCACAGAGATTACTTTAGTAGTGTGGGCATGACACAAATTGGTTAATCAGGGTTCATCTTGGAACTTTTTCTCGAATTATTGGGAAAGAGGTGGTCTCTTTCATCAGGGGCTGTTGAGTTGACAGGATACCAACCAGAAGGGGCTGGAGAGTCAACTCTGGCTCTCTGGGGAAAAAAAAATCTGCCCAAGAATGTAGCCAAAGCAGAGGGACTCTGTGCCAAGACACAAAGACAGGTTTCTAATGACATTATTTGAGCACCTGGATCCAGCCATCCCTGAAGCCATCCCTTTGGATTTTTCAACAATATGAACTGATGAATGCTCTTTTTGGATTAGGCCAGTTGGGCTGGATTTCTGACCCTTGCAAATAAAGTGACCTGACTTAACAAAATTGTTATCTTAATTTTACAGGTGAGAGAGCTAAGATTCATAGAGGCAAAATGACTTGCTTTTAGGATCCATAGGAAGGAAGGGGCTGAATCACACTGAGATATCACAAAGAAAGTGCATGGAGCCTACCAGGTCCTCAAGAAATGCCAGTTCCCTTCTTCCATAGACCAAGGAGTGGTAGAGAGAAGGATGGGAGGAGGTATACCCACTGGTGGAAGCTCCCCCATGAGCTCCAAGCTTCTAGGCAGATTTTAGATTGCATCTGGAATCCTCCAAACTTTCCCAGCCTGCACTGGGGTCTGGCAGGAGCAGGAACCAAAGCCCAGGAGTTGACATACAAAGTGAACCAGCAGTCAGATGTCAGCATTTGAACAAAATTCCTGAGGATCCCACTCTCTCCAAAAAAGTGTCATCCAAGAGTCCTGGCTGCAACACAGGGTTTCCACAGAAGGGCCAGAAGTCCTAGCACTTCTCAGGAGCTTATGCTTAGTAGGATCTTGCACAGAATATTGTTTCAGTACCAAAAGGATTCTGTCACTTGAACTTCTCAAAGCTCCTTCACATTGGAACTGGACAGAGAGTAAGGGGTTAGCCTACAAACTTTGACTTTGGACAAAGTTGAGTTCCAATCCTGGTCCTTGCCAGCTGGGTGACTTTCAGTACATTACTTAACCTCTCTGAGTCTCCCGCGTGAAACAGGCAGAATTGGAAGATGAAGTCAGACAAAACAGGTAGACACTCTTAGTACAGAGTTTGGAACCTCTTCAGCTTTTGGGCAAGCAGATGAGTTCTAGATATAGGTAGAACTCTGGCATGGATGATCCCATTATCTCCCTGAGCCTCAGCTTCCTCATCTGTAAAATGGGGCTCAAAATAATACCCCCCGCACAGGTGGTTGTCAGGCAGCAATGAAATCGTGCATGGCAAATGTGTACCCCAGGGTATGCGTGTGAACCGAGGCCACCCTGCCAACAGGAGGGCCCCTCATCCACCGGCAGGGAGTTTTGGCTCACTCAGTGAATTTGTTGCCAACATTGATTTTCCCTATGAATTCACATTTGAGCTTCTCAAGAAAAATCTGAAGCTCTGGGTATTCTTGGTCCATGCTGCTCTGTGGCAAGCCTGGGCTGCTGCTGCGCGGTGTTAAGTCCAGGCCTGCACTCTAAAATCTCACATGCACCCTGTGCGTGTTGTTTATGAGGCTTGCTTGGCTTCTGCAGGAATCTGGGTTTGGGAGCCCAGGAATAAATCATTAGATGTGTAGCCAGCGATGAGGGAAAAGATTAAACAGTGCCAGAGAAGCAGTCATGGGTTCCTTGGGGAATGCTGAGCCAAGAGCTGGGTCCACGAGACGCCCTGGATCAGGAATATGGGGATGGAATCCCTGCCTGGGCCAGCCCCTCATCCATCCATATGTCTGCAGAGAAGCCGTGTTGCTGCTTCCTTAGAGCCCCTGGCTGCATTTTCCCCTCGTCTCTCCTGCTTCTAGACTGCTCTGAAGCGCCTCCTAGTCCCCACCACTCATCCTGCCACACCTCAGTAAAGCAGAATTATAGGATATAAAAAGACAGGCAGGAGATAGGGGACTGCTTTAGCTCAAGTGGCTTTGGAGGGCCTCCCTGAGGAGGTGATGCGTGAGTGGGGATCTGAGGAATGCAAAGGAGCCAGCTCGCAAAGATCTGGGGAAAGGCCAGTCCGGGCAGCAGTCACAGCAAATGCAAGGGTTCCGGGGCAGGGAAGAGTTAGGCAAGAAGAGGAGGAGAAAGGAGACCAGTGTCCCTGGTGCTAGGGAGGAAGACAAAGGGCGTGACAGATGAGGTCGAAGAGAGAAGGGAGGCAGGCCTTGAAGACCTGATAGGATGTTTTTAACCTGAGAATCCTGGGAGCCACAGGGCCATGGCCTAATGTAGGTTTAAAGATCCCCTAGCTCTAGCAGGTGTGGTGGCTCACGCCTGTAATCCCAGCATTTTGGGAGGCTGAGGCGGGCAGATTACCTGAGGTCAGGAATTCGAGACCAGCCTGGCCAACATGGTGAAACTCCGTCTCTACTAAAAACACAAAAATTAGCCGGGCACGGGGATAGGCGCCTGTAATCCCAGCTACTTGGGAGGATGAGACAGGAGGATTGCTTGAACCTGGGAGGCAGAGGATAGAGTGAGACGAGATTGCGCCATTGCACTCCAGCCTGGGCAATGAGAGTGAAATTGCGATTCAAAATAAAATAAAATAATAAAATAAAATAAAATAAAATAAAAGATCCCCCAGTTGCACCTAGGAACAGTGTGTAGGGGGACTGGAATAGAAGCAGGAATCAAAGTGAGGAGGCCGTAGTAGGTGTCCAGGCAAGAGACAGTGGCTGTTCACAATAGAGAAGACAAATTCAAGTTATATTTTGGAGGTGAAATCAACCAAACTGCTGATGGCTCAGATGTGTGGGGCAAAGGAAAGAAGAGTCAAGATGGAATCCCAGGGTTTTGTCCTGAGCAACTGGGAGGATACTGGTGGTGTTTCCTGAGATGGAGAGGAATTGGAAGAGCACCTGTGGCCAGATCATGGGGGCGCTGTGAACATCGGCTGAGGGGTCTGGATCAGACCCCGCAGACAATGGGGAGCTTGGGAAGGCTTCTGAGCAACAGCAGAATATTCATTCAGTCATTCAACAAACATTTGGGGTAAAAGCTTGCTCATATTCTACTCTCTCACGGACGGCAAAGCTCCCCACAACCCGCCGTGGGTTATGGGCCACAAACATCCTTCCTAGGCCTATAGAGTACATGAGAAAGTTCTACCTGCCCATCCACATTTTCCCTTCCCGCCTTCTTCACCTCTGGCTTGAGGAGCTGAAAGGCATTTAAAAAATATTCATGGCCGGGCGCAGTGGCTCATGCCTGTAATCCCAGCACTTTGAGAGGCCGAGATAGGCGTGATTGCCTGAGTTCAGGAGTTTGAGACCAGCCTGGGCAACATGGCAAAACCCCGTCTCTACAAAAAATACAAAAATTAGCCGGGTGAGGTGGCGTGCACCTGTAGTCCCAGCTACCTGGGGGACTGAGGTGGCAGAATCGCTTGAGCCCAGGAGGTCGAGGTTGCAGTGAGGTTGCATGTCGTACCACTGCACTCCAGTCTGAGTGACAGAGCGAGACCCCATCTCTTAAAAAAAAAAAAAAAATTAAAAAATGAAAATATTTACTCGCTGCCTGTCTTTTCCTCTAAAAGCTCCATGAAAGCAGGGACCATCTTTGTAACTTCAGCATCTCTCATGCCTAGACCTGTGTCTGGTACATAGTAGGTGCTTAATAACTATTGAGGAACTGAATTTTAAAAATAAATAAATGAGCTGAGAGCCTGTAAAGTGTCCCGTTCAGCGCCTGGTACACAGTAGATGTTCAATAAACAGTAATGAAAATATACACAGAAAATACAGCCACTCTATCAGGTCTCTGGTAGGTCTTGAGGCTTCTCCAGGGTAGGAAGGGCCAGAGGAGTAGGAGGGAGAGGTGGCCTGTGACTCACCCTCCTGGAGCCCCTGTCTTTGGGCCTGGGCCTGTGGGCGTGGCATCTGCACTAATCCGGCTAAGCAGCTGGATGTGCAAAGGTGTGTAATCCCAGGCCTGCTGGCTTTAGCCTGACCTTGGCTAGGATGACCCAAGTCAAGAAGAACACTCCTGTCCTCTTAGGCCACCCAGAGCTAAGACCCTCTACACAACCAGGGACAGGGACCTAAGAGAGCCCTTCTTGGGGGACAGAGGGTGGCAGGCTCACCTAGGTCTCCCCCCGAAGCTCCACTCCAGTTATTTGGGGTATGCATCTCTGCACCCCTCCCCCATTGCTACATCTTTGCTCCAGTGTCCTCCCTGATGTGTGATGCAGCACAGAAACACTATTGGCGAAGAAAAGGGGCATTCATTCATCAAACATTTATGGAGCCAAGCTATGTGCCAAACACTTTTCCAGATCCTGAGGACACAGCAGTGATCACGACAGACTCTGTCTTCAGGGAACTGACATTTGGGTGGGGGAAGCAGACATGAAATGAGGAAATAGGTAAATTAACAAGGATCTCTTCAAGGTGCAAGAAAGTAGGCTAATGGGATAGAGAGTGACTGGGTGTAGGGACATCATCAACTATGGTAGTCAGGGAGGGCTTCTCTGAGGAGGTGACATCTGAGCTGAGACCCAAAGATGGAGGATCGAGTTGTACGAAGATCTGGGAAAGGAGCATCCAGGTGGAGGGAAGAGATTTTAATCCTAGTGAGTCATTTAAGTTGGCACCATTAAGTCCACTGAATAGATAATGAACATAATAACTAACATTTACTGAGTACCTATAATGTGTCAGGCCCTCTTCTAAGCGCTTTGAATGCAATAACTCATTTAATACTCAAAACAATCCATCATTATCATCCCATTTTACAGATGAAGAAATCAAGCCACAGAGAGGTCAAGTGCCATGCCCAAGGCCACACAGCTAACAAGTAGCAGAGCTGGAATTTGAACCCAGGGCTGCTCTACCTCACAACCTATGGGTTGTTCCCTATCCTTACAGCACATTAATGTTTTACAATTACAAACATTAATTGTTGAGCATTACCAAGCACCAGGTCCTGGGACCCATGGCATCTTTACCTGGTCCTGCCTCTGAAGGCCACCCGCTGGTCCTCTGCCCTGCACCTCTCTCTCACCCTCTTCTGATGTCTCTACTCTGAGGCCACCTCCAGCTCCATGTGACTCAGCCTGGTCCAATCAGCATAGACCAACCCTCCCAGCCTTCATGATTGACTGAGGGATGGGCTTGTGACACAAGATGGCTTCATGAGAGTGGATCTTGGAACTTTGCAACCATGGGGGAAGAGTTCTCTTTGGTTTTTTGTCTTTTGGTTGTTTGTTTTTTTGAGATGGAGTCTCACTCTGTCGCTCAGACTGGAGTGCAATGGCACGATCTCAGCTCACTGCAACCTCCGCCTCCTGGGTTCAAGCGATTCTCCTGACTCAGCCTCCCGAGTAACTGGAACTACAGGCATGCGCCACCATGCCCAGCTAATTTTTTGTATTTTTAGTAGAGACGGGGTTTCACCGTGTTAGCCAGGATGGTCTCGATCTCCTGACCTCAGGTGATCCGCCGGCCTTGGCCTCCCAAAGTGTTGGGATTACAGGTGTGAGCCACTGTGCCCGGCCAGGAGTTCTCTTTTGAGGGAGACTGTCTAGCTGGGAGATAGGAAGCCTGGGAGCCCAAAGAGCTTGCTTGAGAGTGAAGCCCTCATAGGGGAGGGCAGAGACAAAAGATGGAGAGAGACTGAGTTGCAATGACAAGCACTGATGGTATTGTTCGAGGGCCTATGTATCTGGGCCAGAGCCAGAACCACTTCTGACCTTTGCAGTTGCATCACCCCTCCCATTTTTTTCAAGCTTAAGCCAATTTGAATTGGATTTCTGTCTCTTGTAACTGCAATCAGAACCTTGTTTTCCTCCTGGAATGTTCTTCCTTCTTTTCTCTCCTGCTACCAATTAATGTTACTCTTATTTTTATTTATTTATTTATTTTTTAGACAGAGTCTTGTTCTGTCGCCCAGGCTGGAGTGCAGTGGTGCGATCTTGGCTCACTGCAACCTCTGCCCCCCAGGTTCAAGCAATTCTCCTGCCTCAGCCTCCCAAGTAGCTGGGATTACAGGAGTGGACCACCATGCCAGGCTAATTTTTGTATTTTTAGTAAAAGGTGAAAGATTTATACGATCTGAAGAGAAACTGGAGAATAATTTTTGTATTTTTAGTAGAGACGGGGTTTCACCATGTTGGCCAGGCTGGTCTCGAACTCCTGACCTCAGATGATCTGCCCGCCTCGGCCTCCCAAAATGCTGGGATTACAGGTATGAGCCACCACGCCTGGCCCCAGTAATGTTATTCTTATGACCACCATTAATATGACCATCACTGCCATCACCAGTACAGTGACTATTCTCATGAATACTTCTATTGCCACTGCCAGGAATGATAATGATAGCATCATCCTACTTTTAACACAGTGACCACAGGGGCCGTTATTGCTACACTGATGCTGTTTCTACTACTCTTTCTATTAGTGTCGCACTTCCCATTTGTAAACCTCTCCTGAGTTTACAAAGCACTTTCAAAATCCTGTCTCCTACTCTTCTAAATCTCACCACACCCCCGATGAGTGGGGCACGGTCGCTACTGTTAGTTCCATTGTAGGGGCAGGGGAACCGAGGTTGCAGAAGTGACGGGAACTGCTTGCAGCCACAGCCAATGGGACTCAAACCCACCTACTCATTCGTTTATTGACGAGGTGGCACTGAACGCCTTCGGTATGAGGATGGATTCTGCTAGATGCTGGGATGCAGCAGTGAACAACACCGACATGGCTCCTGCCCTTGCTGAGCTGCCCTTTGGGTAGGCTCCAGAACATTCCAAGAGCCTCCCTCACAGGCCCCACAGGAAACCAGGCCAAGATCGTTCTGTTCTCCTCAGGGTTCTGAGACCAGAGTGGAGGAGCCCAGTTTGTGAGCAGAATTGAAGCACTGCTGTGGATTTTACTTCTTACCTGAGCTGCCTTGGGCAACAGACTGAGCCTTTGAGGCTTCCAACCAGACAGTGAATTCCTTGGCAAGGAGGGTCCTGACTTTACTTTTCTGTCTCTGCCACAGTGCCTAGCACAGGGCTGGGCACAGAGTAGGCACGCTGTAAATGCTTATTAATGGGTTGCTGCTCAGAGGCAGAACTAGGCCTCCTTCCATCCACCCATCCTTCCATTTGTCTAGCATCTATCAATTTCCTTCCTTCTTCTATTCATCCATCCACCCACCTACCCACCCATTCACCTGTCCATCTGTCCATCCAAGCATTTTCCTACCTTGCTTCCTCTCTCCTTCCTTCTCTCCCCGTCCCTCCCCTGTTCTCCTTGGGCAATGAAGAATTAGTCCAGCCTCCAGGTTTTCGCTCCTGCTGTGGCTGCTCTGAAGGCTCCTTCCCCAGGATGTTAATGTCTTCCTGGCTCTTAGCAATTTGCAAAGAGCTTGGGAGATTGAACAAACAAACAAAAACCCTGATTCTCTCAACCACTTTTTTTTTTTTTTGAGACAGAGTCTTGCTCTGTCACCCAGGTTGGAGTGCAGTAGCGTGATCTTGGCTTACTGCAACCTCTACCTCCTGGGCTCAAGCAGTTCTCCTGTCTCAGCCTCCCATGTAGTTGGGACTACAGGCATGAGCCACCATGCCCAGTTATTTCTTTTATTTTTCATAGAGATGGGGTTTCGCCATGTTGACCAGGCTGGTCTCAAACTCTGACCTCAAGTGATTCTCCTACCTCGGCCTCCCTGATTGCTGAGATTACAGGCATGAGCCACCGCACCCGGCCTTCATCCACTTTTTGAGGCACTCTGAATTCCTACTAGATTTCTTATCTTTCCTGACAACCCAGTCCCAATCCTATGCTTACTTTTAAAACTCTTTCTTCTGGTTTTCTGAATAATGTGCTCTCTCTCCTCCCCTCTACTGCCAGTTTGGGATTGAAAACTCAACCAGGCCAGAGCGGTGACTCATCCCTGTAATCCTAGCATTTTGGGAGGCCAAGGCTGGAGGATTGCTTGAGACCAGGAGTTTGAGACCAGCCTGGGGAACATAGTGAGATCCCGTCACTACTAAAAATTAAAAACGTAGCCGGGTCTGGTGGCACACACCTGTAGGCCCAGCTACTGTAGGAGATAATAAATTCCTCTTCAAAGGTTTTAGCCTGTAAATTGTTAAGTACTATGAGCTCTGAGATCCTCTCCAAAGAACCAATGTATCAGTATGTTCAGCTCCCCTGTACTTTGTTCTTCATTTTAAAGTTTAACTTCCTCGTTCTTTACGTCTCCTTGTCCCTAGTTTCAGTAAACAGCCTCCTCCTAGCCTCTATCACCTGCTCTGACCTTAGTCATCTTTGGTCACCTGCTCTGTTCTTAATCATCTCGAGTCACCTGTTCTGTAACCATCCTTCCCACCAAACTACTCACCCCGCCACTCCAGGTGGTACCTCTGCTCTCTTTAAAATAGCCAATCGGAATTAGCTTAGACTGTGCAGTCCAACTCTAGCCAATAGGGGAAAGACGCAGCAGCAGGAACTAGCTGCGTTAGGATAAGAACCCCTTCCCCTCTCTTGTCTGGTGTGCCCTCCCCATCGCTCCATCTGCAAGATGCACCCTTCTATAGAAGTAAAATTGCTTTGCTGAGAAAATTAAATTTATGTTTGAGTGCTATTTCTTTTGCGGCACCGAAAACTTATTTCTAACACTACTCAGGAGGCTGAGGTGGGAGGATTGCTTGAACCCAGGAAACTGAGGCTGCAGTGAGCTATGATTGCATCACTGCATTCCAGCCTCGGTGACAGAGCGAGGGCCTGTCTCAAACAAAAAGAAAAGAAAACCTAACCAGCTAATGGGGCTAGGCAGGAAATGCAAATGACCAAAGCAGACTGGATCTCAAACTCCAGGAAAGAGTGCATGGGCCACCTCTCAGGCGGGCGGCCACTACCGGCTCCAACAGGGACTAGATATGGCCCAGAGTGGTCTAATTTTCCAATTTCTCAGTAGAAATAAAGAGTGAATGTCTAGGGGTTCTTTTGGTGAACTCTTCCTGATTTGTTAATGTGGATAACTCATTAAAATATGTAAATGCAGTTCAGTTCAAACAATACACGCCTACAGGCTAGAGCTGCCTCTCTTCTCTTTACAACCCCTCTGGTCACTGGCCCCCTCTTTCCCTCTCCACCCCCCAAATTGCCACAAGAGAACTCAACTCCAAGAAGAGCTTATTGCTTTGAATACGAACAAAATACTACTAATAATAGCAGCTATCCAAAACTGAACATCCAAGTACTCAAGTCACCTCTGTTGTTATCGTTGTTTTACAAATGAAGAAAACAAAAGGCTCAGAGAAGTTAAGGAACTTGCCCAAGGTCACACAGCTAAGAGACACACTGAATTTGAGCCTAGGGCTGTGTGACTCCGAAGACAGTGATCTAGCCCAGTGGTGGTGGCATTTTGCCCTAGGAGGCATTTTGGAAATGTTAGGGAGGACAGGTGTTTCTGGTTGTCATGCTGGTACTGGCATTCAGTGAGTGGGACCGAGGGACAAGAGACGTCTTGCAATGCACAGTCCTGTGTCGTGAAGTCTTGTCTTGCTCCCAATGCTAATAGTACCGTGGTTTTCCCTCTTCTCCCACAATGGCAGCCATTATTGAGTGCCTGGTGTATGCCAGGGACTTTAGATCCAGCAGTCCAGTAAGGTAGGTACTATTAGTATCTCCATTTTACAGACAGAAAAACTGCAGTTCGAAGAGGGGAGGTGACTTAACAAAGGTCACATGAACTGGGAAATGGCAGCAGGGCTCAGTCCAGGGTGAAAAAAATTACGGGTGTGAAATTTAAGGCATTGCCAAATAACTCAGTAATCAAGATAAATAATACTTTAATGTAACGTTTAAAAAAATCAAACTTAATGTAAAAATCCCCATGATGAACAAAATATCTACATTTTCAATAAAGACAGGATCAGTAACAGTGGTGCGCTAAGCCATATGGGAGTGTAAGGGAAAAGGAAAAATTAATACTGATCTTGTTTTGTTTTGTTTTTTTTGAGACAGAGTCTTGCTTTGTCGCCCAGGCTGGAGTGCAGTGGTGCTAGCTTGGCTCACGGCAGGCAACCTCTGCCTCCTGGGTTGAAGCGATTCTCCTGTCTCAGCCTCCCGAGTAGCTGGGATCACAGGCATGCGCCACTATGCCCAGCTAATTTTTTTTGTTTTGTATTTTTAGTAGAGACAGGGTTTCACCGTGTTGGCCAGGCAGACCTCGAACTCCTAACCTCAGGTGATCCGCCCGCCTCGGCCTCCCAGAGTGCTGGGATTGCAGGCGTGAGCCACTGTGCATCGCCTGATCCTGGATTTTTGTGCCCAAGGTGAGTGCTTCCCTCGACTCACTTTAGTCCTGTTCCTGAGTGGCAGGCCATGCTAATGGGATCTGTCTCTATCTCACCAGCTTCAGTAAGACGTGGGGAGTCCATTCTTCCACTCCCAGTGCCCCAGGACTTCAGCACGAACGGTGAAATTACAGGCTCGGGAAAGCCATGATTTGTAAAGCAGAAGACAGACAGGCCTTTAATTAGAGCCAGGCGGGTGGGTGGCCAGCTAATACTAAGTTCCATAATACTAAGTTCCGTAATAAGCACTGTATTTTTGAATTCACTGGCTTGATCACACACATCCTGGAGGCATCTTTGGAAATCTGTTCATAGAAAATAGGGTAAACAGCTATTTCTACCCTAAGAGAAGGAAAATGGCTTTACAGTGGGGTGGCTATGACAAGGGTGTGCTCTGGGGGCAGCAGATCTGGGACAAACCCCCTCCCCCTGCCACTTTCTGGCAGTGTGGGGCTGAGCAAGTCACAGCCCTCTGAGCCTCTGCTTTCTCATCTGTAATGGGAATGAGAACACCGACCTTGCAGGCGACGGGGAAGATTAGGATTAACAGACAGTAGAGTCATATCCTCATGGGCTTGGTTCCAATGATAACCAGTAAAATGAATATCTATCACCTGCTTTTGAAAATCCCTACCTTTATATTGTGAGGACCTGAAAACTAGAAGCTCAGAAGCCAGGAAATGATGCATTTTATCCCAGATGTGGCCTCTCTGTTTGAGGCAGGAAGGTAACCAGCTAATGCGGACGGTAGGGTAGGGGACGGTTAGGGAAAGGCCAACAGGTGAAGGAGAAAATAAAAGAATTTTTCTTTGTCTCTCTTCCTTCTCAAGTCTCATAGATTAGATGCTCAGGTGCGAAACTCTGTTCTAGCTAAACTTCTCTGGCATGTAGAAGAGCTCATTCTGGTTCAGGTTTTTCAAAGAACAATCGGCAGGGGTTCCAGACTGCACAGATTGCCTGTTTCTGGCTGTAATCACACGTGGGAGCTGGCTAATGTCCACGGAGTCAGGCTGGAGTGGCCGAGACAATCACCGTGGATTCAGCCAGGGGCTGCTGCCCTGGGAATCTTTATCTGTGCTTGTGTTGCCTCCTCTACTTCCAAGGATGATTACCAGGGGTGTGTACAAATTGGAGGCAAAGACAAGCCACTGGTAGTGTGCAAAGGACCCCGAGACAGTGGAAGTAAACAAACCATTAGGAATGCAAAGATCAACAGATAACAAACAAGACTCACGGGCAGGCGCGGTGACTCACAGCCGGTAATCCCAGCACTTTGAGAGCCTGAGGTGGGTGGATTGCCTGAAGTCAGGAGTTCGAGACCAGTGTGGCCAACAGGGTGAAACCCTGTCTCTACTAAAAATACAGAAATCAGCTGGGTGTGGTGGTGGGCGCCTGTAATCCCAGTTACTTGGGAGGCTGAGGCAGGGGAATTGCTTGAACCAGGGAGGTGGAGGTTGCAGTGAGCTGAGATCGTACCACTGTACTCCAGCCTGAGCGACAGAGCGAGACTCTGTCACAAACAAACAAACAAACAAACAAACAAACAAAAAAACAGGATCTTCTGAGCAGGGGCCACTGTTAGCTGGAGGTTGGATCCGGTGATTCTCAGCAGGATGGCACTGCCCATAAGGGCATGCTCCAGAAATGTGTGAGGGTGTCACAAGGATGGGAGAGGACACCACAGGCATGAAGTGAACAGAGGCTGAGGACACCAGGCGACCTGTAACGCACGAGACAGCCCTGCTTATGGATAACCTTCTCTTGTCCTGCTCAATGTTGGAATGTCCCAGTGGATACTAAGGTAGGTGAACAACAACTTGTTTAAATTAATTTTAGACTCGAACTCCATTTTATATATAAACCCGCCAAATATGTTTTGCCAATGTTTTAATCTACCCTGAATTTTCCAGAAATGGCAGCACTTGGTAAAGCAAGGGAAGAACTGGACTTTCTTCTGTTCAGAACTTTACCAGGAGTTATTCGTCGTATTGGAAAAGTCACGCAGCTGATGTCAGTGCCGCTTGTGATAGCAGAGCTGCTGGCACACCTGTACCTCTGTTTTTGTCACGGTCACACTCACAGTGCTTCTATGTATAGTGGAAGCATCTGACAACCTCATGGTGTTTTCTGGTGTCATTGTCGTGACCAGGCATATTTGCATACTGAAACACATACAAGTACAAATGTCCTTGTAATTATTCGTTCTAAAGTTAGGGAATTATATTGATTTTTTTGAAGTTACATGAATAGTATATTATCTGTGAATTTCATTTTAGAGTATGAAGTGGTGGGAGAAGTTAACAAAATATTTATTATATATAAAAGGGACTTGGGCTTTGGGAGTGGAAAACTGTGACCCTGAAAGGTGCACGTGTTTATATGTCTCACCCACGCAAGGTGGCCTTCCTTGACTGTCTTCTACCTCCCTGATTAGGCTACAACTCTCTGCTTATATTTTCAGAGTGTCTGCACTGTTTTTCTTTGCGGCACTTATCAGAACCAAAGTGCACATGCACCCCCTGAGAGCGAGCTCCTACTTTAATTTTGCATCCTGGGCACTTTACTCTTCCACCCTCTTCTGTGTCCTGCGAACTAGCTTTGGCTATTTGTAGAATTAGCTGTAATGCCCATCTCCCCAACCAAGCTGGGCATGCCAGTGCAGGGATTGTGTTTGCTGCATTTATTGCTATATCTGCAGTGCCTACCATGGTACCTGGTGTGTTTTAGTCACTGACTGAATGAGTGAAGGGCTGTATATTTCAGATATATATCATAGGCAAATAAAAATGAATGAATTTTAAATTTATGGCAAGGCTAAAAGATGATCAGCCCTGGGTCAGCACAGAGAGGGTCTGCGAAAGTAAGTAAGACCTAGTCTTCCTCCACGTAGCAGCGGAGAGACAGATGCAAAGCTGAGGCAAGGGAGACAGGGACCCTGCCACTGCTTGGGAGAAACACGTCTACCTTAGCTGGGGGCAGGCGAGGGAAGATTTCCTACAGGAAATGCCACTTGAGTCTTGTGGGGAGAAGAGTTTGCCAAGCAGCCACCGACCACACGGTCCAACCCATTATTCTACAGATGAGGAAACTGAGACTGGTGGGGAAACTGAGAATGGTTCTAGGCCCGGCTCTGCCACCGTCCCGCTGTGTGACCTTGGCCAAGTCTTTCTCCCTTGGTCTTCCATCTGCACAATGAGATGACCTCTAGGGTCAGCCTCACCTTCTGGGACAGAAGTTGCAAACTGGCAGCCCCTGGGCTGAATTCTCCTGCTCCTGGCTGTTACCTGCCAGAGGCCGGGAGGTGTTTGAGCTGCTCATCTATGTCTGAGGCCTGTGTGAAGGTTACCGACTCTGTAAATTAGATGCCGGTATTTCAGATGCCACCTAAAAGCAGTGATTCTCGATCAGGGGTGGTTTCACCCTCCAGGGGACATTTGGCAATGTCTGGAGACATTTTTGGTTGTCACACTGGGTGGGGCTTGTGTGTGGGGTTGCTAGTGGCCTCTAATGAGTATAGGCCAAGGATGCTGCTAAGCAATCACAGGACAGTCTCACAGCAGAGAACTCTCCAGTCCCAAATGTCACCAGTGCCGAGGTTGAGAAGCCCCGCCTAAAAGTCAAGTCCTTCTGGGCCACTCTGGCTCCTGGGAAGGCCCCAGGCCCCTGTGGTCTTTGTACTTGGTGACTGATCTCCAGCCTTCCTGCCGCTGTCTGGAGCTGTCCTCTGACTGCACCGTCACCAGGCTTTCTGCCCACTAGGCCCAGGCTCCCTCTAGCCTCGGCTTCCCAGGGCAGGGCCTGCCTCTCCAGCTCACACTTTGACTTTTCTGGGTCAAACCTCACAGCACCCTGGACATAGGCGCCTGTCTGTTAAGACCCCTGTTTTCCACAATTGCAGACAGATGCACAGAGAGTGTCACTAGCTTGACCAAAGTCACACAGCAAAGGGAGTGCTGGGGCTGGGATTTGAACCCAGGTACCCTGACCCCCCTGCCCCATTTACTGCAGTTTTTGTTTGTTTGTTTTTTTGAGACAGAGTCTCGCTCTTTCACCCAGGCTGGAGTGCAGTGGTGCGATCTCAGCTGACTGCAAGCACCGCCTCCCGGGTTCACGCCATTCTCCTGCTTCAGCCTTCAGAGTAGCTGGGACTACAGGCGCCCGCCACCACGCCCCCCAATTTTTTGTATTTTTTAGTAGAGACGGGGTTTCACCATGTTAGCCAGGATGGTTTCGATCTCCTGACCTTGTAATCTGCCCGCCTCGGCCTCCCAAAGTGCTGGGATTACAGGCGTGAGCCACCGCGCCCGGCCTCCCTGCAGTTTTGTCTCTGAGAATTGACTTCCTCTGGGTCTGGGTTTTCTATGCCTCCTCTTCTCAACATTCGATGCCTTCCTGGCTTGAACCAAGCTACAAAGTTACGCTGGAAACAGAAACAGAAGTTGCCTTTGAGATCGTCTCCCAGCATCATGTGCTGCGGTCTCAGAAGGACTTTCTGACAATGTCACACTAGGGAGGATGGAAGAATGGTGGGAACTGAGGTGACAGCCACAACACAGTGGTGGCAGAAACAGGCTCTGCACTGGGTTCCAGCATTGGAGCTTCACGCTAGACCCAGGACAAATTCCCTCACCGCTCCAAGCCTCATGTTCCCCATCTGCAGTGGGGGACAGTGAGACCTCCTTAATCATGGAACTGTGAATATTTAATGGGAACATGGATGTGGGGGGCTGGCCCAGGGCTTGTTCAATGAGGGGACCTGGGGTGGCCGTTAGCTCCTGGGTCTGTGGAGGCAGGGGATGCTCTGGTGGATTCCAGAAGGTGACAGTGTGCTCTCCTCTCTGGAGGGTGGACGAAGGCAAGCGCCTCTCTGACTGCCTTGCTTTATCTTTGGAGAATTCTCCCCAGTGCCCCTCTGTCCACTTTTATGCCACAGTTATCATCCCAGCCCTTTAACCAGCAGTCCCCTGGGGGCTGAGTACGTAACCAAGAGGGGAGCCCCGAGCCTCCGTTCAGCCCTTCTCTGGCTTGGACACGCTCCACGTTGCATGTCCATTCAGTCGCATGTCCTGAGTGCTTTCTGTGTGCCAGGCACTGTGCTGGGCTCTGGGAGTCACTGTCCCCAAGACAGCAGAGGAGCCAACAAACAGATGAAATGGCAGGGAGGGAGTTAGTGGGCGATAGAGAGAGTGCCAGTGGGAGGGAGGCAGAGGGTTAAGAAAGCCTCTCTGAGGATGCCTCGAAGCAGAGGTCTGAGACCAAGCACCGTGGGGCAGAGGACACAGTGCGTGCAAAGGCCCTGAGATAGGAACGATCGCGTTTGGGCACCAGAAAGGAGGCCAGTGTGGCTGATGTGGAAAAAGCAAAGGAACGTGTGGTCAGAGATGATAATGGAGAGGCAGGCAGGTGGCAGATCAGGCAGAGTTTTGAAGGCCGGGGTGAGGAGCTTGCATTTTATTTTAAGGACGTAGAGGAAGAGGAGGCTCTGGGCCCTGAGTGGATGAGCTGCATTAGTTCTTAGGAGCACCAGGGCTCATGGGAGAATCTGACCGTCACCCAGCCCCCAAAACCTGGCTGGCTTGTATGCAGCCTGTCCCCGCATCAGGAGGGGCCGAGCAACACCTCGCTGCACACAGCAGCCTCATTCGTGCCTCCCTACCTTTGCTCGGGCAGGGTCCCCTGCCTGGAGTAGCCTCTCCTCTCCCTGATTTGCCCACTGTGCCTCAGGAAGCCTTCCCTGGCAGCTAGAGCCTATGGGACCCTCCTCCTCCCAACCACCCTCCTGGCGTTGAAATCCACTGGGGGAGTTTGCTAGCAATGAAGATCCCAGGGCCTTCCACAGAGATAATGATTCAGGTGGTCTGTGCTAGGACTCAGGAGTCCGTATCTTTACAGACTCTTTCACGTGATTCCTCTGGCCAGCATTGGAGAGACACAGCTGCTGGCACGTTCCCAGAGCTACTTTAGGCAGCAGGGCATGCAGTATGTGTGAGGGGGAGAAGAAGGGGGCTCAGTGGAATCAGAAGGCCCTGGGTTCAAATCTCAGCTCTGACACTTACGCAGATGGGTGACTGTGGGCAAATCAGGCGGAGCTTTGAAGACCCGGGTGAGGAGCTTCCACTACCTCTTAGAATCTCAGTTTCTTTCTTTCTTTTTTTGTTTTGGAGACAGAGTCTTGCTCTGTCACCCAAGCTGGAGTGCAGTGGCGTGATCTTGGCTCACTGCAACCTCCACCTACCAGGTTCACGCCATTCTCCTGCCTCAGCCTCCTGAATAGCTGGGATTACAAGAGCCTGCCACCATGCCTGGCTAATTTTTGTATTTTTAGTAGAGATGGGGTTTCACCATGTTGGCCAGGCTGGTCTTGAACTCCTGACCTCAGGTGATCCACCTGCCTTGGCCTGCCAAAGTGCTGGGATTATAGGCGTGAGCCACCGCGCCTGGCTGAGTCTCAGTTTCTTCATCTATGAGGTGGGAATAGTCACACTGACCTCAGAGTATTGTGAAAGGGATGACAAATATAATGTGCCTGACCCAAGGGGTTGCCCACAGTTGGTGCTTAATAAATGCAGCCTGAGGCTCGCTCCACACTTGCTTCCCTAAGGGCCTGGATAAGGCAATGCTCTCCAAACCAGGGCTCAGCAAACTTTTTCTGTAAAAGGGTCAGACAGTAAATATTTTGGGCTTTGGGGACCACACAGTCTCTGTCACAACCTGTCAACTCTGCAGGGCAGCACAGACGCAGCCACAGATAAACAGAAATGAGTTTGTGAGTTATGGCTCTGTTCCAAAAAAACCCTGATGGTCCTGAATTTAAATCTTACATGGTTTTCACATGTCACGAAATAAGATTTTTCTTTGGATGTTTTTCAGCCCCTTGAAAATGTAAAAACTGTTCTTAGCTTGAGGGCTGTACCAAAACGGGGTGGGCTAGATGTGGCCCACAGGCTCTAGATTGCTGGCCCCTGCTCCAGAGGCTTTGCATGTATTAGCTCACAGGACCCTGATGAGATAGGCAGCCCTACGTTCCGATGAAGAAACGGAGTCTGAGAGAGACTGGAATCCTTGGGCAAGGTTCCACAGCAGAAATAGTAGATATTTTAGTCTTTGTGCAGCATTTGGTCTCTGTTGCAAGAGACAACTGTGAGATTTGAACTCAGGCAGTGCTGGGTTCAGAGCCACTGTTATTAACCACTGTTAATAACCACTGTTACTAACCAGAGTATACTGTCTCATGGAAGCCACACAGGCCACAGATACACCACATTTCAGTACCAGTGACCTCATCTCTTAAAACCAGAATCTCTTTGCCTTCCTATGAGCCCAGGTGGGAAAGGCCAGGCTGGTCAGGCAGGAAGACAGTCTTTTGAGCTTAGAGGGTGGAGGGGGCTTCTAGGGCCATTAGCCACCTGAGCTGCAGCCCCGGGCAGCCTTTACAGTCCCCTTTCCTGCACTGACCCTATCTGGTAGGGGTGAGCCTGCCTGAGTAATTAGGTCTGACTGCTGCAGGCCCGCTGAGGACCTTCAACCTCCCAATGTTCTCCTCCGTCTTATTCATGTTTGGTATTTTTATTACATTATTTTGACATGACATTCCCTAAGTGACATTCAGCTAAACTGTATTTTTGTAGAACAGGGACTTGCCACCCTCTCGGCACTGCTGCATTCATGATGACAGCCACATGTCTGACATCTCCCCCAGGGTGCAATTACATGTTGACAAAAGAAAAATCTGAAAAAATTCAGTGTGGAAGGAAAAAGCTCAAGCTGCCTTAATTAATTAGTTAATTAATTAATTTTCGTTCATTTGTACTGTTGGCGATACAGTGGTGAACATGACAGTCAAGATCCCTTACCACAATGAAGCTTACTTTCTAGTAGGGGAGACAGACAACAGAAAAATAAACAAGATAATAGCAGATTGTGATAAGTGCTATGAAGGAGAAAAAAATACTGAGATGGGATATTAAGTGGGGCAGAATATGTCCCTGTTATCCATCCTCTCCTTTTCTTAGTGTTATAGATCCACTGATGTGTATTGGGAAACATACTGCCCAGAATAAAGACTGTTTTCCAGCCTCCCTTACAGCTAGGCATGGCCAATGGATATGGTAGAAGAGAGCAGATGGCTGGGGTTTTACGTGTCCACAGGCATAGAAGGTTGTGCCTGACACTAGCTCTTTCCCTCTTCCACCAGCAAGAAATTCTCTTTCTCATCTCTCTTTTCCTACTCCATCCATCTGTCTGTCTACTTATGCACTATATATATGTTCAGTAATCTGTCCATTTGTTCATCTGTTATCCATCCATCCATCCATCCATCCATCCATCCATCCATCCATTCGGCAAGCATTTATGGAGAGCCTGTGGCAGATTCTGGGGATGCAAAAACGAAGTAAACTCGATCTATCCCCTCAAGAAGCCCAGAGCCCCTACAGCAGAGTAAGCACCTAAGTTGCTTTATGAAACATAACAGAAATCATAGAGTTCAAATTCCACTCTGCCACTTCGCTCATGTGACCTCAAGATAGTGACTTCTTACTCCTTTGAACCTTAACTTTCCCATGAGTACAATGGAGATGATAATCTCTGCCTCTGAAGATTCGATGAGATCAGAAAAGTAGAGCACTTTTTAGAGAGCCTGGCACACAGTAGGCATTCAAAATACGGTTCTTATTAGTCTATGTGGGAACCAAGGAAGTTTCTTGGAGGCTTCTGGCCTTGACACAAAAGGATGAAAAGAATTTGGATGTGTGAGATTGGAAGAGGAGAAAGGGAATTCTGGGCAGAGGGTACAGTAAGAGCAAAGGCAAAGGGGCAGGGAAATTTCGGGTTCATCCAGGAGCCAGTGGGAGAGGAGTGCTCTGATTTCCCTTCCTGAGCATTCTCCTGGCAGCAGGTTCCAGAGACTGAAAAGGACAGGGACGGCGTGGGGTGGGGTGGGGGTGACTGACATGCTCAGAGGGGTGAGGACCTGCAGTCCAGGTGACCCAAATAGCCACAGGCAGACAGAACTGGGTCATGTGCATTAATCTCCACCACCAGGCAGGCTCCCCTCCACCCTCTTTCTGGGCTCTCGGGCCTTGCTGTGTGGGAAGAGGATTGTTTTGACACTTGGATGTCTCTCAGGCTTCTCAAACTTAACGAGGCCAAATGGAGCTCTTGATCCCCCACTACCTGCTCTGTACTATGTTTTGCCTGTTTTTGGCAAATGGCGCCTCCATCCTCCATCCTCCCAGATCTTCAGGCCACGATCCAAGAGCCCTCCTCGACTCCTCTCCCTTCATCCACAAATCCCATGGGCTCTACCTTCAAAATAGTCTGAGCGCTTCTCCATCTCCCTGATCATCACCCTGGGCCAGGCCCCTGATGCATCCCACCAGGACTGTGATCTCCTCACTGCTGTCCCTGTGCTGTCCCTATGTCCTCCCTCACCCTCGCAGTCTGTTTTCCAATCAGAATGCTCTTTTTGAAGCGTGCATAGATCCTGCCACTGCCCTCCTCAGAAGCCCCCAGTGGAGTCCCAGTGCACCTGGAATGAAAGCCAGCAGCCTCACACATCCTTCAAGACCCTGTCTGATCTGGGCCCAGCTACCTCTCCCCGCTCACCTCCACCAGCTGGGCTCACCCTGCTGCAGTCACTGGCCCTGCTGCTCCTCCAATATCCCAGACTGGGTCCAGCCTCAGGGCCTTTGCACTTGCAGTTGCTGCCAGGAACGCTCCTCTCCTAGATCTCTTCAGGTCTTTCTTATCTTTCAGTGTTCAGCTCATGTGTCATCCCTAGGAGGGCCTTCCTGGCCACCCTGGTACCCTCATCTATTATCCCATGACCCCTTCTTGACTTGGTAATTGTCTCATTCACTAGAATGAAGTTTCCCTGAGAGGACAGGAACTATGTCTGTCTTGATTCCTATGCAAACCTAGCTGCCTGTTACACAGTAGGTACTCAATAAATGTTTGCCGGATGAATGAATACACCATGCCTTCCCTAGTGGGGATGTTGACGTGACCTCTCAGAACCAGAAACACACTCAATGGGAGCATTTTCGAGACATCTGAGTGGTGTGGCCCCTAAAGATCATGGGAGCTGCCACACCCACTGTACAGATGTGGAAGCTGAGGCCCAGAAGGAAAGGGAAGGAACCGGGCCCCAGGCGCACAGCCCTGCCAGAGCAGAACCAAGGCTGGGACCCAGACCTCCCACCCCTCAGCCTCTCAGCGGGGCACTGGATCCCAGTCCTTGCCTCATGGAATCTTCCGGAAAGTCCCCGAAGTTTGCAGATCTGCCCTACTTCAGCTGCTCATCTTCCCCTGCCCCACGTGGAGAGCTCTTCTAGACGGGTTGGTTTCTGGAAAGCCCACGAGGAAGCAGGGAAATGCAGCCTTTCCCCTCCGGTGCCTGTTTCTCTTGGTAACTGTGGGCTGTGGGCAGGTGGGGGTGTGGAGAGGTGAGATATCCAGGGTAGGGGTTTGTGCTGCCTCCAGGGCCACAGCCAAGGGTAGCCCAGCCCCAGAGGCCCCTACCAGCCTCTATCCTGCGTCCTGCCAGACCCTGGCTGCCCGGAGCTCTCATCATGCCATTGGCAGCCACGTGACTCTCCTTCAACCTCACGAAGATTCTGGGTGGGAGTTCAGGCCATATTCAGGCAGGGTCAGGCACAGTTCACAGCTCAGTGTGGTCATGTAGCTTTGGGGTGGCTTCTTCTCTCTGTGAGCCTCAGTCTCCCCACGAGTAAGATGGAGCAAAACCCAATAACATTGCAGGGAAATAAAAAAGAAAATCTTTTGCTACCACAAGAAATATCAGCAACCACAGTTTGAGCACCTGCTGCATGCACTTTCCTAAGGACTTTAATTGTAGCTTTCAAGCCTTCTGGACTGGGGACCAGAGTAATAAATATAGTTCTAAAAAAAAACCCGGCGAGTACACATACCCTGAAATAAACGCTCCACCCACAAGACGTATCCTCATGATGATAATGCACTCTGATGCTTTCTGTTCTTGGTTTTTCAATGGTGGTTGTGATCCCTTAGATTGATTTTATGACCATCAGTTTGAAAAGCACTGTGTTAACTCATTTAAACCTCACAAAACCCTATAAGAGAAGAACTATTAATATCCCCATTTTATAGATGAGGAAGCGGCTTCAGAGGTTGCGTCACTCTCCCCAGTAAGTGATGGAGCTCAGAGGCCACCGCAGTGCTCGTATCCTTAAGCATGGCGCACGGCTGCCCCTTTAAGTGCTGGACCTGGGTAAGAGGGGCCCCCTCCTGCCACAGGGCAGATGGAAACCTTTCCTCGATCCTCTGGCAACTTCCCTTCCTTGGCTCCGGGCAACTCCTCTTTTGGTTTTCCTAAGCAAGATGTCAGGTTAGTAAAACAGATCCCAGAGTTTAATTAAAATAATGAGTGGTACTAGAGGAAGGGCGCCAGGGCCAGCCAGAGGGAGAAAATGAGTTACCGTTTTGTTCATGGAGAGGGGCGGAGGGAGAGCGCCAGCAGAGGGAGAGAGTCTGTCTGACTCTAGCAAGGCAAGAATGTTTCGATTTGGTTTTGCTCTAACTCTTGTCTCCTCTGACTCCTCTTTCCAGAGAATCCCAAGGATCTTTCTATAAGATCTAATCTTGTCACTCCTCTGCTTTAGAGACTTCTATGGCTCCCCAGCGCCTTCAGAATAAATCCACACTTCTCACTGAGGTTTGAAGGCCCTATGGGATCTGAGTCCTACTAACGGCATCCCTATTGCCATGCGACTCCCTGTTCCCCACACCAGTCGGACCCCAGGGGTCTCACATGGGCTGTGTTCTCTCCCTACTCCTCTTGCCTGGGCTAACTCTAGCTCTTCCTTGAAGGCCTGTTTAAATATCACTTGGGGCATAGAACTAAACTCAAATGATAATACACGCTTCCTGTGCTCATGGTTCAGAGGGGAGACAGACAACACATGCATAAATGCATAAAAGGATAGATCAGCCGGGCACCTGTAATCCCAGCACATTGGGAGGCCAAGGCAGGAGGATTGTTTGAGGCCATAAGTTCGAGACCAGCCTGGGGAACATAGTGAGACCCCATTTCTAAAAACAAAACAAAACTAACACAAAAAACTTAGCCAGGTGTGGTGGCACATGCCCGTAGTCCTAGCTACTTGGCAGGCTGAGACAGGAGGATCACTTGGACCCAGAAGTTTGAGGTTGCAGTGAGCTATGATTGTGTCACTATACTCCAGCCTGGGCAACACAGTGAGAACCTGTCCCTACTAACAATTAAGACAGATCATTTACGACAGGGATCAGCACCAGGTGGAAAGGCAAATGACTAAGCTTTTTGAGGACCATCTGCCTGGCTTGTGTGCATTTACCTGTTGAATCTTGCTCTGGCCAGAGAGGTGGAAGCTCTATCACCTCCACCCCATGAGGGAATGAGCTGGAACACAGGTTGCTCACAGCTTCTCCCGGGTTTCGCTCGAGCAGCCTGGCTTTGGAACTCAAGCTGTTAACTATCGCGCTTCATGGTGGCTCCAAACATCAAGGGGATGGGACAGGCTGGGTAGGTGGTGGGAGAAAGAAGATGGGGAAGCAACTTGATATTCAGTGGCCTGAGCAGGTGACTTGTGAGCTGAGACAGGAGTTCTGGCCATGGAAGGACAGAGGGAGGAATAAGGAAGCAGCAGATGCCTTGAGAATGTAAATACAGCAAGGAGGCCAAGGTGGCTGAACTGGTGGTCCCACGAGTTCCCATCCACCTAAAATGTGATTGGCCCAGGCCAGCGTGGGTATTGGGAGAGGCCAGAGCCAAGTCCACTGAAGGAAGCTATGGGGGGATGCAGGGGGTGGGGGCTGTGAGGCTGTGAGCCCCAGCCTTGTGACAGGGCACACAGCTCTTTCCTCTCTATGGGTGATGCTGGGAAAAGGCCTAGGGGATCCAGCTGGGGAGGGACTGCCAGTCTTCCCAGCAACCAAAAGTCAGGGGAGGACCACGCCTCTTTCTTGGAATATCATGTCTTTTCACTTACTATTCATTCATTCCCTTTCCATTCATTCATTTCCTCCCACTCACTTTTCATTCATTCATTCCCTCCCATCTCACCAAACCTCACCTGTCCCCCAAAGTCCTCTCTAACCTCATCTCCTACTATCCTTCTCTTACATGGTCCCATGCAGCCACAATGGCCTTCTTGCTGTTCTCCCATATATTGAGCTCATTTCTACCCCAGGCCTTTGCACTATAGCTTCCTCTGCCTGGAATGCTTTTCCCCCACTCTGGGACTGCCCTCCTCATTCAAGCCTCCGCTCCCAGGAAGGGGCTGTGCTGGGCAAAAGGGAGTGCCATTCCTTGCAGACCTCACAACCCCTAAGGATCTTTATTTTGTTTTATTTTTGTTATTTTTAGAGGCAGGATCTCACTCCATCACCCAGGCTGGAGTGCAGTAGCACAATCATAGCTCACTGCAGCCTCGAACTGCTGGGCTCAAGGGAACCTCCTGCCTCAGCCTCCCGAGTACAGGGACTATGGGCAGGACCCATGTGCCTGGCTTCTAAGGATCTCAAACAAGAATTTTGATGATGTAGGTCTAAGATTATTCACTGAAGCATTGTTTGTTCGATCAAAAAGTTTGGAAACAACCTCATGTCCATCAACAGGGAAAAGTTAACTCAACAGAGGGTCATTTATATGCAGCTGTAAATATGAACACTATGCAGCTGTAAAAAAGAACAGAGATGGCTCAATATGCATAAATAGGGAACAGTCTCTGAGGGATGCTGTTAGCAAGCAAAGCACCGTGAGAACAGAATGTATAACAAACTCCCATTTCAATAAAACAAGGAGAAAAGAATACATACATACATGCATTCACTTATATATGGATATGTTATTTGTGGAAAGGACCACAGGAAATTGGTAACAGTGGCTGCCCCTGGGTAGGGGGATGGGGTGGCTGGGGGACAGAGAGGGAGAGAACTTTTCACTGTGTGACCTTTTGAACACTTTGACTTTCATACTAGGGAAATATAGTACCTATTCAGAAAACTGACACTCCAGTATTTTTAGAATTTTGACCTTATCTCCAAATGGGTTATGTACACAAACAGGGACAGAATGATAACAATGAAAAAAAAACCGCATTCCTCAAACAGCGCTACTCTTGCATCCCTTACTGAATCACTCCTAGAGGACGCCATGGGTTTAAAATATGAATATATAAATAAATCAAATAAATCCTGGGGTTATCTTGTGAGTCTCACGTTTATATTACATTGTAATTTTATGCAGGTTGTCACGATTTGCTCAATGTTACATCTTACATGGACCACAGCTTTAGAGATGTCTTCATTTTGTTGTTGTTTTCTTTATAAATTAATATTCCAGGAGTCTCAAAAAATAGAAGTCTTCTAGGCTTCTCTTCGCCGGAGGGACTCTGTCCCGATTCTCCTTAGGGAGCGAGAGAGACAACGGAGGCCCGAGAACAGGGACAGTAAACCCAAGTTCTCAGGAGGAACAGCAGCCCACAGTCCCAATTTAGGTGCTCCCAGGGGATGGGGACAGGTTCACCAGGGCACAGAGGCAGGGCCAGGCCTGCCCCTGGGGATGTAGCTCTGCTGAACGTGGGCAAGAGAAAATTCCCAGCCTGTGAAGCTGGTCTTGCTGTGGACTGGAGGGGAATGCCTGTGGTTTTTAAGCTGCCTCCTCTGGAAACAGCATCTCACAGTGCCGAGCTAGGAGGGCCACCCAGTTCTGAACAACTCCAGAGCCCAGGCTTTTTAGCCACTAAATCAAAGAGATGTTGACTTAGTGTGGCCATGGCCTGATCTGAATCAATGTTAAAGTTTCCCAACAGCCCATGAGATGGTAGAAAGGACGAAATGATACTATTAATAATGTACACACACTTAACCCATTCATGAGCATCCCCTGCGCTGTCTTCAAACCCTATGTCCAGCTTGTATCTCGCTTGATTCTCCCAGCCACCCTAGGAGGTAGCAGTATTGGTTTCATAATTCCCATTTTACAGACAAGAAAGCTGAGGTTCCAAGTGGGGAAGGAACTTGTCTAAGGTCACAGAGCTAAGGAGTGTCATGCATAGAGTAAAATCTCCTATCCATAGCTCCCTCTGATTCACCCCCTGGGAAGCCCGGGGTGTGCCTAGCTCGGTGCCTCAGTGCCCAGGACATGGATGGGAGAGGCCCTTCATCACCAGGCAGGCAGAGTGCAGGACAGAGGTGGATGATTCTAGTCTAGACTGTCCTGCTGAGGCTGCTGGTGGGGGAGGCTCACTGAGCCACCAGCTACAGGGAGTCTCAGAATATCTACCACATCAGCAAGACCTGCCAGATCTGCCTGCAGAAGGCACCTGGAACATGCCCACCTCTCACCACCCCCAGAGATCTGCCCTGGGCCAGGCCACATCCTCTTCTACCTGAATGATTGCAGTTGCCTCCTCACTGTCTTCCTGCTTCCATCCTGGCCCCTACAATAAAACACAGCCCATTCCCCAGATTCATCCATACAGATCCTGTTAGAACCTAAGCCAGATCAGGGCACTTTTCTTTGCTCAAAACGCCTCCCTGTCTCCCAGCATACTCAGGACAACAGCCAAAGTCCTTAGAACAGCCCACAAAGCTCTGCAGGGCCTGGACCCTCCGTATCTCTCTGGCCTGATCCCCTTTACTCCTCCCCTTGCTCACTCCCCTCTAGCCATGCTGGCCTCCCCTCTGCTCCTGGAGCACAACAGGCATGGTCTGGCCTCAGGGCCTTTGCACTTGCTGTGCCCTCTGCCTAGAACACTCCAGCCCCATATATAGGGCTGTTTCCTTTCTTTGTGTCTTTCAGGTCTCTGCTGAAAGCTCACATTCCTAGAATGGCTCTCCCTGACCACTCTATTTCAAATGGCACCCACACCCCATCAATATCAGTCTCCTTACTCCTGATATTTTACATATATGCATATATATTATATATTTAATTGTTTTCTTATTTCTTTAGTGTTCTTCTTTTGCTTCTAGAATGCAAGCTTTAGGAGCCACAGGCCTTTGTTCTTTTTCTTGATTGTTGTGTCCTTCATGCCTAGCAAGGGGCTGGCATACAGTAGACACAAACTAAAGAACAAACAAACAAATGAGTTCCAGGACTCCAGGCAGACTCCTCAGGACTCTGGGCCAACAGAGAGTCCGCTGAAATGTCTCATGAATCTCTCTCTCCATGAAAGGCAAACCCAGCATTACACCATGGGTTGGGCAGTTTATGGCCACATGGCCAGGTGGCTGTAGCAACAATACCCATTAGTCAGTGTATTTTTGTGGTTGAAGGCAAGGTACACTCTGTTTCCTCAAGGTAGTCAAACAAACACCATGAGAACTACGTGGAGCTCGAAGGAAACTGTGAGCTCCAAACTTTCCTACCAGAAAAGGAAACCAAGGCTAAGAGAGGTGAAATACCTTGCCTAATGTCTCACACCACTAAAAGGAAAAGTCAGCCCTCAAACTCTGGTCTTCTCACCCTGAATCCAAGAAAAGATCCTCAAAGGACACTGGCACTGGTAATTTGTTGTTAAGACAACCATGCAGATAAGCACAGGCCTGCTGGCCAGGGCCTGAACAAAACAAGGATTCTAGGTCTTCCAAAGGACAAAGGTGACCGGTCATGCAGCACCATGAGTTCAGGCTGAGGTTACAACTCATTGTCAATGTGTTCCTGGAAGACATCCAGAGAGCTCTGGCCATTTTCTCCTAAAAGCTTTGGTGAGAGGCAAGGGAAGACGTGTTTGGAAACATTCTCTGAACTCCATTAAAGCAGGTGTTCTCGGGACCCAGGCCACCATGTGCATGATGTCCTGCTGACTCACTTGTGAGTCTCCCTAGTTTGGAGAAAACCTGTGGCCAAAGCTGGGCAAGAAGGTCTGGATTTCCTGCACAGGCCCTCAAGGAGGTGGGGGGTAGGGACACTGGCCTGAGGACAGAGAACAGACAAGCTGGGGAACCACTTCACATTTGGTCTGCTAGGCAACATGACATTTGGCCCAAACCAACTTTGGCCAATGTGAAGTTCTAAGAAATACCTTCTTCTGGGATGAGCACTTATGGTGTAACAGTCCTGCAGAGCATTTTCTTCCAAAACCTTCTGGCCTACTGACATGCCATGGACTTGCCAACCATGTGAGTCTCAAAACATAATCCCCACATTCTCTGACACTCCTCCATCAAGAGACTAGGCTTTTGTCTCTTCCCCTTGAGTTTGGGCTCTGCAATTGCTTGTTCAGTAGAATATGGCAGAAATGACCCAGTGCCAGTTTCAGGACCCAGACCTTGAGAAACTAGTATCTTTCATTTCCTGTTTCTTGGTATAATCACTCTTGGAACCAGATGCCTCCTGTGAGGAAACTCAAGCCACCTCATGGAGAGGAACTGTCAGAAAGCAACATCTTTCCAGCTCTGCGAGCAAGTGAGCCCCAGCTGAGCTGCTCCAGGGGAGGCTGTGTGCAGAGCAGAAATGAACCAGCCCTGCCCATCCCAGCCCGCACTGCAGATTCATGAGCAAATAAATGTTTTGTTTTAAGTCACTAAGTTTCGGAGGGTGGAGTGTTACGTGGCTGTAGAGAAATAGAACATCTTCCCTACTGGGAAGGAATTTCCTGGACCCTGCAGGAACCCAATCCAGATGTAGGATTTTAATAATAACAGAGAGGCCTGGGGGTTATTTTAAGGAAGACCACAAATCAGGTCAGAAAACATCATCTGCTGACTTCCCTCTGGCACTCCCTAGCCTTGTCAATGAGAATAGCTGAGAACAGTCTAGGAGTCTTCCCTATTTGAGATAGAATCTTCTGCTAATCAAACACACCTCGGGATCCTCTATGGCCAGGGTGGAGGTGGCAAAAGTGGAGAACAAATGTTTTCCCTTAATTCAGGATCTTACATATTTTTCACAGAACATGGAATTACCTGGTGGCTATCGTCCTACTTGGAATATCAAAGAAAATAAGGCCGCTCTATAGGCAAGCATCAGAAACCTCTCCTTCTGTTCCTTTCCTGTTTTATTTATTGTGTGGGGCTGCCATGGAGATGGAGCTGGGAAGAGACAGAGGAAATTCAGCCTACAAAATCTTTGTGAAGCTGAGTGCAGTGGTGCATGCCTGTAGCCCCAGCTGTTTGGGAGGCTGAGGTGGGAGGGGTGCTTGAGCCCAGGAGATCAAGGCTCCTGTGAGTTCTGGTTGCACCACTGCACTCCAGCCTGGGTAACAGAATGAGACCCTATCTCTTTTTTTTTTTTTTTTGAGATGGAGTCTTGCTCTGTTGCTCAGGCTGGAGTGCAGTGGCATGATCTCGGCTTACTGCAACCTCTGCCTCCCAGGTTCAAGTGATTCTCCTGCCTCAGCTTCCTGAGTAGCTGGATTACAGGCGTATGCCACCATGCCTGGCTAATTTTTGTATTTTCAGTAGAGATGGGGTTTTACCATGTTCGTCAGGCTGGTCTCAAACGCTTGACCTCAAATGATCTGCCCACCTTGGCCTCCCAAAGTATCGGGATTACAGGCGTGAGCCACCGTGCCTGGCCTGAGACCTCTTCTCTTTAAAAAAAAATTGTGAATGCCTCTTTTTGTTGCAGTAGGGTTTGGACTAATTCTTGGCTTGCTTTTCATAGAAGTGGGTTTGTCATGTGATTTTTAAAAGTCTCTAAAACTCTGCCTGCCAAACTATCCCTCTGTCTTATTTTATGTTAGCTAGAACTCCCCAAGGGGCCAGGATGGCAGGACAAGCTCCTAGTGGTGATGTGGGCAATAATAGTCAATGTCTGCTCTGCACTTGATGGTGCACAAGAGCTTTTATCATCATGATCTTGGAAAATCCTTTTGGGAATCCAGTGAAGGTGACTGGACAAAAACTATGGTATGCCTATACAAAGGAATACTATTCAGCAATAAAATGGAATGAGCTACTGATGCATGCCACACCATGGATAAACCTCAAAACCATGACACTGAGTGAAGATAGCCAGATGCAAAAGGCCACACACTGTGTGATCCCATTTATGTGAAATGTCCCAAAGAGACAAATCCATAGAGAAAGAAAGCAGCTTGGTGGTTGCCTGAGCCTGGATGAAAAGGGTGTAGAGAGTGAATGCAAATTGGCATGGGGTTTCTTTTGGAAATGTTCTGAAATTGGATTGTAGTGATGGCTGCACAATGCTGTAAATTTACTAAAAATTATTGAATTGCACACTTAAAATGAATGAATGTTATGGTGTAAAACTCCATAAGGCTGTTTAAAAAATTTATGGTATGAAGCTGTTTAAAAAACAAAACAAAAAAAGAACAGAGGGGAGTCAGAGGAAGGAGACAAGGGGTGGAGGGTGGGGTTGGTAGAGCTTCATGGGGTATAGGAGATAAATGAATATGTACTGGCTGGAAAGGATAGAAGCTGTGATTTTCTTAGTCACCTAACTGGGGAAATCCCGGAACAGGAGGCCTCTGAGTTCCTACTAGCTGAAAAGTGATAAAAGCTGAGAGTAATAATGACAACTGCTAACACTGATTAAGTGCCAGGCACACGCCAGGCAACTATGCAGAGCATGTTACAGGTATGAACCCATCTGCTCCTCCAAGGAGCCCTTTGAAGTGGTATTGGGAGACAATTCTCCATGGGTCTCTCCAAGGTCTACATGTCTTCAGATCAAAAGACACTGAGACCTTTGTTCTAGACTATCATCTCAAGGACATCTGTATAGCAAACACACTTGGAGGACAGAGACAATATCTCTCTCTGGAGCAGAAGGAAGAGGATAGAGTTGTTTCCCAAGCAGTACAATAATGTCTCTGTCTGAGGCAAAGGCTAGACAGGTTTGGCAATAGACCCCTTATAAGACTGCAGGTTTCCTAAGCTCTGGGAACCTCCATTGTGACCCAGATCTGCTGCTGTGTGTGCAGAATCCATTTGGGTTGTTTTGCATTGCTCTCATGGAACTTGGGAGTCAATTAGAATTCACACAAATATGAAGCTTGTGCTGCCTGCTATACTGTGACTAATAAAGTCCTTTGTCTCTGACCTGGGATCTCGTGTCTTCTGTGGTCATGTATGGAATTGCAGCAGGCTAACTCATTAGCTTGTGAGCAGTGCACAATCTCGGACCCATCATAGTTCTTCAGTCATACTCACACCACCCCTGTTTTACACATGAGGACTCTGAGGCCCAGAGAATTGAAGCTTCTTTTTCAAGATCACATAGCTAACAAGTAACAAAGCTAGGATTGATACCCAGACCGATTGGGAAAGGCAGGAGAGATGAGTAGGAGATTGGAGAAGAGAACCACTGGAAATGACAGGAGCTGAAGGCCCCAAAGGTACACAGAAGGTCGTGCCTCTCAGCTTCCCAAACCCACACACCCCCAGATGCTGCCTGTCCCTACATCCGGCTGCTAGGGCTGAGCAGCCAATTTGGGACAACCGTGATATATTTAACGGTGAGTCACGCTCTCCCCCAGCAATCAGCAGTGGCAGGCTCGGGAGGATGCAGGGAGCATCTCTGGAAATCCGTGCCCGAGGGTCGCCATGGCAACCCCATCTGAGTCGCTTGCCAGCAGCTGGGATGCCAGTGCCTGAACCAAGGCACAAAATAGTCTCACAGGCTGAGTGCGGCCGAGGACAGGAGCAGGCCCCCTGCATGGCATCCCCGATGGGTTTGCCAGGGATTGATGGGAGGGACGTGAGGACTTGGTGACAAGGGAGATTCACGGGCTCACTGTTCAGGTCACAGTACTCTGTGGAAGCCTGGGGTCCCTGGCTGGTGGGAATGAGCACACTTGGCATGATGGGTATTTTGGTGAGCACCATCTCTTCCCGCCTTGGTTCCTCTTGGTTTGTCTGTCTCTCTCATAGTTGCTCTCCCAGAGGCCCTGCCCCATTTGAGGCTTCTACTCAAGTGTCACAACCTCTGAAGACTGACAGCAACTTAGGAATGTAACCAAGATCATCTTCCAGGATAATTCTCAAGACTTCAGAACCTAGGGCGAATCAACCACACCCACCTCAGCCTTCCAAGTAGCTGGTGGACAACACTTGAGGCTGGGAGGTTGAGGCTGCAGTGAGCCATAATTGTGCTACTGCCACTCCATCCTGGGAGACGGAGTAAGACCCTGTCTCAAAAAAAAAAAAAAAAAAAAAAAAAGAAAAGAAAGAAAAAGATTAAGCTGCACATTCTGCATCTATAACAGCAACTGGCTGGGGCATGAGCATTCCAGTGCCAAAGGCCCTGTGTGGCCCTCTTCATTCATTTATGTGGCCATGTTCTACCTATGGGAGTCTTTGGGTTTGCAGCCCAAGTCTCTAATCTGAGGTCTTTAAGGGTCTTTGGTTTGGGATGGAAAGAGTGCAGCATAGTGGTTAAGAGTCAGGCAGGTGGGGCTGGAATCCTCACTCATTCCAGTGATCACAGCTTCAGTTTCCTCACACGTAGTATGGAATCTCAGAGAGTTAATGTGCAAACTGAACAAAACAATGTACCTGGAAAAATGCTTAACAAAGAGCCTAGAAAATAGAATACAATAAGTGGAAACTTATAAAAAGCTTTTTCTGGTCTTTAATGACAGTCCATTCCTTGACCTGACTCACCAGGTCTCTTCCATCAGAAACTGGGGAGACAAGGAAAGGCTGTTTTGCTGCAATTCACTTAATGTCAAAACAGGAAAGACCTTGGACAAGCTTCAAGTCTAACCTTTTTTGTTCTCGGGTGAGTAAACCAAGACCAGAGGATGAGTCTTGCCCAGAAGAGTTTCTAACCACTCCTCCCCCGGGTATTTGTTTCCTGGTGAAATTTGCTTAAAGTTGGAATTGGCTGAGTGTGGGCCAGAGTTATGGGCATTGTTGTGGGCAACTGCTTTTAACTGCTCAGTATCTACTTGCCCTTTATCTGTAATAACTCCCTGATTTTTCCCTGGCACCATCCCTCCTCTGATCCCCAGGAAATGGCTCCAGGTGTGGGCATGTGGTTCGTGACCACAGTGGTTGGCTCAGAGATGGCCATATGATGCAATCCAGGCCAATGCATGTCAACCACAGGGCTCCTAGGAACTACTGGTACCCAATGGAGCTGCTGGGTTGGTTGGATACAAGCCTGGGGCTGCTGAGAGCCATTTTTGCTCTGACTTGGGGGAGCTGCCCGAGAGGATGCCAACACAAAGGAAAAAAGGTCCAGGTGATGGAGGAAAACAGAAACCTTAGAACATAATTTAAGCACCTTGATTCAGTTGAGCCTGAAGCCGTGTACCCCTGGGCTTTTCAGTTACATAAGCCAATCAACCCCTTCTGCCTTCCTTCTTTTTTGCTACGATCAGTTAGAATTGAGGTTCTGGACTCATCCAGGCATGCTAGGTGAAGGCGTTGGGTAAGCAAAGGCCCAGAAGCATGAAAATGCAGAACGAGTTCTGGGATTTCCAATGAACAGCCTGGAGTGGGAAGAGGCCAGTAAAGTCACTTAAAGCCAGAACCTGGGGAGCTTAGAATGCCTTGCTACGTCACTTTGACTTTATCCTAAGGGTAACGGGGAGCCATAGAAGATTCAGAGGAAGGGAAAGAACCTGCCAGAGTTGGCAATGGTGTGGGGCAGTGGGAGTAAGGATTATTCTGGATATTAAGTCTTGTTCAGGGTTCTCCTGGGATCCAACTCCAGCCTGGGGTGCATGCAGTGGTGAGACAGGGTGTCTTCCACCAGCACCCACAGCGCCAAGTCCCTCCTGACTGTCTTATAATAACAGTGTTTTCAATGCAGACCTTCTGGGTTCCCTGCCGCGAATCACTCAGCCACCCTTCCAGGGAGAAAACAAAAAGCAGTGTTTTTCCGTGTCTATTTCAGGCTGCTGCCTACATCTTTGTTCTTCGTGAGGAACACGCACTCCTGGAGGGTCCTTTCCTCAGCTGCGGCCTGGCAGTCGGGTCTGGACCACCAGGCTGGGTTCCGTTATGGGAAAGAACCAGCAGATGTAATGGAATCATGCCAATTAGGCCAGGAGCTGCGTGGGGATGATGTTATCATTAAGTTCCAGAAGATGTGGAGGTGAGGGGGAAAGTAGCTCATCCCCGTCCACATGCCCATCCCAGACAGACTGCCTTTTTTGATTTGTCCTCTTCGACTATCCTGAGCAGCTAGGAAGAGCCCACCCTTGCTCGCTATCCCCTGAGCGATAGAATTTAGAAATCTGCATTGTATGAGACACTTGCGCTCATTTTACTGTTGGGCTGAAAGCAGAAGTAGAAATTCTACTGCAAATGGGTGGATCCAGCCCACCCATTTTACAGATGATAAAACTGAGGCCTGAAGAGGAAGCATAGTTTGCTCAGGATTATAGAACATTTGGTGGCAAACTATGACGAAAAAGACCAGAACATAAAATGTCGGAGGGCATGTACCTTATCTGGCTTGGTCAACATCGTGTCCCATCACAGAACATAGTACATGGCAAATAATAGGCCCTTGATATACGTTGGATGAATGAACATCTCTACTGCTGTTTTCAGCTTTCACAAAGAATTCTCACACACATTCCCTCATTTCGACTGTCATGATTGTCTTTGTAGCCAAAAATTGCTTTTGTCCTTATTTTGCAGGTGAGGAAATGGAAGTTCAGAGAGGTTTAGTTGCCTATCCAAGATCACACAGCCTAGGTAGAGACTGAATTTGAATCCATGTCATCTTGATGCAGGCTGGGGCATCCCTTAAACTTTGGTAGAGAAAGACACCTTGGAAATGTCCAGCCAGGAGGTAAAAGCCTTGATCTACAAGGACAACTCTGACCTTAATTATACTATAACATTTGGAGTGAGGGGACCAAGAGAGCAGGTCCTCAAAAACGTTCAAAAGAGTTACCGTATGACCTAGCAAGTCCACTTCTAGGTATATATCCAAGAGAATTGAAAACTTATGTCCATGCAAAAAATTATACATGAATGTTCATAGCAGCTTTATTCATAATAACCAAAAAGTAGAAACCCCCCCATGTTCATCAACTGATGAAAGATAAATAAAATGTGGCCTATCCATACAATAAAGTAGTATTCCTCCACAAAAAGGAACAAAAACGGATACAGGCTGCACTGTGGGCGAGCCTTGAAAACATTTTGCCAAGTGAAAGAAGTTAGTCACAAAAGGCCACATATTGTATGATTCCATTTATGAGAAATGTCCAGAATAGGTAGCTCTAACGAGACAGAAAGTATAGAATAGTGGTTGCCAGGGTATGAGGGGAGAAAGGAATGGGGGAGTGACTGTTAATGGGTACAGGTTTTTTTGGGGGTGATTAGAATGTTCTAAAATTAGATGGGATGATGGCTTCACAACTTTTTGAATATGGTAAAAACTATTGAATTGTACATTTTAAATGGGTGAATTTTACGGCATTTGAATTATACCCCAATCAAACCCTTTAAAAAAAAAAAAAAGACCAAGAAGAGCATTTCCACGGCCAGGGAGTTTTAGAAGGGGGAACACACAAATGAGGAAGGGTCCCCAACATGGACAGCTCCATGCTGTCTTCTTGGATGTCCCAGGAAGAATTTCAAGAAAGTATTTTGAGGGCTTGTTCCTATGGAGTTCAGAGTCTGTAGGACACCTCCTCCAGTAGCTCTCCCAGATATCCCAACCAGAGACAAGAAAATGAACTCATTATGATAACTGGGAACTACTCAGTGCCCTGGTTCTCTGCTTGTGATATCTCACTGAAGCCATGCAACAACCTTACTGAATGTGAGGTAGTACCATCACCCTTATTATCCAGGTGAAGAAGTGGAAGCTCAGAGAGGATAAAATGACTGGTCCAGGGTCACACAGCTCTCGGCTCTCTCAACTACATCATAGTACATGGGACACACCCAGAGTAAGGTCTGAGGCCACTTTCCGAGGGAACCCAAGCAAGTTCCTTGACCACTGTGGGCCTTGGTTTCCCCATCTGTCCCATGAAATCCCAGCTTACTCCATTGCCCGGGTGGGAGCTTCAGCCAGAGCATCATCACCTGCCTCTGAAATAATGGTGCTTCACATTTCATCAGATTTCATTTGAACAAAGCCAAACATCTTTTCTCAGTGCCCCACCTGCCCAGGGATCCTAGTCCACATCTACGCTGTTTTTCTTCACTCTGTCCTTCCAGTGCTTGGCATGCTGCACCGCTTCTCAAAAAACCCTGATGTTGCCTGCCATTGGATTCAAGGCAGATGATGTGATTTCACAGGCTTTCTTCTTCAGCACTAAATAAGGTGCTTTTGTGGGGCCCTTCCTTCACTTCTGAAGCTTTAGGTTCAACTTTGGAGTTTGTAGACTTTTAGAGAATTTTCCATCAAAGCGTACAGGCAGAGATGCAAACACACACCCTTTTATATCTCCATCCATCCTTCCATTCATTCACCCATCCATCCATTTACTCATCCATCCATCCATCCATCCATCCACTCATTCACCCATCCATTTATCCATCCATCCATCTATCCACTCATCTACACACCCAATTACCCATCCATCCACCCATCCATCCATCTACTAATCCATCCATTCATCCACTCATTCATCCATCCACTCGTACACCCATTAAATCATATATTCATCTACTCATCTATCCACCCATTCATTTATTTTCCCATCTGTTTTATTCATTCATTAATTCAATAGATATTTACCAAAAGCCTACATGCCAGGCACTGTGTTGGCCAATGGATACAGTGGAAGAAAAGACAAAATGAAGTCCTTCTCCTCATGGAGCTCACAGTCCACTAAAGGAAGATGGGCCTCAATAGACACACAAAATGTAAGCATAAATTGGGATGAAAGCTACCAAAAAAAGTTCAGAATAATAAAGGTGCCTAATTTCCACTGGGAGATGGGGGAGGCTTCTCTGAGAAAGTTGACATTTAAGATGAGATCTGAAGTATGATCTATGATTTATCAGTTAGGAATGCTCTTGGTTCAAGAAGCAGAAAATGCTAACCAAAAGAGGCTCCGGCAGTTCGGGTTGTTTATGATCCCACATAACCAAAAGTCCTGAAATAGGGGTACCCTATCACCGAGGGACTTGACAACATTGTCAAGTATCCAGACTCTCTACCATCTACTCTACCACCCTCAGAGGACTGGCTTCATTCCCAGGCTGGCTTACTTCATGGACACAAGATAGCTGCCTTTGCTCTGGCCATCAGGTGAAGACATGCCCACATTCATACTCAGACCATCATAAGCAAAAGGAATGGGGCCACTGTGATTGTCTCAGACCAGCTGTTTGCAACGGGGCATGATTTTGCCCTCCAGGGGACATTTAGAGACATTTTCAGTGGCATAATTATGTGTGTGTGTTGGGGGGACTTCTACTGGCATCTTGTGGGTAGAGGCCAGGGATGTTGCTAAACATCCTACAGTGCACAGTACAGACCCCACAACAGATAATTATTCAGATGTCAATAGTGCCTGCTTTAGACCAGTTAGAACAAAATCCTGAGTCATGGGGGCACACAGTAGAAAGGGGTAGGGGAATTGCTTAAGAAAGCTTTCCTGGATGATGTAATAGCTCAACTTAGTCTTGGAAGATGGACACTGGCCAAATCAATCCAGGTAGTAAGTCAATCTAACCAGCTGGTCACATGGATGAGCAAAAATACAGCCCTTCCCTCTTTTCTGCCTCTTCTAGTGGATGTGAGCCCCATACGGTCAGGGACCTACCCGGTCCCATTCACTTCTCTATCCCCATTCCCATTTGATGCCCATTACCACAGTTGCTCAACACATTGTTGTCAAATAACAAGGGACTAAAATGGGGAGAAACCCTCTCTGGAGACTGAAGCCCCAACTCTGAAAATTCCTGGCAGTCACACAGAGTGAATGTTGTGGGCAATGACTCTGGGATAAGTGTAGGAGGATATCAGTCAACATGAGGAAACTCCAAGAAAACATTTGGTTCAATCCTATCATTGTACAGATGGGGAGACTAAGGCACACAGAAGGGGAGAAAATGGTTCAAGGTCACTCAGAAAGCTGGTGGCAGACGCAGCCAGAACCTATGTGCCCATTTTTTAACCCATGATCAACATCAACTGGTGGATCGGATCCTGAACAATTGTTTAGAGACTCACGATCCAGCTGAGCACAGTTCCGAGTTCCTGAATTTGGGAATTTGGGCGTTTCCCACCTCTTATCTTTTTAGAAAGCTTTCTTCCTGGATTCACTTACCTTGGGACCCCAGAAGGATGCTGAGTGGGGCCACCTTCTGTGAGTGTGTACCTTGCTTAGATGGCAAAATGGTTACCAAACTGCCCAACCCAAACGGCCGGTTCATGGACACGTTTTGTTTGGCCCTTAATTCTTAAAAAAAAATTATTATTTGCATTATTTGCCAACAATAAAAATAATCAGTACAGTGTGCCTTAATCCAAATTTCCCTCTTCTCTTCGGTAATCAGAAGGTTTGACAGCACTGTGTCCATTTTTCTGCATGACAGCTATTTACAGGAGCTGGGCAGTGGCTGCCCCTTTTGTCAGAATACAAGTGCTCCATTTCATCCCAGTGCCCTCCTGGCTACATCACTTTCATATGGGGCTGCCTGGCCCCCGAGAAACAGTCTCAGATTGCAGCCCAGCCCCAGCTGATGGGACACAGGTATGAGTGGGTGAGGCCATGCAGAGACCACAAGCAGGACACTCTCCCTCTCTGGGAAGGAAGCACCTTGGTTACCGTGGCAACATGCTGCTGTTTGTAACACATCTTCCACCTGAAAAGGAGAGGAGATGACAAGTACATCTCTCTTCTCAGCCCAGGCAACATCAGCTCCTGGCACCCCCCAAAACCTAAGAGCGAGAAGGGGGAGTGTGATCTGTCTTCTCCAATCTGGGCCCCAAATGCAGATGCCCCAAACACCCCCATTTGTTCAACCAACCCAGAGATGAGGCGTTGGGAGGGGTTGATTTAGATTCCATCTTATATAAAAAGACCAGAACATTTTTGATTAGAGATGGAGGAAGGTGTGGGAGTCTGAGACAGTGCTTTGTTTCTGGGCAAATGTACACATTCCCTGATGCCTCTCTTCTCTCCACGTCCTCTAAGCAGAAGTATAGACTCCCTCCCCTTACCACTCCTCACAGCCAAATTCCCCTCAGCCAGGACCCCAGACCTTTCCCGATACCCAGGAGCCAGGAGACCCCAGGGAAGCAGGCCTGTTTCTAGGCTGCCTACAGAACCTGAAGGAAGTAAGGGACTGAAATAAGAGAATCAGCCAGAAATAAGGCAGGACACCGTGCGGTATTTTCCTTTGAAACTAAGAGGCTGAGAGCTGAAACAGCAGCAGAAATCAGAAGAAATCTCATTCAAAAAAGAAGCACAGAGAGGAGTGCCAATTAGCACCCAGGTCCCCTCCTGGGAGTGTCAATCCATAAATATTAATAACCGTAATCATCCAGTATTAGTTATAATACCTTGTAAATTAAGGTCATTTTCTGTGGAGTAAATAGCCACGTTAATGGCAGCAAAAGGTAACAGCGTCCCTGGCTGCGTGCCAGGTGATGCCTGCCAGGATGACAGTATAAATCAGGAAGGACAGGTCCAATCTGTGAAGACAGGCAGTGGCGTGGGGGCAGGTGGAGTGACAGGGCAGAGTGTGGCCGCAGTCCCACATCCCATGCAAGGCCCTTGGGCCAATCTGATCTAACAGGGACCTGCTTTAGACAAGTGATGTCTGGGGCAGATGGAGCTCCCAGGGCACTAGGTGTAGGTAGGAGTGAAGAGATGGGGCTGGGTGGGTAGGGAGAGGGCGTCTCAGGGGGAGGTGGCACCAAGACTTCAGACACTTGGGTTAAGAGCAGAGGGCCATGCTTTGATCTGCTGCCTGTGGCATTTCACTTCAGACCTTGGCAACTTTGCTAAGCGACACAGCCCTTCTCTTCTTCCTCTACCTCCTTTTCCTCCTCTCCATCTTCCTTCTCTTCTTCTCCTCTTCTCCTGCCAGGGCTGACTTCTCCATTAGGCCCAATAGACACAGCCTGGGGCTCACACTACCTCTAGGGCCCCTTCTCCAAAGTTTTAATTTCTTTTATAATTAGAAGAAAAAAAGAACTTTCAGCCAGAAGAAAATGTTGTGATACTGTATGTGATATTAATATGTGATATTCATCTTTATACAAATGCAGACATAATATAGAATGTTTGATTATTTTTTCGTGGAGAGAGGCATAAGTGCTGAGGGCCCACAGAATTAATCACATGGCCCTACTTTCTGCTCCCTGCCCCCTCGTCCCACTAACCATGGGACCCTAAGCAATTAGCATTGCCTTACGGAGTCTCGGTTTCATCCTTTGCAAATGGGCTGGTAATGGTGATGCCTTCCCAAGCAGGATGAAGTAAAATAACATTGGAAAAAGCTTTGGCCACAAAGTGGTGTTTGCCTCCTTTTCAGAAGGCTCTGGGATGCTGGGAGTCAGGCGAGTGATGTATTTGAAAATCTCAGCAGATAGAGTCCCTCGTAATGCTCCCTATGGGCTCCCCAAGCTAAATGCACCATCCGTCAGGCCCTTCTCTGTCCCATCTTCCTGGGCTCCCTGGTTTCTCTAAAGAGCAAATGCTTTTCTTGACCCTCTGAGAAAACTCACAAGGCACTTGATTATATTAGATGGATGAAATAATGCCTCTAAATTCCAATGGAAAGAAAGCAGCCGTTATGACGGGCTCCAGCAAGGGTAGGGAGCTGGGAGCCTCCTTGTTCCTTTACTGCGGGGACTGGACACACTGGGTTTTGCAATACCCAGTGCAAATGAAAATGCGGGGCCCCTTGTTAAAAAATTATGAATTTCATGACAGTGACAGCACAGCCTCAAACAAAGTGTGGGGCCCTTCTGAGAGTGGCGTCTGGTGCTACCGCACTGGTTGCACATCCGTGCCAAAGCCTGTTGGTAGCTTGCAGCTGGGAGGACGGGGGTGGCAGCGGCTGGGGAGGGGACAGCAAAGATGATGATGATGTTTGATTTTCCTCAACTCCACCTTTGCCTAGTACAGTGCCTGGCATGTTGTAGGTGCTCAAGAAGTACTAGTTCATTCTCTCATTTCCCTAGCATGGGGCCCACCATGGCAGATGAGGCCTGTCCCCACCAGGATGGAAGTTGGACCACTGGCCCCGGCTTGGCACCTGGTAACGATCCCTCCCCAGGGGGCTGTGCCCTGGATCCTCTCTCTTCCCTCTCCACCTTCCCCCAGAAAGAGTGATCCTTTATTTTGCTCCTGGCCTGTGGTTTTTGATTGGCAGAAGTGGAGGTGCTTACGGCCAGCATAGCCTCCAAACTAAACACTAAACACAGCAGAAGTATTGAGTATTATTATTATTTTTAGTATGTAAATTTGCAAACTCCGCCCCCTCCTAGCACTCAGCTCGTCCCTTTTCTTCTTTACTTTTCTTCTCTGCCTTTGTCCCCTCCTGATATTATAGTGTATATCTGTCTGCTTGTGTGCTGTTGTCTCCCAGACCGAAGGGTGGACTCCACGAGGACAGGGACTTCGTTTTAGTCACTCTGGAACCCCAGAGTTAGCACAGGGCTCGGCACATCAAAGACACTCAATAGATATTTGCAGAATGTACATACAAATCTTGGAAAGAGGGGCAGTGATGCTGTGTGTCCTGGGGCCAGGAAGCCACCTCTCTGAGTCTCCCTTTCCTCACCTGTAAAAAAGAGGTAATAGCAGCTCTTGCAAAGGCTGAGGAGCAGATGAAAGGAGACCACACCCTGCAAAGGCACTGTGAGCTGGTGAGGGAGTGCAGCGATATCACAGCTCCCAGAGCCCGGCCTGCAAATCTGGCCACAGCTGCCAGTCAACAGACCAGGCTCGGCTAAGGGTGCCATAACTTGGTGCCCACCTCGGATTTTCACACCCAGCTGGCTACGAGCCACCAGATGGCATAGAGGGTCTGACCTGGGAGGCTGCCCAGCCTTAGAGAGCATCCTTCCTAGGGACCACCTGGGCTCCAGACCTCAGCCCGGTCCTGGCCTGGAGGGCAGTGGAAGGGGCTCAGCCATTCAGACTCCTGTGTGGACTCTCACCTGACAGCATGTCATTCAATCCACTCTTTCAAGAAATACTATGATAACCATCAGGGAAATGCAAGCCAACATCACAGTGAAATACCACTTCACACCCACTAGGACAGCTAGAATAAAAAAGACAGAACAAGTGCTGGCAAGGATGTAGAGGGACTGGAACCCTCATATATAGCTGGAGGAAATGTAAAATGGCAAAAGCACTTTGGAAAACAGGCTGGGAGTTCCTCTAAAGGTTAAACATAGAATTACCATATGATCCAGCAATTCCACTTCTAGGTATACACTGAGAGAAAGAAAAACATATGTCTACATAAAAATTTGTACACAAATGTTCATAGCAGCATTATTCATGATAGCCCACAGTGGAAACAACTCAAATGTCCATCAACTGATGAATGGATAAACAAAATGTGGTATATCCACATAACGGAATATTATTTAGCCATAAAAAGGAATGAAGTACTGACACATGCTGCAACATGGATCTAAAATCTTGAAAACATTATGCTGAGGAAAAGAAGCCAGACACAAAAGGTCACTTATTGTATGATTTCATTTACATGAAATGTCCAGAATAGGGTAATGTAGAGAGGTAACAATTAGGTTAGTGGCTGCCCAGGGCTGGGATGCAGGTGGGGAGGGATGGGGAGTGACTGCTAAGGGATAGATGTTTCTTCTTGGGATGATAAAAAGGTTCCAAAATTGATTATGATGATGGTTGTACCACTCCGTGTGTGTACTAAAAACCATTGAATTGTACACTTTAATGGGGGTAAATTGTGGCTTTAATTTAATGGGTAAATAGAACATCTCAATAATATCTCTATAAAGCTGTTATATGTGTATGTGTGTATGAATTTGAATAAAATATATTTATAGGGCATCTAATATGAGCCAAGTGAACAGCACAAAATCCCTGCTTGCTCAGGAAGCTAACCATGAAGAAACAGAGGAACAGATAAAAGTGCAATTTGACTCGAAATATGAAAAGTACAATTTGACTTTAAGAAAAATAAAGCAGACTGGGTTAGGATTGGCCAGGACTGGAGTTGCATTAGATGGAGGAGAGGCACTGTGGTTCAAGGAAGCCACTCTGAGGAGGTAGCTTTTGAACAGAGACTTTAATGAACAGATTGGGCGGGGGGGGGGGGGGGGGCGGGGGGGGGGAGGGCACAGAAATTGGGTGGAAGAGCATTTGCAACAGGAGAAATAGTAAGTGCAAAGGCCCTGGGGTGGTAGCACTAAGGAGCCACAGGAAGCTAAGAGGTAAGGAGGGAGAACTGATGGGGGCTGGATCCTGGAGGGCCAGGGAGCTCCTGCTGAGACCTGTGGCTTGGTTCTGAGTGAAGCGGGAGCCATGGAAGGATTTGAGCAGAAGAGGGACGTGCTCTGACTTAGGTTCGCACCAAATCTCTCTGGCTGTGAGTGGAGAATGGACTGTGGGGTGGATGTAGGCAGGATGGAAGCTGGGAGACCAGCTTCCTAGGCTACTGAAATAGACCAGGCGAGAGACGAAGGGGGCCCAGGGGGTGGAGGCGGAGGTGTGAAGTGGTCAGATGCTAGTTGTGGACTAGCAATTCTATCCATGGAACCTCCATTTGCAGGGATTTTTATTGCCATTTAACTTGACCCAGATGTCAGCTGAGATCAAAAGCTTCCTACCTGATGAATAGTCTTTGAATCTCTCCCAATCGCCAAGGTCAATCCCTGATTCACAGCCCCCCCCAGAACTCTATAAACGCCGGGGTCCTTGCTGCTTCTGTCCCTTGGGTTCAAATGTCCTGAACCCATCTGGGTGCCATCTCAGTGTCTGCCACCAATTTCCATGAGAAACTCAACCCATCAAACATGTTATCATTCTGGCAGACTTAACTGAAGAGTCAATAGCAGTAAACATCTTGTAAGATTCTTCTCCAGGTTAGATGAGTTAATGTATGTAAAAGCACTTAGAACAGTGCCTGGCACATGGTTGGCACTCAATGAAGGCTCACTCCTATTATTTATGTATTTATTTATTTTTATATTAGATTCAGGGGGTACATGTGCAGGTTTGTTGCACGGGTATATTTTGTGATGTGGAGGCTGGGCCTCTAACGATGCCATTGCCCAAGTAGCGAACATGGTACCCAATAGGTAATTTTTCAATCCTTGGCCCCCCTCTCCCTCCCCTCTCTCCCCTTTTCTGGACTTCCCAGTGTTTATCATTCCCATCTTTGTGTCCGTATGTACCCAATGTTCAGCTCTCACTTATAAGTGAGAACATGTGGTATTTGGGTTTCTGTTTCTGCATTAATACGTTTGGGATAATGGCCTCCAGCTGCATCCATGTTGCTGCAAAGGATGTAATCTCATTCTTTTTTATGGCTGCAGATTGTTATTCTTTTAGAGACAGGATCTCACTCTGTCACCCAGGCTGGAGTGCAGTGGTGCAATCATAGCTCAAGGCAGCCTTGAACTCCTAAGCTCAATCCATCCTCCCGCCTCAGCCCCCTGAGTAGCTGGGACTACAGGAACGCACCACTATGCCCAGCTAATTTTTTTTTTTTTTTTAGAGACAGAGTCTTGTGATATTGCCCAGGCTGGTCTTGAACTCCTGGCTTCAAGTAATCCTCCCGCCTCAGCCTCCCAAAGAGCTGGGCTTCCAGGTGAGAGCCACCGTGTCCCATCCTGGCTCCTATTATTATCATGTGGCTAGTGTAAGGGATAATGGGTAGGTAGCTTCCTTTCTGGGAAACATTGGCCCCACCCACCCACATCCGAAGGGGCTCTCCCATTTCAACAGGTCTTAAGAAGCCATCTTCTCAACAAAAGTGGGACCCTGGGAGGAATTCTCCTGACAGCCACTAAAACAGTATGCTTGACCTACATCTCATAACGCATCCAGGAGGAAATGGAAGCATGGAAAGTTGGAGAACTAGGCCCAAGGTCACAAAACTTAGGGGTAGCAGAGCTGAGAATTCAATGTGCATTTGACGCTAAGCCAGGTGACAAAAGAAGGAAAGCCAGTTTTATTGAGTGCATGTTATATTCCAGGCATCTTTATATGCACTATGCTTTTATTTATTTATTTATTTATTTATTTATTTATTTATTTAATTTATTTAATTTATTTTTTGAAGCAGAGTCTCACTCTGTCACCCAGGCTGGAGTTCAGTGGTGCGATCTTGGCTCACTGCAACCTCCAACTCCCAGGTTCAAGTGATTCTCGTGCCTCAGCCTCACAAGTAGCTGGGATTACAGGCATGTGCCACCACATCCAGCTAATTTTTGTATTTTTAGTAGAGACGGGGGTTTCACCATGCTGGCCAGGCTGGTCTTGAACTCTCAACCTTAGGTGATCAGCCTACCTTGGCATCCCAAAGTGCTGGGATTACAGGCGTGGGCCACTGTGCTCAGCCTGCAGTGCGTTTTTTAAAATTTCACTTTTTATATAAATTATATTAATTTTGAAGGGCAGCACCTGCATACAGTTTGAAAATCAAAAAGGTACAAAAGGGTACACAGTTAAAGAGGGGGATCTCCCTCCTGCCCTTGTCCCCTGTCAACCAGCTCTCTGCCTCAGAAGTGACTACTATTCTGTTTCTCAGGGATCTCTCCAGTGATGGACTAGGAATGGCAGAATCTACTAGTTGCCCACCCAATATCCCTCCTCCACCTCCTCCTTGCTAACAGAACCCCAGTTTTGCTCACAGGTGGCCATACGCCCAGATGAAAACACTCACATTCTCAACTCCCTTGCAGTTAGCAGCAGCCATGTGACCTGGTCTGTACAAGGAGATGTAGGTGGAAGTCCCTGGCAGGGGCATTTCTTTTCACTCCCTCAAAAGTCAAAGCGCCTGGAAAAGACAACTTTTGTGTTTTTGTTTTACTTTTGCCCTTTGCCCTTAAAAAAAAATTTCCTGCCTGGGTGAAACTCTGTCTTAATTTAAAAACAAAAAAAATTCCTGCCTGGAATGTGGACTTGATGCTTGGAGGTGGAGGAGCAACCACCTTGAGACTGTGATGATCAGAGACACATACTCAGAATGGGGGAAAGGAAAGAAAGATACTGAGTCCTTCAGCAGCTGCACCAGTGCTGGGCTGCCCAGCTCTGGACTTACTATGTTTGTTCAAGCCATCGTTTGTTGGATTTTTCTCATCCTTGCAGCTACATGCCTTCTTAACTGAAACTGTGCCTAAATAAGTATTTGCATTTACCTATGTTCTTTCTTCCTCACTAAAATGGTAGCATATACTCCACCTACCTTTCAGGAACTTATGTCTTCACTTAACAATATATCTTGGAGGTTGTTACAAATAGGTACACACAGAGCTGCCCTGAACTTTTAAACGAATGTGCTTACGACCTTGTACAGATGCTCCCTAGAGCCTTCAACTAGGTTCCTCTTGGTGTGGGTTGTTCTCAACTTTTTGCTGTCACAGGTAATACTGCAGAGACAAAACAGGGACATTGTTCATATCCCACATGTGAGGGTTTGTCTTCAGAAGAATTGCTGAATGCAAGGGCAGATGCTTTTTCAGTGTTCTTAGATTTTGTCAAATTTCCCTGCAAAGAGGTCTAGCTGATGTGCATTCCACCAGCAACGTGGGAGTGTACCCACACGTTGTCTCTAATCCTTTCAACAACAAACTATGATGGTGTCCATTTTGCTGAGGCTCAGAGAATTGTACATGGCCTGCCCGAAGTCATCATGGGCAACTGGTGAGATGGGGATTTGCACCAGGGTCTGTCTGATGTCAAAACTGTGCTTGTAAACACGTGACATTGCTTTTCAGGCAGGCTGGATTCCAGAGACTTTCAGAAAAGAGGGAAGAACGAATCTGACCCAGGTGCTGGTCTGTACCTGAGAAAAGCCTTTGGGCTGAGCAGTGGGGAGGCTTGTGATTGTCTTGGGCTGCATCCCAACTCAGATCTGTCACAGCTTTGCTGTGTGAGCAAGTCCGGCCCCCTACCCTCTCTCTGGGCCTCAATCTCTCCAACTGTCAAATGGATGGCTTGGAGTTGCTGGTTCCTAAAATCCTTTAATGTTAGGTGTCTTGAAAATCCCCAAGTCTGAGGGTCTTTTGGGAGCTGCTTTTCAGACCTCAAAATGGAAACAACGATTTTTCCTCTATTCCTGACCAAGCAGAGGTCAGCAGCGTCAGGGGCATCTATTTCTATCTGTGGACTGAGGTCACATTCCCTGGGGGAGGCTGGGCTGTGGTGGGGCAACAGTCCACTGCCCTGTTTTCTCTGTAGGGCACATCTTCTCCCAGCTCCGATGGCCAGATTCTGAGGACAAATATTCCAGTTATGGTTTCATATACTGAGTGTTTTCCAAAGTGATTTACATACCTAATCTGGAAGAGAGGGACTATTCTTATCCCCATTGTACAGATAAGGACACAGGGGCACAGAGAGATTGATCAACTTGCCTGAGGTCATTCGGCCAGGAAGTGGCAGCCAGGATTTGGCCCCAGGAAGTCTGGTGCCAGAATCTGTGCCCTTCACCCAGCATTTCTCAACCTCGACCTATTGGCATTTTGGGTCAGCTCACTCAGGTGGGAGGCTGCCTTGTGCATCCTGGGATGTTCAGCAGCATCTCTGGCCTCTACCCACCAGATGCCCCCTGGGTATGACAACCAAAATGACCCAGACATTGTCAAGTGTCCCCTGGAGGTCACAATCACCTCCAGCTGAGAACTACTGTCTTAACACAGCTCTGGAGATGTGGAATCTAGGCCCACCTGGGGACTCTTGGTTGTTTTTTTTTTTTGAGACAGAGTCTTGCTCTGCTGCCCAGGCTGGAGTGCAGTGGTGTGATCTCAGCTCACTGCAACCTCCACCTCCCGGGTTCAAACAATTCTTGTGTCTCAGCCTCCTGAGTAGCTGAGATTACTGGCATGCACCACTACGCCTGGCTAATTTTTTTTAATTTTTTGTGGAGACAGGATTTTACTATGTTGGCCAGGCTGGTTTTGAACTCCTAGGTTCAAGCAATCTACCCACCTTGGCCTCCCAAATGCTGGGCTTACAGACGTGAGCTACCGCACCCAGCTAACTCTTAACCCTTCTGAGCCTGGTTCAGGCTCTGGACAGACACCGACAAAGGCCTAGAGAAGAACCTTGCCAGAGGGCCATGCCCTGTGCAGGTGATAGAAGCATCACAGGGCAGCCTTCTCTGAGGCTGGCGGTGGGACAACTGAGCGAGGGGCATTGGTGGGCAGCAAAGAAAAAGCTTGGGTGGTGGAATGGGCTTGGAGGTTGGCTGAGTGACCTTAGGCAAGTGCTGAGACTCTCTGACTTTAGGCAAGCGCCTTACATTCTCTCAGATGCAGTCTTCTCAGCCAAAATCAGAGTTAAGCCTTGTAGAGTTGAGGTGTGAAGCTTAAATAAAGTATTGTCATGATGGGGGAAGAAAAACAAAACTGAAAACTATATCCACGAAGAGTCTAGTTAAATAATGTATGGTACATCTAAGCCATGAAAGATTATGCAGCCATTACAATGAGTGAGGTAAATCTGGTTTTTGCTGATATGGAAAGATCTTTAAGGTTTATTTATTTATTTATGTTTTTTGAGACAGAGTCTCACTCTGTTGCCCAGGCTGGAGTGCAATGGCACAGTCTCTACTCACTGCAAGCTCTGCCTCCCAGGTTCAAGCGATTCTACTGCCTCAGCCTCCTGAGTAGCTGGGACTACAGGCGCACGCCACCATGCCTGGCTAATTTTTGTATTTTTAGTGGAGACGGATTTCACCATGTTGGCCAGGATGGTTTCGATCTCCTGACCTCATGATCCGCCCGCCTTGGCCTCCCAAAGTGCTGAGATTACAGGTGTGAGCCACTGTGCCCGGTGGCTTATTCATTTATTAATAGCTAAAAAGTAAGGTACCCAACAGTATATGTGACATAATCCCATTGGTATTAGAAATAAAAATAATCTTTCTACATAGCCTCATTGAGCACCTACTGCTTGCCAGGCACTGGAGTAAGCAGGGGAAATAGAGTGTGGATAAAATAAAACTCCTATTTCCATGGAGCTGGTGGAATATGAAGACGAATACACAAATATGTGGAGGTTCTATGGGTTGGTGCAAAAGCAAATGAAATCAACCTAATATAAAGACGTGCAATAAAATGGCTTCTTCTGAGCCTGGAGATGTGGGAGTGAGATTTCTGTCTTTCCATTGTATGCCCTCTGGTATTTGAATTAGTCTTACTGTGTGAAAGCATTTATTTATTTATTTATTTATTTATTTATTTATTTATTTATTTAGATGGAGTCTTGCTCTGTTGCCCAGGCTGGAATACAGTGGCACAATCTCAGCTCACTACAACCTCCGCCTCCCTGGTTCAAGCTATTCTTTCAGCCTCCCGAGTAGCTGGGATTACAGGTATGTGCCAACCAGCTAATTTTTTTTGTATTTTTAGAAAAGACAGGGTTTCATCACGTTGGCCAGGCTGGTCTTGAACTCCTGACCTCAAATGATCCACCCACCTCAGCTTCCCAAAGTGCTGGGACTACAGGTGTGAGCCACTGCAGCCAGCTGAATGCATTTATTTTAATGATCAGTTTTTAAAAGACTGGATTAAAAAAAAATGAGAGAGAAGGCAATGAGCACTGTTTGGCTCAATGCAAATAGTTGCTTTTATTATTATCATAATAATAAAACATTTATTAACTGTCTTTTGAGCACCTACTGTGTGCCAGGTACTCTGCTAGGTGCTGAAGATATGTAGTGAGCAAGAAAGATAAAAAATTGGTCCTCAGGGAGCAGGTGCTTTAGCTGGGGGGACACAGGAATCAGAGAAGTAACTGCAAATGTCATTAGTGTTACAACACTCGGGGATTATGGTGGCATCAGAACCTAATAGAGGGGAGGCTTGCAGGTCTAGGGAGATGGCCGGGGGTTGGAGCCTGGGCTCCAGCCCTCTCTCCTCAAGCCTGGGCAGTTCACGAGGTTGGACCCCTCCATGACTTCAGAGCAAATAAAAACAGTTAAAATTGATGGAACACTGACCCTGTATGATCCAGTATGACCCAGTATGATACTGACCCAGTGTGATCCCTGACCCTAGTTACATACTGATCCCTGACTCTGATCACAGACTAACTCCTAGTGTGATCTATGACCCAGGTCATGTACTGACCTCAGTGTCACACTGAACCCTGATCCTTGTCAAGAATAAGCCCTGACCCTCATCACACACTGAGTTCTGACCCTGCTCACTGGTCGAGCTCTGACGCAGGACACAGACTGATGGAACACATACAGCCAACAGGCACACTGTAAGTACTTTACATGTACTAACTTACTTAGAATCCTTACTACAACCCTATGAATACTATTTTTATGCCCATTCTAGAGATGAGAAAGTCAAGGCACAGAGAGATTGAGTAACTTGCTGAAGGCCACACAGCTAGTAAGTGGCAGAACCAGAATTCAAACCCAGGTATTCTGCTACAGATGCCATACTTGTAACAACTTCATTTCATGACTTTCTTCTCCTCCCCTTCCCTGCTTATCAGAGAGAGTCCTCTGCCTCCCTGTCCTCCCCAGACATGAGGATGACCCGCTGGCCCCAGCTGCAGCAGAACATGCAAGGATTGGAGGACACTCTCCAATCCTCCCCTGTCCCAGGGGCTCCTAAGGTGTCCTGGTTTTTCCCTCAGAGCCCAAGTGGAAGAGGGGACGAGGGGGAGCAGGAGCCAGCCAGGTACACGCTGGTCCCCCGTCTGCCTGTCCTTCAGGCATAAGAATCTGGGTTGTTCCTAGAGCCCAAATGTCCAGACTGAATCCAACTCCAGCCCCTGAATGAGCCACAAACTGAGTCCTAACCCGGGTCATGCTGAATCTTGACCCTGGCCTCACATTCCTTCATAACCCTAGTCCTCGGCTAAGCCTTGTCCCTGGTCGCACATTGATCCCTGACCCTAGTTACATACTGATCCCTGACTCTGATCACAGACTAACTCCTAGTGTGATCTATGACCCAGGTCACGTACTGACCTCAGTGTCACACTGAACCCTGACCCTTGTCAAGAATAAGCCCCAACCCTCATCACATACTGAGTCCTGATCCTGTTCACTGGTTGAGCTCTGACCCAGGACACAGACTGAGCCTTGATCCTGGAGACACACTGAGCCCTGGCCCTCATCACTGACTGATCCCTGATCCTGGCCATAGAGTCAACCATAATCTGGTCCTAGGGTGAACCATGACCTACGTCACATATTGGTCTCTAACCTTAGTTATACATTGAGTTCAGCCCTGGCCTTAGATGCCCAGCCATCTCCAACTGCTGCTGTCTACTGCCCAGGAATCCAGAGACTCCCAGAATGCCTTCTTCCCACCTTACCCCAGAGCTTAAAGTAATTCCACTGGCCTGTGCAGAGGTCACCCAGCCTGTCATCCCCAGGGCTCATCTGGGGGACCTAGAGGGCTCTAAAAAAGACAGGGAAGGCGTGATTTAGACAAAGCTAAATTCTCGAGAGGCTGTTTTCCATCTAGAGGCTCCCAAACTCTTCCTATTTCTCTCTGTCCTGTCTCTTTCCCCATTCGACACATACTTCTCCTGAAACAAAATTCACCAGCAAATTCTGCCTTTAAAGAAGGGAGGTCAGATAGCAGCCGGCCCAGCAGCCGGGCAGAATTCTATTATCAGGAGGAAAGATAGCCAGCAGGAAGGACTGCGCCCTCCCTCCTGGCAAAGTGTTACTCACTCTCCCCAGCTTGGTTTCCTTCTGAAGGGCCGTGGAGCTCCTGACAGGTGGAGGTGGTGGACGCTTGCTGATGCTGACCAGGGAGCCCGTGCTCCCTCCCGCCGGTGGCTGGCTGCCCCAGACCTGGCCCCTGTCCTGGGAATCTGCCCCAGTGTCTGAGCAACACAGGGGTGAAGAGTTTAAAATGGTTCCCCAAGGTGCTTTCCAGGATTGCAGGGCCCAGGGAGAGCCTCACATATTGGGAGAGTCCTTGTGTCCTCTTCGGGGAAGGCTGTTTCCCGCTTAAGACCCCCGAAAACAGGGGTATGGCATGAATGAGGAACACAGGGCTCACCCGCCATCTCCACCTCCAGGCAGTGCAAACATGTGAAACAAGAACACATGGGCAGGCATTGAGGTTTCCACTCAGTTCCCCTTCCCTGCTCTGGCAGGTAAACGACTTTCGCTCCTCTGGACCAGGGAGCCCTGGAGGGAGGGGAGAGGCGTGGCTGCTGAGGCTGGGTGGCGGCTTCCAGATGGGTGTCACCCATGCCCTTCCGACCATCTAGGACAGCCTGGGAATTGTGTCTAGTTAGGAAAGTTGACAGTCAAGTATCCAGCGAGCTGGTCATTTGGATACCGAGGTGGGAAACAGGTAGTCAGCCTGACAGCCATCTTGTCAGCCAGACGTAGAGACAGGCAGATGGGCAGGCCATCACTTAGCCATTTGATCAGGCCTGCAGTCAGAGAAGCAGGCTGACAGACCAATGGTCAGTCAGTCAGAGGAGGAGATGAACAGACAGGCTTCTTCATCTATTAGTCAGATACAATAGATACCCAGCAGACAGACAGGCAGACAGACATAGACAGACAGACAGACAGTCTGTCCGTCAGCCATCTTGTCAGTCAGTCAGACAGGAGATGGACAGCTAGGCTTAGTTACTCAACTAATTACAGTCAGCCAAATACCCAGGAAGACAGACAGACAGTCAGACACTCCAAAAGGCATTTGAATGAGGAGATGCAGAGAAAGGCAATTTGTTTTGTATCTAATTAGTCAGGTGCAAGAGCTGCAGCCAGGTAGACAGAGAGACAGTCTCTCTGTCTCAGAGAGGGACATTCAGTCAGACATGGAGACAGGCAGGCAGGCGGACAGGCACAGCCTTTCATCCAGTCAGTCAGCCATCCTGTCCATCAGGCTCTCAGCCTTGCGGTGGACAAGTCAGTCAGACAGTGTCCGTCGGAACCAACCTGGCTTCTGGCCAGTGATGCAGCCGGCCATTATGACAGACGTCCAGGCTGGGCAGAGACAAACACTGGATGCTATGAGGGATGTTAAGAAATGGGACCGGGGGTCCTGAGCTCACAGAATAATCCGGGGGGTAACAACACCCCTCTCAAGAGTGTGATACAGCCCCTGGACAATCAGGGAAAGCATTCTGGAAGACGAGGGAAGAGGCACCCTACCCCAAGAGCCATCCCCCATCTCCCTCTGAAGCGCCTGGCCTCCCTCTACAGGCCACAGGCCTAGAGAAGGAGCCGTGTGTGTGTGTGTGTGTGTGTGTGTGTGTGTGTGTGTGTGTGTGTGTGTGTCTCAGCTCTGCCAAGTTCTCCTCGCCTCCCTCCTCCACTGGAGTGGGGGTTGGGCGGCCCTCCCAGGCCACTTCCCATTTTGGGAATTGGGCTGAGAACTATGCAAGAGACAGAAATAATTCCTTTTTCGAGCCTGGCCAGGGCTGTAGCAGCCCAAACATTGGCACAAAACCAGTGCTGGGGAGGGGCCCAGGAAGGGGCAGCCAGGGGTGGGACGGAGCCCTGGGGCCCAGGGAGACAAAGGCCTGGGAGTCTCCAGAAGAACCTTCTCATCCAGTCCCAGGCTAGGTACAGGTACCTGGAAGATTTGAGACTCTTAGTGGAGCTGCCAGGCCAGAAAATGTTCAGGGCAGGGAGGGAACCAGGTTACAGAAAGAACAAGAAAGAAGTCACAGAGTCTCTGCTGGCAAAGACAACTTGAAAAATGGACCATTTCTGGTGGCCAAGAAGGGATCCCTGCTATCTCCTGAGAACACATCCCCTGCTACAGGCAGACCCACTGAGCACTCACATAAGAGATAGCGGCCTGGGAAGCACCTAGCACACAGTAGGCACACACTAAATGCAAGTGTCCTTGGATCAGAATCATACAGAGCCAACTTCGCAGCCCTTTGGCACTGCTTCTTAGGGTGTGACCCTGGGCAAGTCACCTCAGCTCTCTCAGCCTCACATTTCCCCTCCGTAAATCGGGAGTAACAGCAAAACCCGCTTCCTAGGGTGGCTACAAGGATTAAATGACATGACAGGTACAGAAAATCTACCACCTAGTAGGTCTGCGATCTATTTGAGTCCTTCCTCCTTTCTTTCCTTCTTTCTCAAAGCATTATTTTCATCTCACTGGGGTATTACAGCAATCAACCAAAGGCAGATCTTGATCGTCATTTTCCAAGGGACACCGTCCTGAAATCAGCCCCTCTCTCTCTGAGCCTCAGTGTTCCCTTGTGTAAAACGATAGCTCTGGACAGGAAATGTTCAGAGAGCCCTTTCAGAGCCTCAGGTCTAGAGTCCCTGGTGATCTTCAACACTTGATTGCATCATTCCCAGCATGCAGGTGCCCTCCCCAACTACTCCCTGGGGATCCCTGTGGTTCTGAGGAAGCTGACCCTGTCCCCTGCCCCAGGGATAAGCCAGTCAGCACATGGCATCCCCCAGCTAGAGAGCTTGCTGAGTGGGGCATGTGATTCAAGCTAGGCCAATTTATTGACTTCTGAGCTTTGGCCAGGAATGCTGGGAGTTCCCTTCTCTTCTGGATAACGTAGTGTGCATGTGTGACGTCTAGAAATGCTGCAGCCTTTGGGACTCCCATGAGGGGAGTCAACCCAAGAGAAAAACTGGCTCACAGAGGAGCTCAAAGCAGAGTAAATCCTTGACACAATGATGACATCATGATCCCTTCCCTACCGGTGCTACACACTGCCTGGGCTTTTCAGTTCCAATATCCAATAAATGCCCCTTATTGTCCATGCCAGTTTCATTTGCCTTTCAGTTTCTTGCACCCAAATACACCCCAAAAGACACAAATACACCCCAACGGTCTAGACTTCTTGCCAGTTTTAATCCTCAATATGACTCTTCTACATAGATACTATTGTTCTTCCCGTTTTAGAGATGAGGAAACCGAGGCTCAGAGAGTGAAGTGACTTGTCTGAAATCACACAGCCAGAAACTGTCAGTGCTGGGATTTGAACTTGGAAATGCCTTATGCTCTTCTCACCATGCTATAAGACCTTCTCCCTTCTCATCTATCTCTGGGCAAGTGGGAGGGAGTAAAACAGTAACACTCACCACCAAACTCCAGTAATAATCATCCCGGGGAAGACTAATCACATAACATCAAAGCCTTAGAGACCATTCAGCGCAACTCTCCACTTCACAAACGGGAGACTGAGGACCAGAGGCGGGAAGACACACAGGGAGCAGGAGGCAGACTGAGAGCCAGAGCCTGGGACAGCACGGGGTGATTATTCTTGCAAGGGCAGAGGAGTCACCTGCTGCTCATACCTGGGGGAAGACGGGGCTTCTTTTTGGTAACAAACCGTCTCACGTTTTGGGAAACTATCCCTTGCCTGCTCTCAGGCCACGTGGCTTGGAGCCTGGCGTCACCTCTGGCTCCAGGTCTGGCCAATCAGAACTGTGCATTCCCCTGGCAACGATTGGCCGAGTCTGGGCATGTGACCCCAATCAAGCCAATCAGAGTGAACCCTGGCACTTGTCCTGGGACTACCCGGAAAGAGATGCTCCAGGATTCTAATGGAGCTCCGCCTTCATCACAGGTAAGGACAGGCTCCAGGCCCAGAGCTGCCAGTTAGAATTTAATAACCTAGTTTTTTTTCATGGTATTCATTTTAAAACCTGTGTTCAATTTAAGGTGACTAACTTCATACGGTTTGCCGGAACCATCCAGGTTTTAAAACTGAAAGTTCGCAGGTGAATGGAGGCAGGGGTGGTTGGTCACCCCTGCTTCAACTTACGGGTATCAGATACTGGTTTTCCACTGATGGCAGCTTCCTTTTAAAATAAACATTTAAATTTAAAAAGGGGCCGGACGCTGTGACTCACGCCTGTAATCCCAGCACTTTGGGAGGCCGAGGCGGGCAGATCACTTGAGGCCAGGAGTTTGAGACCAGCCTGGCCAACATGGCGAAACCCCATCTCTACTAAAACTACAAAAATTAGCCGGGCGTGGTGGTGCGCGCCTGTAATCCCAGCTATTCGGGAAGCTGAGGTAGGAGAATCGCTTGAACCTGGGAGGTGGAGGTTGCCATGAACCGAGATTGTGCCACTGCAGTCCAGCCTGGGCGACAGAGCAAGACTCCGTGTCAAAATAATAATAATAAAAATAAAACAAAATAATTTAAAAAATTTAAAAAGGGGGCCACTTGAGGGAAAATACCAAGAAACTAATGGTACCTTTGGTGAAAAGAAATGGCAAAAATATTGTGAACGCTGTGTCATGTGAGTGAGTGATGGTGTTGAGAAATGTACAATGCCTGCAAGTCTGGAAACCCCAGCTCAGTTCCTGGGTTGGTGGCCCACTGGCTGTTTGACTCTAAACAGGTTGCTCACCTTCTCTGAGCCTCCACATCCTCCCAAGCTCACAAGGTCAGCCATCCTCAGAGGGGGCGGAGAGGTCAGAGGCGGGGCTGTTGTGGGCAGACAGGCTCTGTTCACCCTTATCTCCTCTTAAGGTGTGAGTTGCTCCCCGTGCAAAAGCTGGCACCAACAGCAGCAACTCACAAATCTTTGGAAAGGCCCGGCATTCCCCACTCAGTGACTGCTGAGTTTGACTGATGGGGCCGTGTCAGCAAATTAGCTACCATTCAGCAGAGACACCCTTTAGAGATGCTAATTGCCAGTGCCCATGCGTCCCCACTCCTCCCTGGCACAGGCAGCTGGCTGTCGATCCCCTGCCATTATTGTCTGATAACAGTGCTTGATTTGTCTACACAGACCAGGGCCCCTGCATGCATGCTGTTAGCATCTAACTACCAGCCAGCACGGCGCATGAAGCACAGTTCATTAATGCTCTTGAGGGGAGCAAACAGGTGCTGGCAGAAATCTATTCCCATGGACAAATCTGTGGACATGTGCACCCTCATACGTGCCCACTTAGCCCCCAAGTATAGGAATGAGTCAGTGTCACGTGTGCACATGCATTCTGTGAACTACTCATACGCTGGCTAAGAAGCAGCCTCAGACACACACGCACAGGATGGAGTGCATGCATGTACATAACAAGCAGTGCTACATGGGGTTGTGTTAGGATTACAGAACACCTGTAAGGCATCTTGAACAGTGCCCAGCACGTGGTTAATTACTCCTCAGTAAATTAGATCTCTTCTTATTTTTTCCCAGTGCTCTTTTATTTATTGAGGTATAACTTACACATAATAAAATGCACAAGTTTTAAGTGTTTGGTGCAATGCCTTTTTGATAAATAGATACACTTCTCTACCCACCACCTTAGTTAAGGTCCAGAATATTTCCATCATCCAGAAAGTTCTCTTGGGTTCCCTTCCAGTCAATACCTCCAAAAGCAATCACTGTTCTGATTTCTCTCACTATGGTTGAGTTTCGCTTGTTCTTGAGCCTCATATAAATGGAATCATATGGCGTGTCCTTCTTGGCAATGCCTATTATGGATGCTCAGATGTGCGCACAGCCACGCACACTTACACACATGTGCATGGATACTCAGTCAGACTCATTCAGAAATGGGGATTTCTGAGCTGTAAATCCCTTGGCCTCGGCTACTTGCAGCTCAGCTAAGCCTCTCTGGGTCCAGGGGACTAAAGGAGGTGGGGAGAGCCCCTGACGCTGGGTCCAGCCACCGTGGGGGGCTCCTTCCCCATCTCCTTCAGCTTCTCTTGCTGAGTGACCTCAGACAAGAACTGAAAATCTGTTTTCTCTTGTGAAATGAAATGAATAATAATAACATACAGCTCATAACTCCCCTGTATTGAGCACTTATTATGCAGTAGGCACTGTTCTAAGGACTGCGCAAGTTCGAGTCCACTCTGTCCTCCCAGCAACCCTATAATCCAGGTATCGTCATTATCTGTCTTATGGGAAAGGAACCTGAGGCCCAGAGAGGCCCAGCAGCTTGTCCGAGGTCACACAGGAAGAGGCAGAGCTGGGATTTGGACCTGGTGCAGCTCCATAGACTTCACCTGCAACCATTATCCCTCTTTATGAGGGGATTATGAGAATTATTGATTATGTCCATGCCTTGGAACCCAGTAGGTGCTCAATAAGTATTGCATATGGTTACTACCAAGAACATTTACATCCACTATCTCACTGATGCCTCAGAACAGCCCCATTTAACAGATGAGGAGACTGAGGTTCAGAAGTCAGTGGCAAAAGATTCTGGTCTTCTGATTCTAAACCCCACATTCTTTCTATTCCTCCAGCCTGGGATATTCTATTCCACAAGGCAGATGCTTTGTTTTGTTTGCTGCTATGTCCTCAGCATCTACAAGAGTGCCTGGCACATACTTGACACTCAGTACATGTTTTTTCCAATGAATGAGTACAGCAGGGAGTCAGGAGGAATCACCCAGCCCAATGCCCTCCCGTTACAGTTGGGGGACCCAGGACCTAGAGAGAGGGTGTGACTTGTCCAAGGTCACCCAGCATCTTGGTGCCATCGAAGCTATTGTTTTCTCCCTTGCCTGGCTCACCTCCTCTACCCTCGGAGTTGAATGAGCCAAAAGATTCGGGAGCCCCTGAGGCTCTCTCAAAGGCCACATTAATGGGGAGCTGGCATGGAGCCACTCCCAACTTCATTAAGCCATCCAAGGTCGGCACGGAAGCCTGCCAAGCTAAACCTCAGAAAACGCCGGCTGAAAGGAAACAAGGCTTGCCAGAGCTTTTGCGCTGGGATGGGGACCATTCCTGGCAAAGAAGGTGGGGAGGGAGGACCAGGCCAGCCTTTCAAAGCCCTTCGTGAACAAATGCTTGGACTGCAGCCCACTCTGGTCATTGTCCCCTCCAAGTCAGCAGAAACAGCCAAGTTATTCAGCCCAGCAGGGACAATGGAAAATGGACCGGTGTCTGTGGGTGTGGGGACAGTGCCAGTGAGAGCCCACCCTGAAGATGGAAGGGAAAAGGCAGGAAGATGGTGAAGCTAGGTAAGGGGAGACCATCCCATCCTGAGGGTCACTCTTAGTTGCCAGTCCCCAGTCCCTGGGCATGGAGTAAGTTTTAAATAACACTGATCACCTCCCTTCACGTCAGGGCATCCCTAAAAGCAGAGCCTGAAACAGGGATTCTTAGGCACGTGATTCATTCTCTCCCCACGTCTTCTTTAGGAGATGTGATGGGAGAGAGAGAAGCAGGACAGGACAGGGGAGGAGCTCAGCCAGGATGTAGCCTCAGCTGAGGTCTAGCTTCAGCCTGAATTGCACCAGGTGTTGATCCCACCTTGCAGAAAGAGGGCTGAGCTTTTGTACCCCTGACTCATTGAGTCCACAGGCTGCCTGGTGGAAGGAGGGGAGAGCAGCCATGGGTTAAAATCCCCTGGCAGGTGACTCCTGTAGGCCAAGGGCAATTGTGAGAGGTGGGAGTCGTGAGAAGGGGGTAGTGGCGAGCTGTTAGCAGCGGGCACCGCCAGCAGTCGGGGTGTGGGTGCACCAGCTTGTAAATGGAGTGCAGGTGTGGAACTCACGGTGTCCACCACACTGGCTGTCCTCTTTCCTTTTAAATTTAAAATCTGTGTATTTTTTAGTTGTGTGGGTACTTAGTACGGGTATCTATGGGGTACATGAAATGTTTTGATACAGGCATGCAATGCATCATAATTGCATCATGGAGAATGGGGTACTCATCCCCTCAAACATTTACCCTTTGTGTTATAAACAATCCAATTACACTCTTTTAGTTATTTTAAAATGTTGGATGTCCTCTTATTGTATTAATTCATCACTACCTAAACCTCCCAAACTTAGGGTCAACCCTTAGAAGAAAAGGGAGACTGAACTGAACCAAGATTCAGTTTCCACCACCCTCCACCACAGGCCATTGAATCCAGTGTACGAACAAAACAATGGCCCTGCTCACACATCTAGGCTCACAGCATGCAAGCTGTGCCTATTCCAGTTGTAGGACTCTAGAACCTTCAAGACACTGAGGGCAGAACTTCAGAATTGTAGCTTTCAGGCTCTCTGAGCTAATGTACCCACAAAGGGGGCTTCCCCAGGGAAAGACAGAATGGGGCCTGGCTCGAGGACCAGGCTGGGCAGATGAAGTTACAAGGTAAGGAAAGACAAGGCAGCTTGACCAGGTCTCACGGGAGGCCCCATGACAGGCGGTGGAGAGGATGGCAAGATCTGAGATTGTGAGAAGGTGTAGGAGATTAGGTACCAGTGGAGAGACCTTGGGGTAGGTGAGGACCTGGCTGCAGCCCTGACCCCAGCTGCAAAAGGACCTGGATGCTTTGGCTCTGAGCAGGGCCACACTTCAACACCACCCATGCCAAACTGAACCCCCCTCACCTGGGCACAGCACTGCACAGTGAGCAAACAGTCTACTAGCTCAGCATCTGGAAGTGGGTGAGTTGGGGGCTAAATTTGTCGCAGGGGGAAACTGAGGCCTGGAGAAGTGCACTAACTTCATTCATTAGCAAATGCTGATGAAGCACCTACTCTGTGCCAGGCACTAATTCAGGTCCTGCGATACTTCAGTAAACAAAAGAGAAACCCCTGCCCACATGGAGCACATATTCAGGTGGGTGAGGAGGGGGGAGGGGAAGGAGGTAGTAATTGCTGTGGAAATAAAGAATGAAGCAGGGAAGGGAGATAAGAAGGCAAGAGGACCGGGCATAGTGGCTCACGCCTGTGATCCCAACACTTTGGGAGGCCAAGGCAGGCAGATCACTTGAGGCCAGGAGTTCAAGACCAGCCTGGCCAACATGGCGAAACCCCATCTCTACTAAAAGTCCAAAAAAATTAGTCAGGGCATGGTGGCACATGCCTGTAATCCCAGCTACTTGGGAGGCTGAGGCACGAGAAAATCGCTTGAACCTGGGAGGCAGAGGTTGCAGTGAGCCGAGATGGTGCCACTGCACTCCAGCCTGGGCAACAAAGTGAGACTCTGTTTCAAAAAAAAACAAACAAAAAAAAAAGGAAGGCGGGGGTGGAAACTGCCATTTGAAAATAGAGGGTCAGGGAAGGTGTCACTTCCTAAAAAGATGATGTTTGAATAAGAACTTGGAGGTGAGAGAAGTTGTGCAGGGAACAGTGGGAATAGCCAATGCTAAGCTCCCCCAGGTAGATTTGTGATGGGAGGCGGAGAGATGAGGTCAGAGACGTCATGGGGGGCAGGTCCTGCAGGGCTGTGAGGACTTTGCTGTTACACTGAGTGATGTGGGAGCCACTGGAAGGCTTTGAGTGAGAGGTGAGGTGACCTGACTTGGGTTCTCGCAGGATCCCTCTGGCTTGCAGGGAAAAGGGACAGCGGGGGTGAGTGTGGATGCAGGTGACCAGTGAGAAAGTGACTGTAATAGTCCAGGTGAGAAATGACAGTGGCTTGCTCTAAAGTAGAATTTTTTTTTTTTTTTTGAGACAAGGTCTTACTCTTTCACCCAGGCTGGAGTGCAGTGGTGCAATCATGGATTACTGCAGCCTCAACCTCCTGGGCCCAAGTGATCCTCCCATTTTAGCCTCTCAAGTAGCTGGGACCACAGGCATGTGCCACCATGCCCAGTTAATTTTTTGAATTTTTTTGTGTGTGTGTGGAGATGGGGTCTCACTATGTTACCCAGGCTGGTCTTGAACCCCTGGGCTCAAGTGATCCTCCTGCCTCAGCTTCCCAAAGTACTGGGATTACAGGCACAAGCCACCGTGCCTGGTCCTAAAGGAGAGTTTCTCAGCTTCAGCGCTATCATCATCTGGGCTGAATAAATCTTTGCTGTGGGGTTGTCCTGTGCACTGTAGGATGTTTAGCAGCATCCCTGTCATCTACCCACTAGGTGCCAGTAGTACCATCCCACCTGGTATGATAACCAAAAATGTCTCCAGACAATGCCAAATGTCCTCTGAGGGGCAAAAAGCACCCCCAGCTGAGAACTTCTGGTCTGGAGCAGGAGTCAGCCAACTATGGGTCACAGGTCAGATGCAGCCTGCCACCTGCTTGTACAACCTGCAAGCTGAGAGCAGATTTCACATTTTTAAAAGGTTCCGTTTTAAGTGATTATGTAAGTACCTACAGAATATCCTCAATTTAGCCTCTTGGCCTGCAAACCTGAAATATTTACTATTTGGCCCTTTCAAGAAAAGTATGCTGACTCCTGGTCAGGAGTGTTCATGGGGGTGATGAAAAGGGGTTGGAGCCTGATACACTTTGAAAGCAGGGCCCTGGGATTTATGCAGAGGCCCCACACGGAGTGTGAACAAAGGAGGAGTCACGAGTAGCTCCCAGGTTTTTGGCCCCTGTGACTGGAAAGAGATAGATGGGGGGAAATCGGCAGAAGCGAGTTCGCAGTGGGAGGACGTGGGGCTTAGTTTTGGAGATGTTAAGTTTCAGGAATGTCGCATAGACAGGGGAAGGACACCAGCTTTGGAGTTAGGCAGGGTCAGTGTTTGAATCCCAGCTCTGCCATGGACTCACTGCAGAACCTTGGGTGAAGAAGGACTTGCCGCTCTGAGCCTCAGATTCCTCACCTGCAAAAAGGAGGGCATGTTTCATGTGGGCTGGATCTCTGGATAAGGGGCTTTTATGGTGAACACCGAGGCATAGGCCATATGCTTTTAAAGTGTTTTGAGGATCACCTGCATCAGAATCAATTGAGATCCTTGGGGATGCAGATCCTGGGCTGCCTCTAGAGACTGATTCTGTGTTCTGGGTGATGGACCGGGAATCTGAACTGCCTGGGGTTTGAGAACTCCTGACCTAGGGCTTGGGTGTCCAGTTAAGGAGCCTGCGGCTGCCTCTCAAGACTTGCAGGTTCCCAAGTGGAAATACCTTTAAAGATCACAGAGAACCAGCAGCCTGCCCCCATTGTGCAAATGAGAAACCTGAAGACCAGAGAAGCTGAGTGCCTTGCCTGAGGCCACACAGCTGGGAAGCAGCAGAGCTGGGTCTGGGATGGTTGACGGATAGATGGAAAGGTAACAAGCAGTTGGATCCAGACAGTGGGGGGTAGGATTCAGGTCAGAGTTGAATTTCATTTTGGGAATCAAATCCTTCTGGACTTGGGAGATAGACATGTGTTTTCTTCCCATTTGAGAGTGTGAAATGACTCTCCCAGACTCCTGTTCAGCTAATGCTTGGGAGAAACAGGAGCCCATTCTCTGTGACACTCTTTGGCCAGCCAGGCCACCCCAGTCTGCAATGAGCCCCTTCCTGCGGCCCAGTGGACGTGCTGACCCCTTGTGGGTAGCAATGTGGGGCACACACCACCAGTATTAGATACACGGAAATCTGGATTTCTCAACCTTGGCTGCACAGTGGAATCACCTTGCAAGCTTTGAAAAATACCAATCCCTGGGTCCCATCCCCAGAGATCCCGATTTAACAGGTCTGGCGGGTGGTCTGGCATTGGGATTTTTCAAAGATCCTCAGCTGATTCTCATGCGCAGCCAAGACTGGTTTAGCGGCCCAGGGGTAAGCCATCAGAATCACACTGATTCACAGAGTGAGAAGGAGCTACCCTTTCCAATTGTCTTCAGACTCCCAGACACCCTGAAGGGGAAAGTCCCAGTATGAAGCCAGTGACATTTTAACACCTCTCTAACAGACATCTTCCCTTTTAACCCAGAGAGTTGGTGTCAGGCTTCAGCATCTGGCTGGAATTTTATGACATGATTTATGGCAAATGGCACCAGTTCTTCATGATATCAAATTTCCTGTTAAAACAACTTGATTTAGTAAAATTAATGACTTAATCTAAAGAAGACTATTAAGCAAATTCTATTCCAGGTAGTTCCCCTGGACCTAATGGTGGTCTCTGACCCAAGCTGGTCCCCTCACTCATGATCCCTTCCGGCCACAGGGATTGGCTCAGAGATGATCATGTGGCTCAAGTCTGTCCAGTCAGTGGCAGTCTTGGGACTTTCATGGGAAGAGTCAGGAAAAAATGGCCATTTTCTCTGCTGGCCGTCATGCTGGGAGGATGAAATCTGGAGGCAATGTCAGCTGAGAGATGGGGAATAACCTGCTGAGGCCACTGGCATTAGTGGTGGAGTAGGAATTTGAACCAGGCCCACCTGCCCACAAAGGTAGTACAACTTCCTGGTAAACCACATTTCTGGTGAATTTCTTGGGATTCTTCATTTTATTTATTTATTATTATTATTATTTTAAGATGGAGTCTCTCTGTGTCACCCAAGCTAGAGTACAGTGGCCCAATCTCAGCTCACTGCAAGCTCCGCCTCCTGGGTTCACACCTTCTCCTGCCTCAGCCTCCCAAGTAGCTGGGATTACAGGCGTCCGCCACCACGCCCAGATAATTTTTTGTGTTTTTAGTAGAGATGGGGTTTCACCATGTTAGCCGGGATGGTCTCGATCTCCTGACCTCGTGATCTGCCCGTCTCGGCCTCCCAAAGTGCTGGGATTATAGGCACGAGCCACCGCGCCCGGCCAGATTCTTCATTTTAAAATCTCCCTCAGAACTTCTATTTCCTGGCTTTTGAGTCTTCATATGTAGGGTTTACTTAAGTAAATGTAATGGCACCCTGTAAAATATAACCCAAATAGGTACCTTTGAAAAGCTGATGGAAGACACTGTAATGATCATTCAACACATTCTGGGCACCAGAGAAGGTATTTGGCCACTTGTAAAGAATTTGGTGCCCTGTGCTTTCAGTGGATGATAAGAAACTTCTGGCTGGAGTTCGAGCTGAACATTTCAGACCATCTCACACTCCTCAACCAAAGGAAGGTGAACTGTGGTTTCTGCCAACTTTGACTAACCTCTGAATTCATCCATCCATTCATCCAGCAAAATTTCATGGAAGATTTGCATGGAGGTAGGCAGAGTGCTAGATGCAGGAGGGACATGCCTACAGCAGACAAGGTCCTACTATTGGGGAGATCACAGCCCAGATGGAGAGGCAGGTGCTAATCAGATCGTTGCTTAAACCTATGTGAAATTACAACTGGAATGGAGGCCACCCAAGAGAGGCACAGAGAACTTTGAAAATCCATATCTGGGGAATCTGACCTATTGAGAGATCAGGAAAGGCTTGCAGGAGGAGGTGGCATTCTCTCTGGGAGCTTTAGGGTGAGGAGGCAAATAACTGGGTGAAGAAGAGAGGAACAGCATTCGAAGCAGAGGGAACAGCACGTGCAAAGACTCAAGGCAGGAAGGAATTTATAATAGTAAGTATGAGATCAGCATGGCTGGACACAGGGAGGCAGGAGATGATAGTGGAAGATGAAGTCAGAGAGTGTTAAATGACTCTGGCCTCATGGAGTCTTATAGGCCTCTGTGAGGAAATTTACCCTCTCCTCCCAACCCGTTCTGCAGCAAATCAAACAGAAAACTCCCACCTTTCCATCCACCCTCGCTTATAGCATAAAGATGTGAAAAAATTCCACTGCTCTTATGATTTTTGCAATTTGAAAAATAGAACAACGCATCCATACAATTGGGGTTGCTTATAACTTGGGGAGTTTGAGTTACTTAAGGAGAAAAGGAAGAAGAGCAAAGAGAAAGGCAAGAAGACTAAGAGTAAAAGGAAGAAGCCAGTGAGGAGAAGGCTGTGGGGAGGAAAAGGGGTGGACAGGGGAGGGGGTGTAGTGGTTCAGGGCCCAGGCTCTGGGGGTAACCGCTGGGGTTCAAATGCTACCCTGCCACCTCTTAGCTGCATCCTTGCATGTGTTACTTAACCTCTCTGGGACTCAGTTTCCACATCTGTAAAATAGGGATAATAATAACACCTTCCTTATAGGATGTCGTGAGGGCTAAATGAGGCGATGTGTGTAAAACGTGGTATATGAGTGTTAGCTATTTTGCCGTTGTCTTCAGAGGCTTCGTTGCACCCTCTAACTCCTGCAGTGTCTTTGGGGAAGCCCTAGACTTAGCCTGGACAGCTGGAGGGTGAGAGGAAACAGCAAACCCCATTGTGATGGGGTTAGTATGGGACAGGCTTTGGAGAGGCAGCTAAGAAATCTTCCTGGGAGACCAAAACTCCTCCCCGCTAGAGCGAGAATGCCTCATTTCTGGGAGGAGGAGCGAGTTTCTGCATTTTTCTTAGTGACAGGGAAAGGGCTCTGGCTACCTCCCTCATAAAGAACCTCCAGTTCAGGGAAGATTTATCCCCACAGTGATGAACACTGGAAGCCAAAAGCAGTGACCAAAGGGGTCTACGGATAAACTCTTGCAAGAAATACCAGGGCCTATCATGGAGGGAATGACATCACGTTCAGGAAGTTAGGGGTCGGATGTTTAGGCAGAGCCCTGAAGCATGAGTAAGGGAGGCCAAGGGAGCCAGGGTAGGGGCCATAAGATCGTCCTAGTCAGATGGCAGCATGTGCAAAGGCCCTGAGGTGTGACCCAGCACCACATGCCGAGGCTCTGAGAAAGCTCTCCAGTACAGCTGGGAGAAAAAAGGGGGAAGATAAAAGGCATGTGATATGAAGGTAGGGTGGTAGACCTTCCAGGGCCTTGGTGGTCAGAAAAAGAGTTTGGAAGTTATCCCGAGAGCAACAAGAAGCCGTGGAGTGACCAGTCCCTCTCTCTCCTGCCGTTTCCCCTCACCCCCATCCACAAAATCTGGAGACAGAGTGAACTGGCTTGGAGGTGGGCTACGCATGGAATGATTTGGGAGCTCAGAAAACTCTCTAATACTGTCTTTGAAGGGGTAATAATCATCCATCCATTCATTCACTCATCCACTCAACAAATATTTATTACTTGCTCTATGTGAGGCACAGTTTTAGGCACTCGGGAGTCAGCAGTAAAATTTGACCAAGTTCCTTTCTAATGGAGCTGATACTGTCGTGAAATGAGACAGATAAGAGCCAGATAAACCTATAACATAACACGTGGCAAAAGGGCTATGAAAAAAATAAAGGAAGGCCAAGAAATGGAGCATAAAGGTAGGGAGGGGAGATGTGTTACAACCATTTCCTTGGGGACATGACCCAGCCAATCCTTCCTGCCCACCTTGTTCCACTGATCACTCATTACTCGCACCATCCTCAACACACCCCATAAGCAATAAAGCTCCCTCTCCAGTTGGCACCAACAGTACATTTGTGGTGACCACAGTGACCAACAAACTGTTCCACTTCCCCACGTTCTGTTGCCAGCCCATCTCCCGGGCTGGAAAGCCACAAGCCCTTGGCACTTTGTTCTGCCCCTTGCCTGACAGTGTTTGCCTTTCTTTGGATGATGGAGCAGTGAGATCATCCAGGTGCCCCCCAGGGGCTTGGCAGAGCTGCTTCCTTGGATCTGCTCCAGGTCAGCCAACAAGATGGATTTAAGGGTGGATTTAAACAGAGTTGACGACAGGTTCCAGGGTCTTTGGCAGGGGTGGGGCGGGGGGTCCACACTTTGGTCACCTTCCTGAGGATCCTGTCACCTTTATCAGCACGACCTGAGTGGATGGGCGTCAGACACAGTAAGAGAGAGAGGCCTAAGTATCAGGACCCCACTGGATAAATGGGGGTTTGGGGATCTTCTGAGGTTTGCATTTCTTCAATAACTGCTGCCAGGAAGACGGATGATGAAGGGTTAAGGACACACAGAAGGGATGAGACTCCCAATATAACAAGCAGGGAATAAGACTTCTGACTCCAAACATCAGACTACAAACACCAGTCTTCGGAACGTGCCTGCCAGAATTCTGATCATGAACGCTGCTGAAGTGTTCTGACCTTGAACCTCAGAATTCCAACTCCGTACATGAGTTCCAACCTGGGACATCAGCATTCTGACCTTGCCCGCTAGAGTTTTCATTATGAAGAGCAACTCTCTGGCCATGGACTCCTTGGCTCCAATGATGGATTAGAGGATTCTGACCTCGGATGGCAGTCGTCTGACCTTGAACTTCACAGTTGTGACCTTGAATGATGTTGCTACAATACTGGACACAACAGCAGCAATCTTGAGCACCAGAACCCCAATCCTGGGCCCCCTAATCTCTACTGAATCTCTCAATGCCCAAGCTTTCCAGCGTAAAATAGTAGAGCTGACATTACTCCACAGGATACAGAGTTTAATTCTACACAATAAGCTTTCCCATAGGCCCACAGCCCCTAGAAATAAGCCAAATGCTTCGAGGAGGAGGAGGAGGAGGAGGAGGATGATGATGATGATGATGATGATGATGATGATGAAAATAACAACACAAATAATACTGGCTTACATCTGTTACACATCAGGCACTTTGCTGTGCACTTTACATGTTTCATCTTATCCATCCTCTGGGTCACCCCAGGGATCTTATTATTCCCATTTTACAGATTGGGAACCTGAGCCCTAGAGCCAGTTCAGTTTGCTGACTTGACATCGAGAGCTTTTTCTAGCCTCTGCAGTAGCGTTTTCTCCCTGCCCTGGTTGGAGATTGGGTGTGGGAAGTTGTAACTCATTAGCTAATCAATTTACGATTTGCCCGCGAATTTCACTGACTTGTGTTGGCATCGATCAAGCATGAACTGCCTTGATTTTTGGAGCCAAGTCCCGCCGTGGGGGGATAGTCATTCATTCAACAAAGATGTGCCACCCTAGGTTGTGCTTGATGCCAGAAATAAGAAGAAGGAAGGGGGGATATGATGGTTAATTTTATGTGTGAATCTGACTGCGTCATGGGGTGGCCAGATGAAACATTCATTTGTGTGTCTGTGCAGATGTTTCTGGATGAGATTAGCATTTCAGTCGGTGGACTGAGAAAAGTACGTGGCCCTCCCCAATGTGAATGGGCATCATCCAAGCCTCTGAGGGCCTGAATAGAACAAAAGGAGGCAGAGGCAGAGGAATTTGCCCCTTTTGCTTCCTGCCTGCCTTCTGAGCTGGGACATGGGTCTTCTCCTGCCCTTCCACTGGGATTTATACCATCGGCTTCTCTGGTTCTCAGGCAGTGGGACTCAGACCAAATTACATCACCAGCTTTCTCCTGAATGTTCAGATTGTGGAACTTCTCAGCCTCCTTACTCGTGTGAGCCAACTCCTCAGAATAAATGTCTTACTGGGGAGCTGAGCATGGGGGCTCACGCCTGTAACCCAGCTATTCTGGAGGTCAAGACGGAAGGATTGCTTGAGGTCAGGAGTTCGAGGCTGCAGTGAGCTATAATTGTGCCACAGCATTCCAGCCTGGATGACAGAGCGAGACCCTGTCTCTCAAATAAATGAATAAACAAATCTCTTAGTGATTCTCTTTCTCTGGAGAACCTTAATTAATACGGGGGACCTATTGCTTCTGTCATCCAAGCTCTGTTCTTTTCCTCCCTTCCAGGTGGGGGCCTCAGAGGCAAGAAATGCCCCCTCCCCAACATTTCTAGCCACATGAAGGCTGTATGTTCCAGAGGTCAAAAATTAGAGCCCTAAGGGCTGCATATGGCTCCAAACATATTCTGTTTGGCCCACTCAAAGTGTTTTTAGTTTTTTTTTTTGAGACAAGAAAACAATGGAGCTTCCTGACATGTGACAATGATGCTATGCTTCACTCAACAAGCAAAAGGTACTCTGCTTCACTCTTCATTTTAAAATAGAAATTGAGACCATACCAAGATACCTGCTTCTATCTATTAGAGTGACAAAAAAAAATCAGAAAATTCACAACACATGGTGCTGATGAAGTTGCAGGGAAACAGGCACCCTCACACGGTGGTGGTGGGAGAATAAATTGATACAACCTCTACAAAGTGCAGTTTGGTCACATGGATCAAAATGTAAAATGCACAAATCTGTTATAAAATCTGACTTCCAGAGATTTCTCCCACAGATATACTCACAGACACACACACAAACACACACACACACACACACACACACACACACACAAAGCTGTTAAGTGCAAAGACAGTCACCACAGTATTGGAGATTTTGTTGTTGTTTTGAGAGAGGGTCTTGCTCTGTCACCCAGGCTGGATTGCCATGGTATAATCATGGCTCACTGCAGCCTTGACCCCTTGGGCTCAAGCAATACCCCCACCTCAGTCTCCTGAGTAGCTGGGACCACAGGCACATGCCACCACACCTGGCTACTTTTTGTAGAGATGGGGTGTCTCACTAAGTTGCCCAGGCTGGTCTCAAACTGGGCTCAAGGGATCCTCCCACGTTGGCTTCCATAAGTGCTGGGATTACAGGCGTAAGACACTGCTCTTGGGCATGTTTTTAATTTTTAAAAATGATTTGCCAACATTGAAAAACTGGGATACTTCCCATGAAAATTAAAATTTCTGGCTAAGCCCAGACCCAGCCTGGAGCTGGATGGCTGCTGCCTTCTCAGGCAGGCTTCTGCTCCAGTTCACCACTAGCCCCCTCCACTCCCTGCCTGAGAAGCGGCTGGCCATGGAATAGGCACATTAGGCTGGGTGTTGACCAGTGTCCTCATTGAACTTGCCCTCCTGCAGTTCTTCCAGAAACTGCTTCACTGGGTGACAAGGGCTACCTAGTTCCGGTAGCCATCAGAGTCTGAGGCCCCAGCTCTTGCCTAGGCAGGGAGGTTAAGGCCTTCTCCTCCCAACCCATAAAGACCTCTGAGTCATTCTGCCCCACGGGCAGGGCCGGCTTCATGGATGTGCAACCTGCACAGTTGCACAGGGCCCTGTGCTCACAAGGGCTCCATGCTTGGTTTGCTACTCTGCTACCACCATCTCAAAATTCTTTCTTACTTTTGAACAAGAGGACTGCCTTTTTATATTGTACTGCACCCCACGAATTCTGTAGCTAGCCCTGCCAGTAGGTCACTTGGTAATTAGGGACACCCAGTCCCCGATACACCCTGCCCCCCAAGGACTGCTCTCATCTATCTGGAAAACCACCTCTTTGGATTGGTCAATTCTCCCAGGCATGAGGCCAGCAAGGGTCCCAAATTTTTATACAAGAGGTGCTTGGGGACAGTAACCTGGGATGGGGAGGGGAACAAGGGGACTTTCCTTGGGTTGCATTTGCATAGAGCTTTATGTAACATGGAGGACGTTCCATCAAAGAATGGGGGAGTGTGATGGGGCCTGCGGGTGGGGAGGTGGAGGAAGAATCTAACACTTCCTCCCCAACCATTCCTTGGCACAGTCATTGCACGAAGGGTTTGAGCAGGCAAGGGTATCATCAGGGGCTGGACTAAAGCGAGGTTAGGGGTTGACTCTCTTGAGGAGAGGAAGGAGAGAAGGAAAAACAACTTGACATGAATGAAGTACCTGTGCTCAGTACAGCACCGTGCTGGGCTCTCTGGCACAGATGAGTACACCTGTCTTTCCAGTAGCCTTGCTTGGTTAAGTCACCACGCCCATTTTCCAGCCAAGGAAACGGAAACTCAAAGAGAAAAAGGGCCTGCCCAGGGATTCATTGCTCATATGTGGGGACTGTGAACCCAGACTTCCAGAGTTCCAAACCAGAGCTCTTTCCACCTACCCTACCAGGGAGATGGCACATGAGAGGAAGAAAAACATTGGTGCAGAGAAAGGGAAAGATGCCTGCTCCAAGTGGGCATAATCTCAAAATAAACCAGAGAAACATGTTACGATGGGAAGACTGTAAACATGACCAAGTCCAAACTGGCCATTCAAGGTCAGGGAGGGCCTCTCTGAAGAGGTGACCTACGAGCTGAGATCTGAAGAAGAGGAGGCTGGCTGGCACTGCAAGATATGAAGCCAGAGGCCCAGAGAAGTTAAGTGATTCACTCAAGGTCACACAGCTAGCTTGCATCTTCCCACCCACCCACCCACAACCACCCAATAAGCCCCTCCTCTGCACCAGGCCCTGATGCAACTTCAGAACACAGGTCAGCAAACTTTTTCTATAAAGGTTTAGATAATAAGTGCATTTTAGGCTTTATGGCCATACATCCAAAAGCAGCTGTACATGACAGGTGAATGGGCTTGTCTGTGTTCCATTAAAACTTTATTTACAAAACAGGCAGCCCACCCACCCTGCTTTAGAACACAGAAGTGAGTGAGATACAGTCTTAGACTTTGAGAACATCCTGTTTTACTTGGAGAGATGAAACAAGTTAAGAAGAAAATAGAATACGAGAGACAGCGCATACTGAACAGTGCAAGATAGGCGGAATGAAGATCTTATAGAAGAAGGATCATTCCTGTAGCTCAGCAAGACAGACATCAAGTTCAGCCTCCCAGAAAAGTTTACATACACTGAAAGGTCCTTTTTGACCTTGCCCCGTTAGTCTCTATCAAAACACCTTGTTTCTCTCCTTCCAACATACATATTACACTTAGTGTGATTATTCTTTCATTTAATTTTTAATTTGTTTAATGTGTATCTCACTCTAGTAGGTTATAAACTCTATGATGGCCATGGACTGTTTCTGCCGGTTTATATTTATTCTCCCCACTCATGGTAAGAGGACTTCAATTTCTTTTTGGGAAATCACCTCTTTCCCATTCTCAATCCCATCCCAGCTCCAGCCATTGACATGTGACCCAGACACAGCTATGTGATTGGCTCAGGGCTGGGGCAATGAAAATCAGCCCTGGGATTTTGCTGGGCCTATTGGAAAAGAGACTTGCTTTGCTCCAGGAAGAAAGCCTGGATTTGAGGGAGCCATCTTTCCAGCCCTGTTGGTGCAGCCTGCTGAGAAGCCATGACAAAGAAGAATAGAGCTTAGAGATGTAGGATACCAAGTCTTGATGACATATTTAAGCCCATGGATCCAACCTTGCTGGAAACCTCACCCAACTCAAGACTTTTTTTTTTAAACATTTTGCTTAAGTCCATTGGAGCTGCCTGTCACCTGCAACTAGAAGAATCTTAACAAATAGATACACACGTGCTTCTCAAGCACCCAGCAGGTTGCCTGGCCCACAGTAACATGCACTAATGTTTATCAGACAAACCACAGGTAGGATTGAAACAGGTCCTCAAAGCATGCACATACTGCCACCTAAACTTAAAAGAACCAGAGAAGCCTAGAAAGGAAGCCACCTTGAAACCGAAAGAAAGATCTAGAAACAGGAGGAATGGCTGAGTCAAATTACAGTCACTATTTCAAGGAACAATAAAGGATGTGCAAATGTATTCACTGAAAAGAGATAAAAGAAACTCTATCCATTCACAGATACAGTGGGAATTCCAGACAAGTGATACGCAAATGAAAGTCTGGTTCAACCTCATCTTGTCTCCATCTTTCCTTTTACCTCTCATATGCCCCTGACAGGGCAATCATCGGCTGCCTCTTTGGTACAACTGAGTCTACAAAGACTCTAGAGGTGGGGCTGGCCAAGCTCACAGGCTCCAAGGATCACACAAAGCCTTAGAAAGACTCAGGGATGGCCTGTAAGGAGTGATTAGTGACAATTGATGATCTGTTTTTAGAAACTGTTTGGTTCTAGGCCCATTACCTGGTGGATGTAAGTGATGGTATGGAATTGGCAAATGCAACATTATTCTCTCAAAGACAGTGTCTGCCTGCCAGCCCGTGGTGGGCAGCTGTGGTAGAAACCAGTCTCATTTCAGAGCAAAAATGGAGGAGCTGCCAGGTGCAGTGGCTCATACCTGTAATCCCAACACTTTGGGAGGCCAAGGTGGGAGGATCGCTTGAGCCAAGAGTTTGAGAATGGCCTGGGTAACATAGGAAGACCCTGTCTCCACAAAAAAAAGTACAAAAATTAGCTGGGTGTGGTGGTGGTGCACACTTGTAGTCCCAGCTACTCAAGGGGCTGAGGTGGGAGAATCATTTGAGGCCAGGAGGCCAAGGTTACAGTGAGCCATGATCGTGCCACTGCATTCCAGCCTGGGCAATAGAGCGAGACCTTGTCTCAAAAACAGTCAGGGAACTTGAGGGAACACCTCAAGTGTCTAACTTAATTGTGTGTCTCCTCTCTGTAAATGGAAGGCAAAAGGCCACTTCTTTCTGCAGGCAGGTAGAGACAAGAAAGGTGGAAGGAGCGGGGTGTACCTGGGAGACCCTTACCTTTTAAGGAAGATCCCTCTGATCAGTCTTCACAAGATCATGCACATTTGTTAGTAAACAAACATTTACTAACACCTACCCGCAATAACAATAGTAATAGTGAAATATACCGAACACCTGCTGAGTGCCAGGCACGGCTCAAGTGTTTCATATAGAATTTGCCCAACAACCCTGGTTGTTATGAGGCTTTCCAAATTACGGATCAGGACATTGAAACCTAGAGAAGTTATATAATTCCCCAAAGGGCACGCAGCTCAAAAGTGGCTGAGCTGGGATTTGAACCCAGGCAGTCAGCCTGCATAGCCTGCACGCTTAAGCTTCCCTGTCTCTCTGTGGGCCAGGCCTGGCATCCACAGAACAACCCACAAGTGAATCTTCACAATGTTTTGTGCGAGGAAGGTATGAACGTCAGGTTTCCGGTGCACAGAGGAGGGAGCAGTCAGTGCTGCCTGAAGGGAAGTGTAGGTGGTGGTAGGGGGGCGGGGGATGGTTAAAGAAGGCTTCACAGAGGAGGTGGTGGGGAAGCTGGGCCTTGAAGGTGGAAAGAAAGAGGCTGCAGGCAGAGAAGAGGAAGAAATGGGTGCAAGCAGAGGAACAGCTTGGGCAAGAGGGTGACCAGCACTGAGGAAGACTGGAGTATTTGGGGAATGCAGAAAGGTTAGTGTGGTGAACACAGAGGGTGTCTGAAGAAGGGACAGGGAGGAGATGAAGGTGGAGAGTTGGGCTGGGATGCTGAAAGCCAGGCTAAGGAGCGTGGACTATCCTGGGGCAGTGGGAACTATGGAAGTTTTGGGAAGGGGATGATGAAGTTGAGCAGACTGCATTTGAGAAAGATGGCTCTGGCTGCTCTGCAGAGGTTGAACTGGATGGGAAAGGCTGGAAGCAGGGAGCCCATTTCGGGACTTAGAGGCTTCCAGGAAGGGTCAGAGTTCAGCAGTGACCCACAAGGTCGCACGTCTGATCTCACCTCCTTCTACTCTCCTGCGTGCGGCACACTCTGCTCCAACCACATTGACACCTGAATGTTCCTTGAGTGCCCCAGGCATGTTCCTGTCCCAGGGCCTTAGCACTGCTTTTCTCTCCACCCAGAGCACTCTTCCCCCACATGCCCACATGCTTGTCTCCCTCCGTTTCTGCAGGTCTTTGCTTACTTGGCACCTTCTCCTTTCCTGACCAGCCTGGTTAAGCCCCAGTACTCCCCTCCTTCCCTGCAGAACCTTCTCCACAGTGCCATCCAAAATATTATATCAGGCCGGGCGCGGTGGCTCACGCCTGTAATCCCAGCATTTTGGGAGGCCGAGGTGGGTGGATCACTTGAGGTCAGGAGTTTGAGACCAGCCTGGCCAACATGGTGAAACCCCATCTCTATTAAAAATACAAAAAATTAGCTGGGCGTGGTGGCAGGTGACTGTAATCCCAGCTACCTGGGAGGCTGATGCAGGGGAATTGCTTGAACCTGGGAGGCAGAGGTTGCAGTGAGCCGAGATTGAGCCACTGCACTCCAGCCTGGGTGACAGAGCAAGACTCTTGTCTCAAAAAAATAAAATAAAATAAAATAAAATAAAAATTACATAATTATTTGATCTTGTCATTTCATCCATAAACACTTCAGTATGTGTATCTAAAAGATAAAGATTTTAAAACATAGTCATAATAGCTTTATCACATCTCAAAACACAGCATTCATTCCTCAGTAACATCAAATATTCAGTTAGCGTTCATCTTTCTTTCCCTGATGGTCTTACAGTCTCATGATTTCTTTTTCATGATTGTTTTGGTCCAATGAGTATCTATGTTTATTTTTTAATGGTCTTGCTCCTTCTCCTACTGGAATATCAGTGTCACGAGAGCTGGGATCTTTGTTTTGATCTCTACTGTGTTTCCCAGCACCCAGCACAGTGTTTGGCACATAGTAGATGCTCAATAAATTCCACTGAATGAATATACACAACCAATCATGATAATAAAAGCTTGTTATTGACCTGTTGGGCATTATGTATCTGTTATTGTTATTTGCCATAATTATCGAATCCTTACAATCTCCTTATGAGGTACATGCTGTGATTAGGTCCATTTTACAGATGAGGAAACAGCCACGTGACCCAAGGACTCACAGCTAAAAAAAAGGCTAGGGCTTAAGACCCATTGCACAGCCTGAGGGTCTGTGACCACTGGTGGAGACAGGGGCATTGTGGCTTCCCAGGAGCTATCTCCACACCTTATATCCAGAGTCCAGCCACTTTTCACCGAACTTTCCGGCCACCACCCTCTTCTGGGCTGTCATCTTTCTTCTCTTGCCTGGAATAATGCAATATCCTCCTGACAGGGGCTCATCCCTTCTTTTCTAATGCCCATTCTCCACTGCTAAACATCCTCCAATGCACAAGACAGCCCTACAGCAAAGAATTCTCCATCCCCAAAGGGGATGAGACACTAAGGTTGAGAAACTGGGCTGTGGTTGAAAAACCAGACACATTCTTCATCCAGAGCCTGGCAGAAGCAGCTGAGAGTCAGACTTCTAGCAATGTGTTAGTAATAAGAGTGAAAGTCCCAAAGTTTGTAAACAAATTCCTTTTTCATCAATTATTATTTTCAGTTATCTCCGGGATAACATCATTCATTCATTTATTCAACGCATGTATTTCATGCCTGCTCTATGGCAGGCACTGAAGACACAACACTGGACAAAGCACACAAAATCCCTGCCCTTTGAAGCTTATATCAAAGTGGGAGAGAGAGAAAGGAATCATGTAATTAGGTAATTACATGTCAGGTTGAGACAAATAAAGCAGCCATGGGGAATGAACAGTGCTATTTCATATGTGGTGGTCAAGGATGGCCTTGCTGAGATGACATTTGAGCTGAGACTTGAACAATGTGAGGGGTGAGTCTTGTGGCATCGGCAGGAAGACCGTACCAGGCAGAAGGGATGGACAGTAAGTGCAAAGGCCCTGAGGTGGGAGGGTGCCTAGAACAGTAAGGTGCAACAGAGTGATGGAGAGGGAGAGTGGTAGGGAAGGAGGCTGTAAGGGTGCTGGGAAAAGGGGAAAGATTCCAGATCATGGGCCTTGTAAGTGGGACTGAGGAGTTGGGCTTTTTCTCTGAGTGAGGCAGGAGCCATAGAAGGGTTTTGAGCAGGGGCGTGCATTGCTGTGTGTGGAAAGGAGACTGGGGATAGGAGGCTGGAGGCAGCAGATGGGACTGCAGGTTCCTGCAATGGTCCAGGAGGGAGAGGATAGGATCAGGAGGGCAGCCGTGGGGTGGCAAGAAGTGGCCACAACCTGGACACATGTCACTCACACTTGGATCTCACTCTCTCACTTGCATTCTGCCAAGCTGTCCTGAGTGGAAGAGGAAGGGATGAGCCATGCTGCATGTGTCAGAGATTGCCCCTTATCCCAGCAACAATGATAACAGCAGCTGCCCCAGATGGCGATTCCCTCTGTTCCCAGCACTGCACATGGTGCTCCACAGCGTAGCACCTCTGATCCCTGCCATCCCATGTTGTCTTTTGTGGCTGGGCTTCCTGGCTGTGTGCAGAATCACCCAGGGCAACAAACGGTGTGGGGAAGTTGGGGATGTCCCAGGCAACTGAATGAAGTTGGTTCCTTATCTTACACATCACATGCAAAGACCTAAAAGTAAGACCTGCAACTATCAAACTCTCAGAAGAACTTAGGGGAAAAGCTTTATGATTTCCCCCTATTGCCAAAGATTCCTTGAATATAATACCAAAACACAGGCAACGAAAAAAAAACGGACAACTCGGTCTTCAACAAAACAAAAAAACATCTGTGTATTGAAGCACACAATCAATAGGGTGCAAAGACAACCTATGGAGTGGGAGAAAATATATGCAAATCGTGTATCTTTTTAGGGATTAATATCCAGAATATACAAAGAATCCTTACAACTCAATAACAACAACAAAAAAACCCAATTTTAAAAGAGGCAAAGTGCTTGAGTAGACATTTCTCCAAAGGAAATACAGTAATCCCCCCTTATCAGCAATATCACTTTCCAAGGTTTCAGTTACCTGCAGTCAGCTGTGGTCCAAAAATATTACATACAATAAGATATTTTGAGAAAGAGAGACCACTTTCACATAACTTTTATTATAGTATTTTGTTGTAATTATTCTATTTTATTATTAGTTTTTCTTGTTGATCTCTTGCCGTGCCTAATTTATAAACTAAACTTTACCGTAGGTATGTATGTGTAGGAAAAAACAGAGAATATATAGGGTTTGGTACTATCTGAGGTTTAGACATCCTGATAAGGGGGTGCTAGTGTATACAAATGGCCAAAAAACACATGAAAAGATGCTCAGCATCACTAATCATCAGGGAAATGCAAACCAAGACTGCAGTGAGATACCACCTCATGCCCATTTGGATAGCTACTTAAAAGTAAACCAAAGAAAAAGCAAGCATTGACAAGGATGTTGATATAGTGGCTATTTGTCCCCTCCAAATCTCATGTTGAAATGTGATCCCCAATGTTGGAAGAAGGGCCTGCCTAGTGGGAGGCCTTTGGGTCATGGGGGCGGATCCCTCACGGATGGCTTAATGCCCTCCCTGCGGTAATGAGTTCATGTGAGATCCGCTTGTTTAAAAAGGCCTGGCTTCTCTCTTGCTCCCTCTCTCTTCGTGTGACACGCGGGCTCCGCATTTGCCTTCTGCATGACTGTAAGCTTCTTGAGGCCCCATCAGAAGCAGATGCCAGCACTATGCTGCTGGTACAGTCTGCAGAACTGTGAGACAAAATAAAACTCTCTTCTTTATAAATTACCCAGCTTCAGGTTTTTCTCTATAGCAATGCAAAATGGACTAATATGGACAGGAAGAAATTGGAACCCTTGTACACCATTGGTGGGAATGTAAAATGGTACAGCCACTATGAAAAACAGTGCAGCAGTTCTTCAAAAACTTCAAAATAGAATTACCATATGATTCAGCAATTTCACTTCTGGGTATATACCCAAAAGAATTTTTAAAAATTCTAGTCAGTCTCTGCTTATCCATACCCAGAAGAATTGAAAGTATGAACTCTAAGAGATACCTGTACCCCATGTGAATAGCAGCTTTATTCACAATAACCAAGAGGTTGAAGCAACCACGTGTCTGTCGATGGATGAACGGAGAAACAATATCTAGTGTATACATAAATGGAAAATTATTCAGTCTTTAAAAGGAAGGAAATTCTGACAAATTACAACATGGACGAAGCTGGACGACATTATGATAAGTGAAATAAGCCCGTCACCAAAGGACAAATACTGTATGATTCCACTTATATGAGGTACCTAGAATAGCTGAGTTCAAAGGGACAGAAAGTAGAAGGGGGGTTGCCAGGGCCTAGGAGGTGGGCCCAGGAGACAGCATGTAATGGGCACAGAGTTTCAGTTTTGCAAAATGAAAAAGTTCTGGAGATTGTTCGGACAACAATGTGAATATATTTTCTGAACTATACATTTAAAAATGGTTAAGATGGCAAATTTCATATTACGTGTATTTTACCAGAACTAAAATGAAACCATTTGGGGGTGAGTTTCAATTGTGGGGCCTAGGCATGAGTATTTTGCAAAGCCCAGGTGATCCTCATGTGCAGCCAGCGTGGAGAAGTGCTACTCTGTGAGGTGTGCCCCAGGTATTATCCCCACCTCCCAGTATCAGAGAGGGCGCTTTGGGGGCTCATAGAGCCAGGTAGCAAAGGAGGTGGAATTTGAACCCAGGCCTGTACCCGGGTCCACAGAAGTGTGTCTCACATGGCAACATTATGTCTTATTTGTTATTTATGTCATCAGAGAAAACATTTAAGGAGCATTGGCGCCCTGCATATTAACATAAGAATTCTAGCTGCCACCCCGCCCACTCCCAATACCCGGGCTGAGAGATTCCTCCCGTCTCTGGCCCCAGCTAGTCATGCTCACTCCTGCAGGAGACACCAAAATCAAGATGATTTCACCTCTGGGAGAAAGTAGGAGGACCTTATGCATTTAGTTTATCTATTAAAATAATGCTTAATGCTAAATCTGTGTTTCCCGTAGTTCCATCCAGGAGCCTTTGGGGGTAAAGTCATCCTAGATCCAGAGCTAGGAACACTCTCAAGTCATAGGGCAATTCTGGACAAATCTCTCACCTCTCAGCACTGCCCCAGTGTGAGAAGGGAACGCTGGGATCTTGCTTCTCACTTTCTGAAGGTCAGTCATACAACACAGAGATCAAAGTCGTGGGCTGGGCAGTCAGAGAGTCCTGGGTGGGATCTGTCCCAACCTTCCATTCACTGTGTGACCGTGGGCCAGATACTTCCCCTCTCTGAGCCTCAGTTTCCACGGCTGTAAGATGAGGATAGCTATCCCTCCCTTACGGGGGGGCTGTGAAAATCAGATGTGATGGGGCATTTAACGCCCTTTGCACCGTGCCAGGGAAGCACATTGTAAGCACTCAGTGTTAGCTGTTGCTGCCACTGCTGTGGTTTTCATTTTATCTAAGTGACGGAGATGAGGCTGACTGTGCTCTGCCAGACCTTGAATTTCTTCTTTTACGACAACCCCCAAAGGAGGCTGTCTCTATCGGGGGTGGGTTGTCTATAATACAGCACCAGGTCATTCTGAATAAATAATGTGTCCCACAGAGCTTTGGTTGGTTTCCACAGAACCAGATCCTAAGACAAGATTCTGAATACAAGTGGCTTATGTGATAAGTGATCCCAGAAAGCTCTGGAAAGGGAGAGGGAACCTGAGACAGGGACAGGAAAGAGGTCAAACAGGGTCTGTTATCAAGCAAGTAATTGCTGTGAGCAACTGGAGCCGCTCTGGGGACCGGTGTAGAACACACACCTCTGAGTTCTACCCCCAGCCAGGGGAGAAGCACATACACACCTTCCCCATCAGCCGGCAGGTGAGTATCCCACTAGTTCCTGCTGGGGTGTTAGTGCCCTGCCTTTCCTGGACTCCAGTGGCCAGAGAAAGCCTCTAACTTTACAATGAGCAGGTATCATTTTATAAGAGCAATTTTTTGAAAAGGAGCTTATTCGTCTTGCAGGATTGTCAGGAGGATTACATGAGAGGACAGTTAAAAAAAAAAATTCCAACAGTTATTGAGGGCTTTCTACATACCAGGCCCTAGTCTAAGTGCTTTGCATACATTAACACATGTAACTCAATCCAATGAGGCAGGTACAGTGATTGCCCCAAAATTGCTGTTGGCTGAAGGAACTAGGGCACAGAGGGCTGCAATAGTTGACCCCAAATCACATGGTTAGTGAGTAGAGGAGCCAAACTCTGAACTGGGGCAATCCAGCGCTAAGGTCAAGTGCTTCCCATCCTGATGATGTTATCAAGTACGGGAAGTACACAAAGTCCTGGGTGTGGAGTTGGTGCCTAATGCATGCTTCTTCTCTTGCAGTTAGTTAAGCTTTGGCCAACCTGCTCATCTGACCAGGCCTTTTTCTTTCTAGCATTTCACATTCACACAGCAAGTCGGTGAAAGATCAGGGGCCATGCCCAGGCCTTTCTGGCCCTGCCACCAGTACCCACTGAGGCTCAGGGATCTTTCTGTTACTCCAGGATGTTTGACCAGGATCATCTCTTAGCAGCTGGTCTCTCAGGGGGTTTGAAAGGCTATGATGGGCTGTGTGATCCTCAGCAGGTCACTGGAGCATCCTGGGTCTCTGGGTTTCTTTATCCTGTGGGGATGTGGGATTTCTCAGGCACAGCTTCAACACTAATCATGCACTATCATCCTTCATCCTTCAGGCAACCCTGTGGGGTAGGTTTTATTATCACCCTCACTTACAGATTAGGGAATGGAAGTGATGAGAGGTGAAGCAAATTGGCCAAAGTCCACAGCTAGGACAAGGCTGGGCTGGGATTCAAAGCCACAATCCCACAATCGGGATTCAGAATTGCTGGCATATTATCTGCCAGGATAAAAACAGGCATCTGGGTTGACCAAGCTGGGGCCAGCAGGAGCCTAAGCCGATGACTCATCACACTGAAGGGGCCCCATGGATTCTGAGTTGGTTCCCCCATTGCTTTTGATGATAATACACAGATCCTTGTGGCTCAGGTCAAGGAAGCTGGAACCTCATTACACTAGAGACATGTAGCTGGAGCAGAGGAATTCCGTGATAACACTAATCATCGTTGCTGCCACTTACTGAATGCTTCCCATGAGTCGGGCGCTGGGCTGGGCTCTTTGCATTAGGGGCATCTCCTAACAGCCCTTCATGGTTGCCTCTGTTATAATTCTCATTTCCTAGGTAAGTAAAATGACACTCAGAGCAGGAAAGGGGCTTGCCTAAGGTCATATTCATGGTAAGCAAAGGAAACAAGAAATCAACCTTATCTGTTGGACTTCAGAGCTGATTCTTAATCAAGTCTGTGATGGGAAAAATATTGACCACTGTTCCTAAATAAAGGCCACTCTAAACTGGGCATGATAGCTCTCACCTTTAATCCCAGTGCTTTGGGAGGCTTAGATGGGAGGATCGCTTGAGCCCAGGAGTTTGAGACCAGCCAGGACAATGTGGCAAAACCCTGTCTCCACAGAAAAAAAATTTTAATGTAGCCAGGAGTGATGGTGTGCACCTGTAGTCCCAGCTACTCAGGAGGCTGAGGCAGGAGGATCACCTGAGCCCAGGAGTTTGAGGTTACAGTGAGCTCTGACTGCACCACTGCACTCCAGCCTGGGTGACAGAGTGAGAGCCTGTCTCTGAAAAAAGTTTAAAAATTAAAAATAAATAAATAAAGGCCACTCCCACTTTTGAATACAATAATACTTCACGCTTATAAAGTACTTTCCATTTACAAATTACATTCACATCTGAAATCTCATTGAATCATCAAAAGAGCCCTGAAAGGGAGCTATGACTATTACCACCATTGGGCAGATGAATTCACTGAACCTCAGAGAGCTAAAATGATCCACCCAAGGTCCCAGGATTTAGAAACACAGGCTTGGGAACCAGACGAACTTGGGTTCAAACCTTGACTCTGCCATTTTCATTCCTTTGACAAATATTTACTGAGAACGTAGCTGTGTGGGCTCAGGCAAGTAACTTCACCTCTCAGAGTCTCCATTTCCTCTTCTGTAAAAGTCTTCATACCACTCATCAAATCCATTCCCTCACTCATCTGAAAATACCAGACACTTGCTTTCTCAGGTCCCCGCATAGCTAAAGCATGAGCATGTGACCTGTCCTGGCCAACGGGATTTTAAAAGAAGTCTGCTAGGGTGCTCCTGGGAAAGGGTTTTCTCTCAGAAAAAAAAAGAAAGTGAGCCAGGCGCTGTGGCTGACACCTGTAATCCCAGCTCTATGGGAGGCCAAGGTGGGCAGATCACCTGAGGTCAGACATTTGAGACCAGCCTGGCCAACATGATGAAACTCTGTCTCTACTAAAAATCGAAAAATTAGCTGGGCATGGTGGTACATGCCTGTAATCCCAGTTACTTGGCAGGAGGCTGAGGCAGATGAATTGCTTGAACCCAGGAGGTGGAGGTTGCAGTGAGCCACGATCACACCACTGCACTCCAGCCTGGGCGACAGAGCAAGACTCCATTTCAGGAAAAAAAGAAGGAAAGAAAGTGGAACATAGGAGAAAATGTCTGTCTTCATGGGTTAAGCATCACTGAATCTATGTCTGAGGGTTGGAACTGGGCAGCCATCTTGTGATATAAAGCATCAAACATGAGGACCAAGCCACTTGAAGGGGTTGGGGAGCAGAGGAGCAGAGAGATGAAAAGAATCTAGAATGCTGGTGGCATCATTGAGCCATTTACTCAACCTAAAACCAAATGCCTTGGAACTTCATATTGTATTCAATGATACATCTTCCTCCTTATTGAAGCTGCTTTGAGTTTTCTATTCTGCTACTTGCAGCCCAAAGCATCCCTAACTGGCATACTACTGGTTGTATTGTTGGAGGAATTTCAATGAGATAGCAGATATAGAGCACCACTAATCAGTGCTGGGCACAACAAACATCAGCTACTCTGGAAATTAGGAAGTTATCTCAGGGCTTTAACACTAAGACTATCCCAGGGATCACAGACATGCCTGAGCTGGCAAATCAGTTCCCTGTCTCTCCTGCGGAGAAAAGCCTGTCAAGTTTTCCGAGAAAGCCAAAGCCCCGTGGTAGCCCCAGCACCGCAACCCTGTCACACCAATGGTGCTGACTCCATCTTCTAAACAAGAATCAATCACACTGCCTTTTGCCTAATGGGTTTTGATTTTCACTCCCATGATGGCAAAGCCTAGGGCCTGTGCTTTGGTTTGTCTCCGAGTTGCCAGAACATCCCATCAATTATTAACAGCGTCAGCTCAGTCTCCCTGGCACTGCTGCTATCAGAAGGAAAGGGTTTGCAGCAACTCGGCCCACCCAGCCCTAGAAAAAAGACTCTTTTCCTTATCATTTATAACAACAATCCCCACCTACTATGTGCTAGGCTATGAGCAAAATTTTGACAAATGTGATTTAATGAAGACCCTGTAAGGTAAGCCTTTTATCTCCATTTTATAGGTGGAAGGTTGGGACTTGGAAAGTTGGAGAAATTACCTAAAGCTAAAAACTATGGAAGTGGGGAGCAGCACAGAACCAGATACATCCTTGCTCTTCAGCATATGAGATACGGCCACTTTTGTATCTTAAAATCACCTAGAAATGATCCTCCTTTGGTCCTGTCACTCTGTGAATTCTAAGAAATTTCCACAGGCTTTGCTTGTTTTGACAAGCAAGGCATCCAAGCTGGGGGGAATGGGTGGGGATGGGTGGGCAAGGTGCAGGTGACTGAAAGGAGGCCAGAGGTGCAGGGACCTGGGTTGCAGGTGGGCAGTGAGAAGGGGTGACAGGTTCCTAAACCCTGAGACACAGTGACTGACTGCTTGCTTGCTTGTTTGATTCATTCATTCATTCATTCATTCATTCATTCATTCATTCCACATGCTTCTCAGTGCCAGGCACCATCATCGGTGCTGGGAATCAAGCAGTGAATCAATTCATGATACTCCCATTCTTGTGGGTGTGAAACAGAGAAACACAGAGAAGCAAACATAATTTCAGATGGCGTTTAAGGCCTCTGCAGGAAAGACGTTGCATGATGCAACAGAGAGTGAGGGGAGGGAAACTGTTTATAACAGCGGTCAAGGAAGGTCTATCTAAGGAGGGAAATGTGAGCAGAGACCTGCTCAAATGAGGAAGGGGGAGAAGGGGCTGGCCGAGGGGGAATCTGGGGAAGAGCATTCCAGGAAGCCGAAACAGCAAGTGCAATGGTCCTGAGGTCAGATAAACCCTGGAATGTTTATGAAACAGCAAGGCCAGTGGGGCTGGAGCCGAGTGAACCAGAGGAGATCAAAAGAGATGAGCTCAGAGAGGTCATGGGGGGCAGATTCTGCCCAGGCCTTATATGCCAGGATGAAAAGTCTGGATTTTATTTTGAGTGCGATGGGAAACTTCTGGAGGATTTTAAGCAGATGAATAATGTGATCCAATTTACATTTTGAAAAGCTCACTTTGGCTGCTATGTGGGGAATGGATTGCAGGGGCAAAAGTGGAAGCCGGGAGACTGGGGAGGAGGCTGCGGCACTTGATCATTATGGAAAGAACACTTGGTTTGGATTTCTGGCTACTCCTGTCTGCCTGTGGTGTGACCTTAGGCAAGTTACTTAACCTCTTTCAGCCTCACTGTTTGTGAAAGGTGGGATAATAACAGAGCTGTGTTGTTACACTCCATACACAGTAGGTGTTTGATCATTGGCAGCCAGGATTTCTATTCTGAGGGCCAGTGAGCCTGCCTGCCTCCCGATTTCAGCTCTGGCTGCAGAAAATCCTAGATGGTCCATCTGCCAGGAATGTGAGCCGGCAGCCCCAGACTGGGATCATGGAGAGGTCACGAGGCTGTCCCTGCTAGCGGATTAACCCAAGGGAGAGGAGAGGTTCTTTATTCCCAAACAGCACCTCTTGCAAGCCTCAGTGCTTGGGTCTTGCTGCCAGACCAAAACATGGCCCTGTGCCTGCTTCTTCTCTGGGAGGGCAAATCATCCAGTTCCCTGTACCTTGTTCTCATGTCTTAGGGACAGGACAGGGAGGGAGAGTCATGTTTGGGCCTAAATGGGATGTGGAGTGGGAGAACCTGTGTCATGCCTGGAAATAGCAAAATAAGTCTGTTGATCCTAAGCTGATTAAGGGTGAGTGACTCTGTCTTAGGAGGAGGCATTTTGGACACAAAATCGGGGGTGGAATTATGGAGAGAGACAGCCCACAGCCTCAGAGGAGGAATCTAGGCCCAGGAACCTCTACATCCTTGTTAGGGCCAACAGGGAAACGAAAAAAAAAACATGTGGGGGCTCCCTCCACCCTCTTACCAGCAACCCCTTCTCCATCCACTCTCAGGGGTCTCTCCTTGGGTGGCCAGATCTGGAGGAAGGACCCCACGGAGTCTCCCTTCAGACTGGGACCTGCAGGTGGGCCTTCAGTGAGAACTGAGCCAGAGACCCCACAATGAAAGGCTGGGCTGGACAGGAGCCAGCCCTAGCTAGTAAGATATGGCTGGATGTTTAGGCTTCCTCCTCTCCTCTTTCTTTTGCCACAAATCTATATACCTGAGCCCTTTTTTTAGGCCCCACACTCAGTTACATTCTCTCCATGTTTCCCAACTTGGTCTTGCTGGATTTCAACATCATCTATCTTTTCTGGGTTCTCCATGAACCTCACACAACCTCTTTTACAGGCTTGGACACACTGTTGCATCATTTGTTCCCAGCACCCAGCACTTCGGGCACATGAAGACAGGCCCCATCTCTCCCAGGCAACCTGGAATCCCAGCCTGACATGGAGAAGTTGCTAATCAACCAATGCCCTCCAGCCCTGCCTTGGCTCCCACCCCAAGCCTTCCTCAGTCCCCTCCAGCCCCTGCCATTACCCAGCAGCACCAAAGACTCTCTGGCCCACTCTTTGTGTTCAAACTCATTCCTGCCTCCTCCTCCTCCTCCTTTATTTTTCACATTGCCTCATTTTTCTCTCCTATTTTGAAATTTACATCTTGTTCCAAGAGCCGAAGCATCTTTACAAGCTGCACCAACCATTCTTGAAATAAACTCACCAAATAAATAACCAGGCGGTGACCCCTCACCCACAAGCATCCACAACCAACTGCATGTCTCATGTGGGTTCACACCCACCCCTCTGGGTCCCTTCTTATGTTTAAACTACCTGACAGTATCTCAATGTCCTGTAAGCATGTCTGTAAGCTGCTTTTATTCCCTTCCTGGGGCAGAGTGAGGTTATAAATATGGAGATACTAAAATCACAGGGTGACCCAATCCAGCCTAGGTCTGGGACTTCACAGGGAACCAAACCCTACTCCACCCCAGCAAGCCTGTGTTGTCTCTCTGTGCTCTCTCTCTTATTCATTAGTGTCCATCTTCTTGCTGTGGCTTTTTATGGGTCCCTGTAAAACCTTCTCTCCAACAAAGTAGGGGTATAACGTCTTGGATAATAAAAAGATGGAGTGACCAGTGCCACATGGGAAAAGTCTGAGGGGGTTGGTCCTCACCTCTGGGGACTCAGTCCTAGCCCCTCCCCATCACTAATATTCATCTTTGGGAACTAAGCCAGAGTCCTTCAGCAGTGGTCCTCAATATGGGGATGCAGGCAGATCCCCCCCAGCCCAGCAGCCCCCAGATCCCTGACTCACCTTGGCAGCCACGGAGGAATTCGGCTTCTCCAGTAGATCCCAGAGTTTTTTCCTCTTCTCTGCACAGCACGTGTTATCGAACTCCTCGCCTTCCCGCTCCCGTAGGGTCTCGGCCTCACGCTTGAGCTCCTCGTTCATCTGCTCTTTCTTCTGGTGGTAGCGGGCCTGGCAGCAGGACTCCAGGTAGATCTCGTCGATGCCCCAGTAGTCGAGCTCTTGGCTGAAGCTGAGCGCGCACATCTCCTCCATCATGTGCAGTCGCCCAGTGCGGTAGAAGTTGAGGATGGAGGTGAAGGCGCCCGGGTGGCGGTCAAAGAAGTACTCGTTGTCGTCGAGGCTGTAGTCGTCGCACACCTCGAGCAGCGAGTCGTGCGTGTTGCAGTCGCGGAGCTTGCCCAGCCGCGTGCGGGGCAGGCGGTCCAGGGTACGCCAGAGCACCTCGTGCGCCAGGCCCCCGACATTGAGGCGGACCCGCCGAGAGCACGCCTTGCTGCGCACGATCTCCATGGGCTCGGGCGGCAGCGAGCTGGTGGAGCGGGAGCCATGCTTCGTCATGCCCGCCGGCATCGCTGATCCGGCCGCCCCCGCCCCCCCTGCCCCCCCAGGCCGCTGTCAGTCAACGGCAAGGCCCGCTGCTGCGGGGGAGGGGGGCAGGGAGCGCTGTGGGCTGCTGGGGGTGCAGGGGGCCGCGCGGGCGCGCGTCACGGCCGTCTTCTCACCTCCATCCCGACGGCTGCGAGGCAGAAAGCGAAAGCGGACGCGGGTCAGCAAACGGGGAGCTAGGCATGCTGTCCCCCCGCCCCCCACCTCTCCACCAGGCTCCCAGCCGGCCTTGACCTTCCCCGCGCTTAAGCAGCTCAGTGGGGTAGGACGGATGGGCGCTGTCCCTCCAGCCGGTGCTGAAGTCCGCCCCACCCCATGGACGGAGGGAGGGGCTGCCCCTCAGGGCGGGGAGAGAGCCCCAAGAGATGCCCCTGGAGGCCGGGAGGCCCCACCCCGGGCTTCTGCGGCCCAGGCGCGACCCAGCCGCCCGGGGCGCTGTCCGCCCCTTAGAGTGCTGAAACTCGATTCTTTATGGGTCTCCCGATCGAGTCCCGAACCTGGCCCCACCATGGGGAGAGAGGGGGAGCTGCATGAAAACTTTCTTTCTTTCTTTCTTTCTTCTTCTTCTTTCTTTCTTTCTTTTTCTTTTTTTTTTTTTTTAACGAGTTCTCTTTTCCTTCCCCTGCTCGAGATAATCAAGATTTTGGGGGTGGGGAATGGCAGCGGGCTTTTTTCTAAATCTTAAAAGATTTGGGGGAATTCCGGGGGTTCCAGGTGCCCACCTGTCCGAGGTCACAACAGACTGAGTGTGCACAACAGCCCCTCTGTCCTGGAGCGACCCCTCTTCCCAAACATCGGAGCATCTCCTGAGGTTGCTCCAGCTACGAGGTGAGCCGCGAGGAGGAAAAGCCCACTCTCGCCTCTCCCTCTGCGCCCCCAACCCTACCGCAGGAGGGGCGGGCAGAGTCCTCGGGATCCGCCTGCTCCGTCCGCCCCTCGCTCCTTCCCCGCCCCCTTCTCCTCCTCCTCCTCCTCCTCCTCCTCCTCCTCCTCCTCCTCCTCCTCCTCCTCGTTCCTCTCCTGCGATGGCTTTTTATAACTCCGGGTTCTGCGCCTTTCCCCGGGTTTGGAAGGGAAGGGGTGGGGGAGGTGGGAGGCGGAGAAATGAGCTAAATTTTCTGGCCTTTTCAAAACGTGCCATCCTCCTACAGCGCACTGGTGATTTCGGGGGGTTTCCGTGAGCACCCCCTGCATGTAGGGCTCACGCCTTAGCCCCAGAAAGGGGATCGCGCGCCCCCCCAGGCCCCAGCCCTTGCCTGCCTCCCACCCCGCTCCCCTCCAGCCTGGAGCTGCGGAGCCCGAGCAGACCAACAGGCCGAGCTGCGGCAGGCAAGCCCCCTGCCCGTGTCCCCATGCACCCCCAAGGAAGGCCGTACTCCCCAACACTCACCCCCAGGGCGGCCGCCTCCTGGGGCCAGGGACCGCGCATCGTCCCGGCCGCCCGGGCGCCCCCGCCCGTGGGCAGCGGCGGTCCCGGGGCCGGGCTGGGCCGGGCCTACCCCGGCCGGGCAGGCAACGCGCCCGGGCTGCAGGCGCCGCGGGGCCGGGGCGCGCTCTCCGAAGCTGGGGACGCGAGCGGGCGCCGGGGGCGCGGGGGCAGGACCGCGGCCGCGCGGAGCCTCCTCCACCTCCTCCTCCTCCTGCTCCCGCGGCGGCAGCGGCGGCTGCCTGGGCGAGATCAACAAGTCGGGGCTGAGCTTCGGCTCCGCGCTCGCTGCTATTCTGTCCCGCACTTCGGAGCGCCCAGAGCCGGGTACCGAGGCGGGACGGCGCCACCTGCGGGTCGGAAGCGCGCGCGCGGCTTAACTCCTGCCTGCCCGGCCCAGCCTGCCGTGGAGGCCGGGGGCGGGCTCCGGGTTGGGGCCAAGGAGACGCGCGTGGCCGTTCATCCCTCTCCACTCGGGCCACCTGCACAGCCGGCCTCGCGATCCCGCCTTCCTTCGTCCCGTCAATAACGTGGGTTGAACGCCTCCTGTGCGCGAGCCGCGGTGCAGGGCAGGGTGATAGGCGTCTGAGATACAGCTGTGAATCAAACACAAACATCCGGCCCTCGTGGAGCTGGTTGGAAACAGATCATAAACAAAAAAGAGAAAGGATATATGAGGCGGTGACAAGCGCTGGGGGAAATAATGAAGCAACAGGGAGGGTCAGAGGGTGGGAGGGGGCAGATCGGAACTGTAAATAGCCCTTGCTTTCATGAGTTTCCATTCTAGATTTTAGCGGGGGGTCGGGGGGAGTGTGGAGGCGGACAATGAAAACATCAGTACATATGCAATGTGGCAGGTGGTGATAACCGCTAAGAAGAAAAATAAAGCGAGGTGGGGGGAAGAGAGGGTGAGGAGTGAGCTGGTTTATATAGTCTGGTGATTCATTCATTCATTCATTTCTTCATGTTAAGTTGGACATCTGGTTATTGACAGCTTCCTATGTGCAAGCAGAATGCCAGGCTCCGTGAAGGAAAAGTCTTCCTCCTGGAGCTCCCCATCCAGGCGAAACCCATTAGATAATCCCAGAAATGAAAACTGGAGGAGGTACCTGGAGAGGCAGGCAAGGGTTCTCTAAGGATGCCACAGATGGGCCTTGTGTTTACTCATTTATTCTTTCAAATTTACTGCATGATAAGTAAATAGGTGCTGGGGGCCGGGCACAGTGGCTCATGCCAGTAATCTCAGCACTTTGGGAGACTGAGGCAGGAGAATGGCTTGAGCCCAGGAGTTGGAGACCAGCCTGGGCAACATAGTGAGACTCCGTCTCTGCCAAAAAAAAAAAAAAAAAAATTAGCTGGCTATGGTGGTGCGTACCTGTGGTCTCAGCTGCTCAGGAGGCTGAGGCAGGAGGATCACTTGAGCCCAGGAGGTCAAAACTGCAATAAGCTGTGACTGCATCTCTGCATTTCAGCCTGGATAACAGAGTGAGACCCTGTTGAAAAAAAAAAGTGCCAGGGACGGGTATAGCAGTGAGCGCCCCTGCCCTGGAGAATGAAAACTGAACAAGACGCAGGGTTCCAACACGGGTTCCTCTCTGGCCCTTTTCTTCATTTCTAAAATTAAGGAGTTCCTTTCCATAGAGTTGCACATAGTATTATTATATATTTTTTACCTGTCCACTTATCGTCTCCATCATCATGACTCTTGTCCAGTGTACCATTGTCTTGTCTCCGTGCAACCTCCCTGCAACTTGGCATCCCTGGCTCCCACCGTGGCCTCCTGCAGTTCATTCTCCCTATGGCCACCAAAACAACTGCTACATTTCATAAATTGGACCATGTTTCTCATCTGCTTAAAACCTTCCCAAGACTTTCCCTTGCTTTAGACTAAAATCTAAACTTCTGACCTATTGCCCTAATTCAGCCCTGCTTCCCTCTCTGAGCTTGTAGACCAGTGGAGGAAAACAGGTAACTAAAAAAGTGAATTTTTAAAGAGAGAGTTTCAGGCTACGGTGAGTGTTATAAAGGAAATGAAACATCATGATGGGGTGGAAAGAGACCAAGCTGCTAGCTTTAAACAGGGTGGTCAGGAAGCGTGTCTCAGAGGAGATGAATAGAGACTTGAAAGATATGAAGGGACTAGCCATGGGGAGAATGAGGGAAGGGCATTCCAGGTGGAGGAAATAGCAAGTGCTAATGCCCTGGGCTGGAAAGGGGAAATGAACTATGTTTAAGGGACAGCAAGACAACCAGAGAGATCGGAGCAGAGGAGGCAGGAGGGACCATGATTAGGGGACAGGGACCATGCAGGCTCATATGGGCCATGGCAAGAGCTTTGGCTTTTATTCCTAGTGAAATATGGGGAAGTTACTGGAAGTTTTGAGCAGAGTGACTTAGGTTAGACTCAGGACTCTGAAGAACAGACAGTGGGGAGCAGGGATAGGAGTGGGGAGACTAGCAAGGAGGCTGTTGTAGTTGTCCAGGCGAGAGATGATGGTGGCTTGGTCCAGGATGGTGGTAGTGGAAAGAAGTGGTCACGCAGGATCTATATCAAGGGTAATGCTGTAAGGATTTTCTAATGGTTTGATGTGGGGTGTGAGAGACAGTGAACCATCATCCTGCTTCAAGCTGGTGTTCCTAGGGTCAGAAAGGTTCTCAGCTGGCCCCTCTGTAAGCCTAATCTGTTGAAGGCAACTTTTCCCCAGAGATCTGGGCATTCCCACAGGAGGCTGCAGAAAACAATAAATCCTTCCCGATGAGAGGGAAAAAATGACTCTATAATGGTGAAATTTCCAGGCATTACTGCAGGCATGACTGTGCCTTCCAGGTACAGCTAAAATAACGCCTAGAAAGTGCGGTTCTTCTCCACTCCATGTAACCAAGGAGTGGGGATGAATGTTTGTTAGGCACCTACTACGAATAGTCCTCTGAAGGCATAACATCCATCAGCTTCCACATCTGGAAAAAGAGATGAGATTTTTTATAGCTGTGGAAGCTGAAGCTCCGAGAGAAGGTGTCTTGCCCAATATCTTGCTGGCAACTGCTGGCACAACCAGATATGGGAATCTCTTGTTTGACTCCAGAATCAACAGGCTATCCAAATACCAGAGCAGCCTCTCTGCAAAGTCCTTTCTCTATCAATTCATTTGTTGATTAATGGAATCATTCCAGATGTTTACTGAGCATCTACTATGTGCCTCAGCATGGGTGTTGGTGCTGGGAATTGAGGGCGAATTACTTACACGGTCCCTGTCCTCATGGAGCTACACACCTATCTTGCCAAGGCCAGGAACAGACAGAAAACCTGATACTTGTTTTTCTTCTGTATTGTTTTATTCATTTCTTAATTCCCTTTTATCTACATTCCCCTCCCACTACCCCTTCTAACCCATAGGAAATGGTTGTCATGTGTCAACCGTATATTGTTTTGTTTGGGTTTGTTTTTGTTTTTGCTTTTAGAGATGGGGACTCACTCTGTCATCCAGGTTGGAGTGCAGTGGCATGATCATGGCTCACTGCAACCTAAAACTCCTGGGCTCAAGTGAACTTCCTGCCTCGGCCTCCCAAAGTGTTGGGATTACAGGTGTGACCACTGCGCCCAGCCTGTATATTGCTTCGTTTGTATGAGTTCTTGAAAACTGTTTGATGTTTTGTGTGCACTTTAAAACTTACATATATGGTTTGTGTTATACATCATATTCTATTTATTTTTCTCTAAGATCTATCCATGTTGCTGTGGGTACACCTAGCCTGCAGCTCATAATAGCTGCACAGTTGTTTCTGATGACACATGTCCCCTCTCCACTGTCCACCCGCTATGTGGTCACCCAGATGACCTCCAACTCCCACCACCACAATGAATGCATCCACGAGCATCCTCCCACATGTCTGCTTATGAGCCAGTATGATGATTTTTTAAAAAAACATTTCCTGCAGGTTTGGATTTGACACATCACAGAGTACATATGCACTTAATTTAACTAAGCATACCAAGTCTCCCTGCAGATGTCTGTTCCAGGCTGCATCTCACCAGCAGTGCTTGGGAGTTCCTACAGCTCCACACCCCAGCCAGCATTTGGTATTATCCAGATATCTAGGTTTTGACAGTCTAACACGTACAAAGTATATTTAAATTTGCATTTCTCTGATTACTAATGAGTCTGAGACTCTCTTCGTATGCTTGTTGTTCTCTAGTATAAATCACCTGTGCGCATAGCGGCCCATTTTGCTATCAGGATTCCTGTTTTATTCTTGATGATTTGCAGGATTTTTTTGTATAATGCAGATTTTAAGTCCCTTGTGGATTTTAGACATTGCAAATATCTTCTTCTGCTTTGTCACCTACCTGTTAACTTTGTCCACAGTGTCCTTTATTAAACAGAAATCTTTTTAATGTGATCAAGATCATCTATTTTTGGCTGTATAGTTTGTGCTTTTAAAGTTTTTATTTGAGTCCTGCCCCACCCCTAAGTTGCAAACAGTTGTGTTTATTCATTTTATATTTTTATTTTTTACTTTAGGTCTTTAATCAATTGTGTGTGTGTCTGTGTGTGTTATTTAGTAGGGAGCCAACTTCATTCATTCCCTATAGTTGACTGGTTTTCTGAAAACCCCCTGTGAACCTGTGAAATAACTTGTCCTTTCCCCAGCTGATCTGTGGGCCACCTTTGTCATATGAAGCCTCCTGCACTCCCGACTCTGCTCCACTGGATTACTTGTGCTTATGTCACTGTGGTCCTGTTTTCATTAGTATGGTTTTATAGTCTGCTTTAGTGCCTGTAGCCCTTGTCTCTTCTTTGTTCTTTTTTAGGGCAGACCTGGCTATTTGTGAACCTTTAATCCTCTCTACAAACTTTTTAGTGAGTTTATTATGGGACAGTTTCTCTTCCCTTGCACTCATTTCCTAATCCTGATCACCAACCTGCCACCGAAGCCTACCCACAGCTCCTCTGCCCACTGAAACCCCTAAGGAATGTTGCCATGGTTAATACTAAGTGTCAACTTGATTGGACTGAAGGACGCAAAGTATTGCTCCTGGGTGTGTCTGTGAGGGTCTTGCCAAAGGAGGTTAACAGTTGAGTCAGTGGACTGGGAGAAGAAGACCCACCCTCAGTGTGGGTGGGCACCATCCGATCAACCGCCGGCATGGTTAGAGAAGAGCAGGCAGAAGAAGGTGGGAGAAGCTGACTTGCTAAGTCTTCTGGCCTCCATCTTTCTTCCATGCTGGATGCTTCCTGCCCTCGAACATCAGACTCCAAGTTCTTTGGCTTTTGGACTCTTGGACTTACACCAGTGGCTCTCAGGTCTTTGGCCACTGACTGAAGGCTGCACTGTAAGCTACCCTACTTTTGAGGTTTGGGGACTTGGACTGAGCCACTACTGGCTTCCTTGCTCCTCAACTTGCAGACAGCCTGTTGCAGGACTTCACCTTGTGATTGTGTGAGTCAATTCTCCTTAATAAACTCCCCTTCATATATACATCTGTCCTATTAGTTTTGTCCCTCTGTGGAACCCTGACTAATACAAATGTGGACAGACAGGTCCAGGTCCCTGGAAAGAAACCTGGGGCCAATCTTCCAATCAGCTGGAAAGCCGAGGAAAGCAATTTCCCCACAAAAACGAGTGAGACAGATATTTTGATGTTATTATGTTTGTTTGTTTGTTTATTTGTTAAACAAACAGGGGATACGTTACAATGTCTGGAGATATTTTTGATTGTCATAACTGCAGGGGAGAGGGAGAGTGGTTGTCCTGGGATCTAGTGGGTAAAGGCCAGGGATAGTGCTAAGCACCATGCATGGCCCAGGACAGCCCCAACTATAAAGAATTCTCCTGCCCAAAATCTCAATAGTGGCAAGATTGTGAAACCCTACATGAGTTAGATGGAAGGCAAAGGTGTTTCCGAGTCTGGAAATGCCGTTCTTCAACGTTCTTCAATCATTAATGAGCACCTACTATGTGCCAAGCATTACTCTTGACACTGGAGCTACAGTGTAAATAAAATAGACAGTCCTGCGCTCATGGACTTATATTCTGGTGGGAGATACAGTTAATAATCAAGTAAATAAGTCATTCTGCTTGTGATAAACGCAGTGAAAAAAAGTAAACAGGAGGAAGTGATAGAGCCTGAGAGAGACATCAGCAACTTTAGATAAAGTGGTCAGGGAAGGCTTCCTGGAGGAGGCAATATGTCTGAGCTGAGAACCTGTAGGTAGGAAAAGCCACCCATGTGAAGTTCTGAGGAAGGAGGTACAGGCAAGGGAACAGCACAAGCAAGGGCCCTAAGGTGGGAATGAGCTTGGTGTGTTCTAAGAACAGATGAATGCCGGGACCAAGCCATGCAATGCCTGGTTGAGATTTTATTCTCAAGGTTAAGGGAGGAGTTTGAGTTTTTTCTAATTGTGATGGGAAGCCACGGTAGTGTTTAAAGCAAAGAAGTTCCATGCACTGATACGTTTTGAGGCGATGGCTCCAGCTGCTGGTGTGCACTATGAAGTATTTGAGGATAAAAGACGGTGGCAGGAAAACCCATGATAAGATTTCTCCAATTGTCCAGGGCAAAGGTAATGATATTTGGACTGTGATGATAGTGGTAACGATGGCTGGGCAATTTCACAACCACAAGTCTCTGATAGGAGACTGGTATCTAGTGGGTGGGGGCCAGGGATGCTGCTAAATACCATGCAATGCTCAGCACAGCCCCCCACCATAAAGAATTTTCGGCCAGGCGTGGTGGCTCATGCCTGTAATCCCAGTGCTTTGGGAGGCTGAGGCGGGCAAATCATCCGAGGTCAGGAGTTGGAGACTAACCTGGCCAACATGGTGAAACCCCATCTCTACTAAAAATACAAATAGCCAGGTGTGGTGGTGCATGCCTGTAGTCCCAGATATTCAGGAGGCTGAGGCAGGAGAATTGTTTGAACCTGGGAAGCAGAAGCTACAGTGAGCCAAGATTGTGCCACTGTACTCTAGCCTGGGCAACAGAGCAAGACTCTGTCAAATAAATAAATAAATAATAATAAAAAATCCAGCCCAAATATCAATAGTGGCAAGATTGAGAAACCTTAGGTTAATTAAATGGAAGACAAAGGTCCCCAAGCCCAAGGCGAGTGCTACATGTTCCACATCTCTCAGATTCTTCCCCACCAGTAGCCCGATATTTACAAAGTGTGGCTCCAGATTCAGATAAAGAACATCTGGGTACGCCTGGAGCTTGCAAGTGCAGGCAGTGGAAATGGCTCTGTCACTTTTCAGCTAACAGCCCTGTTGTGACTACTTGTCCATTCATTCACTCAACAGGGATTCAGGGCAAAATGACTCAGATGGCAGTGCGACCTGTGGCTCAGAGGAGGATTCTGGAGTCAGAATGGTGCTATTACTTACTTGCAGAGTGACCTTGGACAAGTGCCCTAACCTCTCCGAGCCTCAATTTTCTCATCTGAAATATAGGGCGGTAATAAAAAGAGCACTTGCTTTATAGGGTTATTATGAGGAATTTGTAGAAAGCACTTAATCATCACTAACTCTCATTGTCTGGTAACTGTAGGTTACCTAAGGGCAGGAGCTGGTCTGTGTTGCTCATCTCACGTAACAGAATGCTTAACTAATAGAGACTTAAAGAATACAGATATTTACTTATCTCACACAAAAAGTTAAGAGGAGGGTGGCATGCAAGTTGATTCAGCAGCTCAACTATGTTATTAAGGACCCAGGTTTCTTCCACCCTTTTGTTCTACCACCCTATATATGTGGGCTTTTCATGCCCAGGCTTGTTGCCTCATCGCTACAGAATGGCTGCTATCATGTCAGGCATCAATCTTCATAAAATCATTTTCAAAGGCAGGAAGGAGGAGGTGACAAGGATGGCCAAAATAACTCTCGCTTCTCTCACTCCCTCTCTCTTTTTGTAATCCTGCCACCCACTGCCAACTTCCCTACCATCTCATTGGCCGGAACTGGGTCCTATAGCCACCCCTAGGATGATCACTAGCAAAGGGAACAGGATTCACCCCATAGGGTGAGATTATTCCTGTATTAACACAACTCAAGTTCCTTTAATAAGGAAGAAGTAAAGACAGAAATTGGGTGGACAGCCAACAGTGTCTGCCATACTGTTCACCGCCATTGTGCCCAGGATTACTTTGTAATCCCTATTACAAAGTAACTGTTTGACAAATATTTTTGAACGAATAAATAAACCCTCTTATTTAAGGGCATGTAAGAAGCTTATGGAACAGTTTGGAGGTTTCTCAAAATAACTAAAAGTTGAGCTACCATATGATCTAGCAATATCATTGCTAGGTATATACTTCCCAAAAAGGGAAATTAGTATATTAAAGAAATATACACTCATATTTATTGCAGCACTGTTTAAAATAGCTAAGATTTGGAAGTAACCTAAGCGTCCATCAACAGATGAATGAATAAAGACAATGTGGTACATATATACAATGGAGTACTATTCAGCCATAAAAAAGAATGATATCCTGTCATTTGCAATGACATGGGTGGAACTGGAAAGCATTATGTCAAGTGAAATAAGCCAGGTACAGAAAGGCAAACATCACATGTTCTCACTTATTGGTGGGATTTAAACATCAAAACAATTGAACTCATGGACGGAGAGTAGAAGGATGGTTGCCAGAGGCTAGGAAGGGTAGTGAGGGCTTGGGGAGGGGGAGGTGGGGATGGTTAATGGATAAAAATATAGAAAGAATGAATAAGACCTACTATTTGATAGCACAAGAGGGTGACTATAGTCAATAATAACTTAAGTGAACATTTAAAAATAAACAGTGTAGTTGGATTGTTTGTAACTCAAAAGCTAAATGCTTGAGGGGATGGGTACCCTATCCTCCATAATGTGCTCATTTAACTTTGCATGCCTCTATCAAGACGTCTCATGTACTCCATAAATATATACACCTACTATGTACCCACAAAAATTAAAAATAAAATAAATAAAGAAGCTTATGAATAAGACACATCTCTGACCTCAAGGGTATCCAATTCTATTAGTTGGGGTAAGGTATATAGAAATAAATTTGACAATGATTTCTCTTATTGGCCCCTCCCCATCTCTAAGGCTTTGATGAGGAGACCCCCTGAGATCATTTAAAATCTCAGTATCTCAACTGACATTTGTATATATCTTTTAAAAAAAGAAAAAAGAATGGCTATTCTCCAAAAGTTACTGGGGAAAAAACAAACACAAAAAACAGAAATGGCTGGTACGTAAGCAGTGTTCCAGCCCTCTAGGCAATCCCTATTCCAAATAGCAGAGGGCATGAGCTGATGGACTGTGGACTTGTGTTGTTTGGCTATGAGAGTATTTTTTAAAATTGTAATCTACAGTGAAACATCAGAAGAGTTTACATAAAATATGCTGGGCGCGGTGGCTCACACCTGTAATCCCAGCACTTTAGGAGGCCGAGGTGGGTGGATCACCTGAGGTCGGGAGTTCAAGACCAGCCTGACCAACATGGAGAAACCCCATCTCTACTAAAAATACAAAATTAGCCAGGCATGGTGGCGCCTGCCTGTAATCCCAGCTAGTCGGGAGGCTGAGGCAGAAGAATCGCTTGAACCCGGGAGGCGGAGGTTGTGGTGAGCCGAGATTGCACCATTGCACTCCAGCCTGGGCAAAAAGAGTGAAACTCCATCTCAAAAAAAAAAAAAAAAAAAAGAAGAGTTTACATAAAATATGGATATACAATGTCACTTGAAAAATTAAAGGATCTGATTAACACTGGAACCACATTCTTGCATAGCATGGCAATTATGGCTGGCATAGAGTAGTGGCTGCCCTTGAGTCACAGCTGCTCCTTTAAAGCAGGACATGCTCTCCTGTTTGCTACAGTCTCCACCTCTCCCTAAAGCCCCTCACTCAAGTCACTTTTCTTTTTTTTCTGTTTTTTTTTCTTTTTTCTTTTTTTTTTTTGAGATGGAGTCTTATTCTGTTGCCCAGGCTGGAGTGCAGTGGTGTGATCTCAGTTCACTGCAACCTCCACCTCCCGGGCTCAAGTGCTTCTCCTGTCTTATCCTCCCAAGTATCTGGGATTACAGGCACATGCCCCCAAGCCTGGCTAATTTTGTATTTTTAGTAGAGACAGGGTTTTACCATGTTGGCCAGGCTGTTCTCGAGCTCCTGACCTCAATTGATCCACCCTCCTTGTTCTCCCAAAGTGCTGGGATTACAGGCATGAGCCACTGCACCCGGCCTCACTCTTCTTATTTATGTTACCTGCCTGGTCCTGGTGTAAATTTGAGTCTGTGCTTCTTGCATGCAAAGGCCAAGGGACTCCAAAGAGGTAGTCTCACCTCTCTCTGTTTCCCCAGATGCTGCACAGTGCCTGATTTAGAATTTCCATTTTCTGAACGAAAAGACTGTAAGTTATTTGAAGGCACATAGCCTTCATTTCTAACAATTTTCTGCCATCATAAGAGGAGAGACTACCTAGAAATAAAGCCATTATAGGGGAAAGTTGGGCACCCCTGGATTTTCCAGTTATGTGAGCTCGTAAATTCTTTTTACCTAAGCAGAGTTGAATTGTCATTGTGTCATCTATATCCACAAGAGCCCAACTGATATAATCCTCTTTCCACTTACCAGAAGGTTATAATCTACTTTTTTGTTTTCCCCTGATATAGGGTTTCACTCTGTCACCCAGGCTGGAGTACAGTGACACCATCATGGCTCACTGCAGCCTTGACCTCCTGGGCTCAAGCAATCCTGCTATCTCAGCCTCCTGAGTAGCTGGGATCACAGGCATACACCACCATGCCTGGAAAATTTTTGTATTTTTATAATAATAGAGATACAGTTTCACCATATTGCCCAGGCTGGTCTTAAACTCCTGGGCTCAAGAAATCTGCTCACCTCAGCCTCCCAAAGTGCTGGGATTGCAGGCATGAGCCACTGCACTCATCCAGTTGTAATCTAATCTGTATATATGTACACACACACACACACACACACACACACATATTTATTTATTTATTTATAGGAAACGAGGCAAAAAAAGTAATAAAAAGCAGAATATTCTATAGAGAAGGGACACCCCATCCCAGTGATATCTCAAGTACAGGCCGGTTGTGGTGGCACACATCTGTAATCCCAACACTTCGGGAGGCCAAAGTGGGCAGATGGCTGAGCCCACTTTTTATTAAGCCCTGGGCAATATGGTGAAACACCATCTCTACAAAAAATCAGAAATTAGTCAGGTGTGGTGGTATGTGCCTGTAGTCCCAGCTACTTGGAAGGCTGAGGTGGGAGGATTGCTTGAGCCTAGGAGGCTGAGATTGTAGTGAGTGGAGATTGCACCACTGTAGCCCTGCCTGGGCGACAGAACAAGACTCTATCTCAAGAAAATAAGAATAAAATAAAATATCTCAAGTACAGCCATCTCACTTAAAGATAGGGAAATAAAAAGCTGATTTAGGAGAACAGGATCCCAGTGGTCAGCCAGTGAGTGGGCAGGCAAGTACCAACACCCGAGCACCTGACTCCCAGGCCAATGCCCTCTCAAAATGTTTTCTGCTCAATCCTCTCTGCAGGCATCCTCTGCTGAGAAGTGTTGAGATTTTTCTTAGAGGCTGAGTGAGGTCAAGTCAACCCAATTCGTCCAGGTAAATACAAGCAATATCACCTTTAAAAGGTGCTGGCAAGAGACGTGTTCACTTGAAGTCAAGTTTTTTTCTTTCTCTTGGACTCCATAATACCTGTCATCATTTATTTATAATCCCACTGAGTATCCTACTCAGGTTTTTTGGCACATCTGGGCACTGAGCAAGGCTAATTAATCCCCCTTCCCCCATGAATTCCTGGGTAAGAATAATTGCTTTATGAGGGTGGTTATAGGGGTACCCAAAGCCTCAAGGAAAATCATTACATCTCTGAGTGGATGTCACTCAGGACAACCGGTCTTTGCCGTGGCCCTGCCAGACAAAGCACCAGCAGCCTGAGGGATTTTTCCATCAGCTTGGACTCCAGTCTTCTCACCCACCTCTCTTTTGTCACACCCCAAAATAATAATCATAATCACGAGTAAAAACGGGATAATGATGGAATCTTCCTCTCAGGGTTGCTGAAAGAAGTAAATAGATAATACATGTAAAGAGTTTCGCACCTTGCCTAAAAGTAGTAAGTACTCATTAAGGGAAGAGTAGTAGCAATGCTAACAACGACAATATCAGCTAACATTGATTGAGTGCTTCCCGTGTACCAGGCCCTGTTCTAAATGCTTTGCATGTGTCTGATCTCATTTAAGATTCTTTCTAGCTCTTTCACTCTCAGGCTGAATATTCTGATATAAACGAGACCTATTAGGTGTTAGATGATACTTGAGTGAACAGATGTCTGATTCTAGTGCCTGTTCTATTTTCCACTAGCCTGATTGTCTTTATTAAGCCCTGGGTTTCCTGGCCCAAGTTCCTGGTAAGTGGATGAACTTGGTTTTCTTTTCTTTCTTCATTTTCATTTTCTAAATTAAATAAAATTTGTTCTAGAGATGGAGTCTACGTTGCCCAGGCTGGCCTTGCACTCTTGGGTTCAAATGATCCTCCCACCTCTGCCTCTCAAGTATCTGTAATTATAGGCATGTACCCAGTGTGCCTGACTGAGCCTAGTTTTCTGACCAACCCAAACACTTACCCATCTCTCCTTGCTTTCTTTTGCCTATCACCTATCCATCAACCTAATCATCCTCTCATCCATCCATATACTCAGCAACCAAATTATTCAACTACATACCCACCCATCCATCTACCCATCACTCATCTGTTCACTCATTCACCCACTTACTCATCCATCTTTCTTTCAATTCATTCATATATTCTATCCACTATTCATCTTTCTACCTCCTCATCCACCTACCTATCCATTTATTCATCTATCCACCCATCCATACACATCTGTCTTTCCACCCATTCATCTATCTGCCCATTCACCCAACCACACATCTACTCCCTCATCCACCCCAAATAGTCATGCATCTATCCACCACTCACTCCCCACTCATCCCTCCATCCATCCTTCTAATCTATCCATGTATCTACCTGCCCACCCAGCCATCTCCACCCATCTACCACCTAACATTTGCAGTAATGCTCTGTGCTAATCCCTAGCTTGCTGTTTTGGGCTCCCTCCCTGGGAGGAAAGGTGGGTGCCATCAGAGAGTCCCCACAGAGGAAGACAGATAAGCCTGTGTGGAGTCCAGTGAGCCTCTTTGTGGCCTGGACCTTCAAAGCCACTGACTTCCAGGGTCTGTGGCCAAACAATGATGAAATGCACATGGAAAGTGAGAAGCCCTGCAATTATATGGAAAGAGACAGAGGCTCAGCCCTCCCAATGTTACAGCTGAATGCAGCCTTCCAGCCATCCCTACCAAGTCACTCCATCATAGGGTGGAGATGGATGGAGGCACATGCTTCCAGCAGAGCAATTAGAGGGAAACTAATATCTCTTTCCCACAGAGGAGACTGGGAACTCCAAGATGCGATGGAAAGGAGGCGAGTCAGCAAAATGAGGAAATCAAAGCCACAGAGATCAAGAGCTAATTAACTGATCCTCCTAAGATAATGTTTCATTAAAATCCAGTTCTTCTGCCCTGTGGGGACTGATATCTCCCCTACCGCCTCTCCATTGCCCTTTTCCACCCATTCCTGATCTCATCTGCTTCCGCTCTGATCTTTCCCCAAGTCTTATCTGTCCTCCAATCCAACCTCCCCCAGCTACTAGGGTAGACTTTTAAAGGCACAAGTCTGACCATGTCACTCCCTATTTATAAGCCTTTACGACTCATTGCCCAAGACAAAGGGCAAACTCCCAAGACAAGGCAAAGGCCGTTCATTCATTTAACACAGATTTCCTCGGTGCCTCTCCTCTCTCACAAGCTTGGGGATGGTAGGGCACAGAAATGAGTTTCTGACCCTTGCCCTGTTTCTCCAGTTTCCTTACCCACCACTCCTTTCCACATTCCTGCATTTCAGCAAAAACTTTCCAACCTCTGGCTTAGTGAGAGCCAGTCCCCAGGGAACCTGCCCTTAGTATCCATGCTTTGCTCAGCTCACTTCCACATGGACTCTGGGATTGGCCTTGTGACTTGCATTTACCAGTGGAATGTGGTGGCAGTAATGCCAGTTCCATGCCTAAGCCTTGAAAGGTTCGAGAAGCTTCTGCTTTTGTGCTCTTGGGAGCTCTGAACCACTGTGTAGGCAGCCAGGCTACCCTGCTGGAAGGGACTGTGTGGAAAAACCACATGGAAAGTGAGAAGCCCTGCAATTACATGGAAAGAGACAGAGGCTCAGCCCTCCCAATGTTACAGCTGAATGAAGCCTTCCAGCCATCCCTACCAAGGCACCAGGCATATGAATGAAGTCATCTGGACGTCCCAGCCTCACCCAACATCTGACTGCAGTTGCAGGAGAGACCCCCAAGTGAGAGCAGCAGCAGAACCATCCAGCTATAAGCCCCATTCTCTTTCTGTTCGTTCTATTAGTTCTTATGAGAACTAATGAAAGCGCCAACTTGGCTGGGCGCTGTGGCTTACGCCTGTAATCCCAGCACTTTGGGAGGCTAAGATGGGTTGATCACCTGAGGTCAGGAGTTTGAGATCAACTTGACCAACATGGTGAAACCCTGTCTCTAGTAAAAAAATTACAACAATTAACCGAGCATGGTGGCAGGCACCTGTAATCCCAGCTACTCAGGAGGCTGAGGCAGGAGAATTGCTTGAACCCAGGAGGCAGAGGTTGCAGTGAGCCAAGATCATACTGCTGCACTCCAGCCTGGGCAACAGAGTGAGGCTCCATCTCAAAAGACAAGCAAACCAAAAGCGCCAATCCACAAAGCCATGAGAAATAATAAAATAGTTTTGTGTTAAGTCACTACATCTTGGAGTTGTTTGTTACACAGCACCAGATATCTGATACAGGGGTCTTGCTCCTGCTATTTTCACAGCTTAGAAGTTTCTCCAACCCCAGCCATCTTCTTTACCCCACACGGTGAACTCCTATTCACCTTTCAGAGCCCATATTCAGCATCACTGTCCCTGCCTCCCATAGGCTGAGTTAACATCTCTTTCCTCTGGGAAACTGTATGAGACTAACCTACAATACTCATTTTTCCGTCTCCTCCACTGACTATGAATGACAATATTTACTCCTGTAATGCTCACAAGAACCCTATGAGGGAGATGATATTATTATCCATTATCCTATTTTACAGGTGAAGAAGCTGGGGCACAGAGAAATGCCGCCAAATCACCCTGGTATTAAGTGGTTCAGCAGAGATTTAAGCCCACACAGAGCCCAAGTTCTTGTCCACTGTGGCTTCTAAGTAAAGTATAAAAAAGATATGACATTTATTGGTCTAATTTAACACAAAATCCAGAAGGAGGTGTGATGCCAGGACCTGTCCCAGCAGCAGCCTAGCTGTCTCAGGGCCCTTGTTTGATTTCTGTGAGGTTCTCTTGTCCGCATAATCACAAAATGACTGCCATGCTCAGCCTCTCACATGACAACTCCCAGAGAGGGAGGAAGAAGGAACATCTCCCATATTTCTGAAGCTCCCCAGTGATTTTCCCAGCCATCTCATTGGTCAGTACTAGATTACATGACCACCACTAGCCCAGTTACTGGCAAGGGGAACCTGATATCCATGTTTGGCTTGGCCCTGTCTTGATTTGGAGGTTGGGCCCATTTTCTTTGAGCACAAGGCTGCCTAATATCTGAAGAAAGCCAGGGTTTCTTCTAGTGAGGAAGTTGGCCAATCAATTAGTGTCTCTTCTGCAGTGGTCAGCTCTCAGAATACCCGAAATAAAGTCATGTACAGACTCTGTTCATTCCAAGGATCCAGATGCCCCAAAGGTCACTCTCCCAGGTTTGCATAATGTCAGTTGTCTTAGTCCATTTGTGTTGCTATAAAGGAATACCTAAGGCTGCGTAATTTATAAAGAAAAGAGGCTTATTTGGCTCCATGTTCTGCAGGCTGTACAAGATGTGGCACTGGCATCTGCTTCTGGTGAGGGCCTCAGGCTGCTTCCACTCATGGCGAAAGGGGAAGGGCAGCCCATGCGTGCAGAGATCTCATGGCAAGAGAGGAAGCAAAAAAGAGACAAGGGAGGCACCGGCTCTTTTCAACAATCAGCTCTTGCAGGAACTACTAGAGTGGGAACTCACTTATTACCATGGGGAGGGCACCAGGCCTTTCATGAGGGATCAACTCCCATGAACCAAACCCCTCCATTAGACCACACCTCCAACATTGGGAATCAAATTTCAACATGAAGTTTGCAAAGGTCAAACATCCTAACTATAGCATGGGTGCACCTGCCTTGTCTCTCCCAGGCCACTGTGAAGCTCCACGGAAGGTCCTGGGGCAATAAGATAGCACACTGCCAGTTCTTCCCCAACTCATCGCCCTCCCGTCCTTGCAGACACACACCTCTGAACCATGTCTCAAACGGCCATGACTCCCAAATGCCAGACCAATAATGTGGTTGCATTTTCACTGGTCCATCATGGAATGAATGAGAAAAATAGGGACAATGGAATGAGATTTGTATAAAGCTAAATTGATTCCATTTAAAGGATGATGGTGGTTTACTTCCCTACTTAAACTCTCTCTTGGCTTCCCAGGGCACTTAGCATAAAGCCCAGCCTCCTCTTCCTGACAAGGTCTGCTCCCAGAGCAGCTCCTGCCACCGCCTCACTCAGCCTCAGCCTCCCTGGGATGCTCTCTTTCTCCAGCACACTGAACCCCTTGCCTCTCTAGGGTTCTTTGGATTTGTAGTCTCTTTCTCCTGGAATGTTCTTCCCCTAGTTCTTTACAAAGTTGCTATCTCTCATCTTGACCTCAACTCATCTCGCCACCTGCCTGGAGACTTTTCCTGACTGCCTCCAAGGCCATGGGCACATCCACCTCTATGTCAGCATCCATCACCTCCTGCTGTTTGCTTGTCTTCGGAGTCCTCCTCAGCACCTGACACTGTATGCTGATTTGTTTCTTCACTGGATGGTCTCTGCTGCCCACATGTGAAATCTATGAAGGCGGAGACCTTGCCCAGACTAGCGCAGTCCCTTCCTCCCTGGTCTCCAGCTTCCCAGCCCTTGGCATGGACGGTGAGATGGATCCTGCTAGAATATAAGTTAAATCATGGCCCTTCTCTACCCAGACCCTTGCATGGTTGCTGGCCACGCTGCCTCCCTCCTGCTCCTAGAACCCACCCCAGAGCTTCCCATCTTCACATTTGCCATTGCATCTCTCCAGAACATTCTTTCCTCAGATGCCCCAATGGTTTGCTCCTCTCATTTCCATTGAGTTTCTGTTCAAAGCTCCCCCACGGAGGCCATTCCTGCCCACTCTCTTTAAAATTTCACTTCCCATCTCCTGACTCCTTTATTCTTCTCCAAAGCACTTGTCTCCATTTGAACTGCTTTATATTTTACTTATTTGCCTCATTTCTTATGGTTTCTCCCATGAGAATGTCAGCACCATGAAGACAGAGATATATCATTTTTTTGGTCTGTGTTACTTACTGCCAGGTCTTGTTGTCTAGAACAGTGCCTGGTACAACAAGAGGTGCTCAAAATACTTACTTGACAAGTGTATAACAGCTTTCTTGAGGTATAATTCATACATCATAAAATTTGTCCCCATGGCCAGGGATGGTGGCTCACACCTATAATCCCAGCACTTTGTGAGGCCAAGGAGGGAGGATCACTTGAGCCCAGGAGTTTGAGATCAGCGTGGGCAACATGGCAAAACACCCTCTCTACAAAAATATACAAAAACAAAAACAAAAATTAGCCAGGCAGGTGTGGTGGCTCAGGCCTGTCGTCCCGCCTGTAGTCCCAGCTACTCAGGAGGCTGAGATGGGAGGATAGCTGGAGTCTGGGAGGCAGAGATTGCAGTGAGCTGAAATCACACCACTGCACTCCAGCCTGGGTGGCAGAGTGTGACCCCTGTCTCAAAAAAAAAAAAAAAAAAAAAAAAAAAAAGCCCATTTATTAGTACATTCACAGAGTTTCACAACCATCACGGTGATCCATTTTAGGAGGTTTCATTAGTGGTTACTCCCTATTTCTCCCTATTTCCCGATCCCTAGAAACCACTAGCCCACTTCATGTCTCTATAGATTTGCCTATTCTGGACATTTCGTATACATTCAGTCCTATAATAAGTGGCCTTTCATGACTGGCTTCTTTCACTTAGCATAATGTTTTCAAGGCTCATTTGTGTTGTAGCGTATGTCAGTACTGGATTCCTTTTTATTGACAAATATTATTCCACTGGAATGGGGGATACATCACATTTTGCGTATCCATTTATCAGTTGGTGGACATCTGGGTTGTTTCCACCTTTTGTGCTATTCAATATAGACTTTTGAGTGAGTGGTTGTGTTAATTCCAATATGAAACCTACCTTTCTGCTTTAGGGGTATTAAAATATCCTTTCGTAAGCTGACAATAGGAGTAAATGTATTTCTTAATGTCCTTACCTGGCAAAATAAAACGCTGGGTCTCTCTGTTGACTTTAATGGTACAAGGGCACGAAAGGCCAAAGTCTTGGAGCTGCAGATCACTAGGACTCAGGCTATAACAAAGGCTGGGTTAGTGGCTCAGGGAAGCCAAGCCCTGTCCCTCTGGCCCTGCCATGACTCAGACCATGACTGGTAAACAAGAGAGCATAATGCAGCACATCTCAAAATGGGGTATGGTATCCCGCTGAGGGCACATACTGATGTCCTGAAGAGAAAGACTACATTTCCCAGCCTCCTGTCTGTCCAGCAAGATGTGGTCATGTGATTGAGTTCTGACCAATGGGATGAATGCAGGAGATTTTTCTCTTCTTTGCTTCACCCTCCTTCCTGCTGGGTGGAATGTGGACAAAATGGCTGGAGCTCAAGCAGCCATATCAGCCCCTGAGGTGGAAACCACTGGTTACAGATGCTAGAGGGTCCAGAAAGGAGGGACCTCATGATTATGGAGATGCCACACCACCTCTAGCCTCCTGTGTCTGCTTGAGAGAAAAAAAAAATGTAGCTGGGCATGGTGGCTCATGCCTGTAATCCCAGCACTTTGGGAGGCTGAGGTGGGCAGATCACCTGAGGTCAGGAATTTGAGACCAACCTGGCCAACATGGTGAAACCCCGTGTCTACTAAAAATACAAAAATTAGCTGGGTGTGATGGCCCATGCCCATAATCCCAGCTACTCAGGAGGCTGAGGTAGCAGAATCGCTTGAACCTGGGAGGCAGAGGTTGCAGTGAGCTGCGATCACACCACTGCACTCCAGCCTGGGAGACAGAGCAAGACTCCATCTCAAAAAAAAAAAAAAAAAAAAAGCCTGCGGTCTTGAATGAAAGCATGTTAATGTATAACATGTTGCTATGTTACTTTGAGAAGTCTGTCACTCACTGCCAAATCCCCATCCCACCTGATGCGCCTCCATGACCTCCTCACAGATGAAGAAACTGACATGAGGCACATCTGCCCTGGGATATTATTTCTATACAAAGATTTGAGAGAAAAAAACAAATTTCCCTTTTTATTTATCCCAAGGCTTATTTAATCCATGTCACCCCTTCTTTTTATATTAAAATGAATGCATGCATTCTGGGGAAGGATGGAGAACATCCAGTGAATTTTAAAGAGAGCTTTTGTGTTGTCTGCTTGTTACCAGGGTCTGCCCCAAAGGCCTCTAATGCAGCGGTCCCCAACCTTTTTGGCACCGGGGACTGATTTCATAGAAGACCATTTTTCCACGGACCCAGGGGTGGGGGTGGGAGTATGGTTTCAGGATGGTTCAAGTGCATTACGTTTATTGTGCACTTTATTTATATTATTATTACATTGTTTGAAATAGTGAGCTAATTATACAACTCACCATAATGTGGAATCAGTGGGAGCCCGTGCTTTTTTTCCTGCGACTAGATGGTCCCATCTGGGGGTGATGGGAGACAGTGATAGATGATCAGGCATTAGATTCTCATAAGGAGGGTGCAACCTAGATTCCTCGCCTGTGCAGTTCACAGTAGGGTTCGCCCTCCTATGAGAATCGAATGGCGCCACTGATCTGACAGGAGGTGGAGCTCAGGCAGTAGTGTGAGCGATGGGGAGCGGCTGTAAATATACATGAAGCTTTGCTCACTTGCTCGCCATTCACCTCCTGTTGTGGACCCCAATTCCTAACAGGCCAAGGACCTGCACTGATCCGTGGCCCAGGGGCTGTGGACCCCTGCTCTAATGGGTACCCAATCCCTCTGCTGCCAGGAGGAGGATCACTGAAAGAAAGATCCTGAACACTGTCTCAGGCAACAGAGGGGCCTGCATTTGAATCCCAGGTCTGCTACTTCTTATCCACGTGTTCTTGGGCAAACCACCTCACCTCTCTGACCTTCAGTCTTTTCCTCTATAAAAACGGGGATACTCATCTATGCTTTGGAGGGTGGGTAAAGGTGTGACTCAATTGTATCTGTGAGAGGCCTGGGCCCAGAGCAAGGGACAGAGTAGATGCTCTGTGCTCTCCTGTCCCAGGAGCTGACCTCACCATTCCAGGCACAGCCAATGCCCTCCATCAGAATCACACTCAGAGGCAGTTCCACAAACAAGGATGGTTTAATAGATTTCAGCATGTTTCCACTTGACAATGTTATACGAAAATAGAATCTTTATTAAAATAGCAAGGCATAACAATCACTGCTACTCAGGAAACACTGTGTTTATTCTTTTTAATCATCAAAATCAATGACTTTGGGCAAGACCTGTGAACTCTCAGAGCCTGTTTCTCCATCTGGGGAACAGGCAGGTAGGACATTGCCAGCTGCCTGTGAGTGGGGGCCACTGGTGGGAGGAGATGGCCCTGGTGGCCCATGTGATGAGCAACTTACTCCTCCTTCTGTCCCTGGAGAAGTTCAGGGAGATGCCAGTGTGACCTTAAGGCAATGCTAACACTTGCTTATCTCGTCTTGTAACAGAGAAGAGATAGCTGTCAGCCTTGGCCACACCAGCATGAAGCACCCCTCCCCAGCGAATTTATTTTTCTTTTTTATGGTCACTTTATATTTTTGGCAGTGAGTGATACATGTTATCCACTATTGGCAGCAATTGGGAAAAAAAAAGTTCCTTTTAAAAACGAAGTTTAAAAAGCGAGTCTGTTTAAAGGAGAATATTCAGTAAACAACAATATTAAAATATAGCAAATAATAGTAATAATAATCACAGTGGTAAGGAAACACTTCATTAGGTCAGCTTAAGAGTATTTTATTCTTGGCCGGGCGCGGTGGCTCACGCCTGTAATCCCAGCACTTTAGGAGACCCAGCGGGGGCAGATTACAAGGTCAGGAGATGGAGACCATCCTGGCTAATACGGTGAAACCCCATCTCTATTAAAAATACAAAAATTAGCCAGGCATGGTGGCAGGCACCTGTAGTCCCAGCTACTTGGGAGTCTGAGGCAGAAGAATGGCACGAACCCGGGAGGCGGGGCTTGCAGTGAGCCGAGATCACTCCACTGCACTCCAGCCTGGGCGGCAGAGCGAGACTCTGTCTCAAAAAAAAAAAAAAGAGTATTTCATTCTTGCCACTGAGCTTAAAAAAGAAAGAAAGAAAGAAAGAGTATTCCTAACGTATGTCCAGCAATTTTGATTCTTAAGCAAGGGATGAAGAAATGCAATGGCATCCAGGTACCTTCCTAACTAGCATGTAGCAGGTAGCTAACCCACTCATCTCTCCCTCTTTTCTTTATAGCTTCTATTTTTTTTAGAAAAAAAAAAAGAAAAAGAACGATTAAAACAAGGGTAGGTTTAAATCATCGTCTCCTGAGCTGCACTTCAGTATCTCAGGTAACAGCTGGAGCTGCCTGGTGGGAGCATGTCTTTTCCTTGAGTGTAATTCACTAATGACTGTGGCTCCAAGGAGGTGTGACCTTTAAAGGGGATTGGCCCTTCTTTGAAGGCAGGTGAGAATCTAGTCTCAGTGACAACCCAGCCTGATTTGGAAGGGGGGAGTCATAAGGGTTTTCCCCCAGCACACCAGGGTTGCAGCCTGCGCAAGACCTTCCATAGCTATTTCTGCCAGCTTGCTTCCTTCCCTTCCCAGCCATGATGAGGTAACTGAGGGTTGCCAGGGAAACCGGCTCTGTCCTCCCACTGGAGGCTGCCAGCTCTGATTTCCCGCAGAGTTAAGAAGGAGGCGGCAGTGGGGGTCACCCAGGCGTGAAGATGGGTTTCCCTGGGGATATCCCGCCTCCTGCCAATCACAGTGTCTCTCTGGGAATCCTGGGGGTGCCTGGAGGTTGAGGCCCAGGGAAGCCCCCAAACCCCAGTGCTCCTCTGAGAAGAGACAAGCCTCTGGGACATTCAGAGGTCTAGGATTCTTTTCTCTCCCTCCAGCTAAAGCTCATTATGTGTCTTACGATATGTGCCCATGTTTAGGTGCCTCTGGCTCTGCCAGCTCTCTGAAGCCAGAAAGAATTGCACCATCACCAGCCCCCTTGAGCCCAAGGAACAGGAGTTGCTCACCCAGCATTTGCTCCTGGGACAGTGAATCTGCCTGCTGAGTTCTACAGCTTATGAACTATGTGGCCCCAGGCAAGTCACCTCACCTCTTGGTTTTCTCATCTATGAAGCGGGCACAACCCTCCTTCTCTTCACAGAGATGCTGTGAGGAGTAGAAATACTGTCTACGGGGCCTATCGCAGGCATTTAAAGGGCCTCAACAGACAGGACCTTATATTAATAAAACTAGGATCATAAAAAATGTTTGCAGGCCATTTTTCTCTTTAAGCTGTTTTTTATTTTAATTAATTAATTTATTTATTTATTTACTGAGACAGAGTCTGGCTCAGTTGCCCAGGCTGGAGTGTCGTGGTGCAGTCTCATCTCACTGCAACCTCCACCTCCTGGGTTCAAGCAATTCTGGTGCGTCAGCCTCCTGAGTAGCTGGGATTACAGGCACCTACCACCACACCCGGCTCATTTCTGTATGTTTAGTAGAGACGGGGTTTCACCGTGTTGGCCAGGCTGGTCTTGAACTCCCAACCTCAAGTGATCCGCCCACCTCGGCCTCCCGAAGTGCTGGGATTATAGGCGTGAGCCACCATGCCTGGTCTAGGCTTTTTGTTCTAAAGCTGGGGCAAAGGCAAATTTTCATCACTGATACATTTGTTCAAAGGGTGGTGCACTCAGGCTGGGTTGGACCAATTAGCTGGTCCCTACCACCTCTTACAATGTCACTTCTAAGAGTTAGAACAGGGTCTCACACTCAGATGCCTTCAGTGCCAGGAGGCGCTGTGAACGCAGAAGCAGACCCGGTCAGAACCCTGGTGAAGCTGAGAGCACGTGTCCCACGTAAGGGAGGCAGCTGCCATTCAGGTCTGGCCAAGAGTTACCCTTGGGAATGTGAGCCCAGTGTGGTCAGATAAACCAAGTTTTCAAGAGAAGCTGGACGTTTTGAATGAACTCTCCCAAAGATGATACCAACTAAGGTATTTTCTTTAAGTGCAGTCCAAATGAAACACGTCTGCAGACTGGATCGTGACCACAATTGCGGCTTCTGCACTAGAATGCATGAAATCGGCACCTTCTTTTTTAGCTTGACGTGTTTAAGGAGTCCTGGCTGGCTCCTTCCAGCCATCTTGTCTGGGCTGTGTCTTCCTTAGCTCCCTACCTGAGTACCGACACTGAGAAAGCCCATCCCATCTGGTGCCTGTCACTCTAGAACAGAGAACTCCACTCCTCAGAGCCCAGGGTTTGGAGGGTGTCCCTGTTCTGTGCCGGGAATGCATCAGCCTTGGGGAAGCTCTCCTGCATTTTCTCAGGTAGTGTGAGCAGTGGGGCAATCCAGCAAATGGGGCGCCCAGGGAAGCAGATCTTCTAAGGGATTCCTTTGGCTTTAGCTGGTTTAAGGATGATTGGGGGACTGACTGCTGAATGACATCAATGGACAGACTGCTGGTCCTGAATGGCCTTTCTGTGGCCAGCATCTGCTTTGACTGGATAAGGCCTGGGCCATGCTAGCTGATAAGAACTGGGAAGGTGACCCCTCCAGGAGTTGGGGACAAAGCAGTGAGGATTCCTAGTCCTGCCTTGTCTGAATAGCCTTTGTGAATATCACGAGGTGAGAGGAACAAGGTGAGTTGGGAGCAGACAAAGCCTGATTTTGGAAAGAAAACTTTGCAGCAGATAATCCATAGAGCTTTCAATGTCTTTCCTTTGTTCACCCTCTCTTAACTTTTCCCGCCTCTGGACCCAGTCTTCTGGGAGAAAAGCAGGGAAGTGGTAATGCTAGCACCTGCACCCAAGCCAACTGTGCACACAGAAAGCTGGGTGGCTGGGGCAGGCTGAGCAGAGGCGAGCACGTGGATCCATCTGCTCCCTGTCACGGGCGGATGCGGTAGCGGATGGGCACGTCATGTTCTGGCTGCATCAGACCGAAGCCGTACCTGCTGAGGTCAAACTCAGGGATCTCCACATCTGCGTTGATCAGCTCCAGGTCCAAGTGCACCAGCACGAGGAACACAAATCTGCAGAGAAATGGCATGGAAGGTGTGAAGGAGAGGAGTAGAGCAGGGGGTTATTGGCAATAAGGCAGGGGAGGCATGGCTGCCTCCTAAGTCTGACACCAACTTTGGGAAAAAGGAGAAGAAGAGAGGCGTGAGGAAGTTGAACAAATGCATTTGCTGCTCACCACATTTGCCAGCCCCCTGTAAGGTTAGGCAGACCCATGGATGAGTTCTGGTGAATGGGCTGTGTGCAGAAGTGGCCTGTGCCACTCCTGTGTCAAAGCATTCACGAGCCAGCGTGTGGCTCTCCAGCTGTCCCTCCTGCCTGGCAGCCATGCAGGCTTCACGTTGAGGTAGCAGACCTGAAAGAGGGAAAGAGCCTGGCCCGAGTCTCTGCACAGAGTGGGGAACTCCCCCAAACCCACAGCTGATACCGCGTGAGCAGAACTGCACCTCTGTTGGTAAAAGCCACTGAGACTTGGCAGGTGCAGAGCTGAGCCTATGCTGATTAAATACAGCAACTCCTCTGGATCCTCCAGTCCACGCCCTTCCCCGCCTTTCTCCAAACTCCTGGAACCCTCGCTGTCTATCTTGGCCAGGGCTGCTGCTAACCCTTAGATGTCTCTGTGAGATTAGAAACAGGCATCGCTCTCTCAAGACATTTTACTGCCATCTCCGAGAAAATTGTCCTAAATAGACCAACTTTGCAAGAACAAGTGCTCTCTACCGCCATCTTCTGAGAAAACTGTCGTACTAAACATTTGAAGCTGCCATGCCTATGATGTAATCAGTGCCCCCATAAACCTGGAGCCAGCCCTACGGATGTCAACGGTTGCTGCCTCCCTGCCTCATCTTACAATGCCCATGTTCGTAAGGGTCAGGAGAATATCTCATAACTCTTTTCCCACCACTATTCCCTACCCCAACCCAGGTGCCCGATGCAGGACTGAGCACATGGCGAGGATTCTTCTGTCTCACTGAAGGAGTGAAGAAGAGGGCAGAGGAGGAGAGAGGGGGGTTAACACTCTGGACAGAAGAGCTGGGCTGGGCCGCTTATGAGAATGTGGCCCTCGCCAAGTTCTTTCTCACTCTGGGTCTCGGTTCTCCCATCTGGTCAAAGAGGGGAAGGCAAGTTGAGACTCTTCCAGCTCTGAGGCTGTAGGATACTAGAGGGTGAGTTTCTATGGGATGGCAGTTTTGTGCCCACCCCTGGATTTGAACCCTGGCACCTCCACTTCCTGGGAACACGGCAAATGATCTGACCTGTCTAGACTCAGTTTTAGATGGACCAGCAGGGTTGTCATGACAATTCAGTGAGATAAAAATAACAACAAATTAGCTAATTTATTGGAACACTGTGCGCTAGGCACCAGCTAAGCATTTAGTACCCGCTATCTCTTCATATCTGTCCAAAAAGTTGATGAGGTAGGAACGCCAATCGGTTCTGCTCTAACACTTGTTTTGAACAGGTGAATTTGTTCCAATAGGATTGATATATTAGGGCACCATTTGAATATAATGCAAGTTTCACATTTGCTCACGTGCAATTTTACTTGTGAGAAGCATGAAGTAAATACAAAAAACTGCACCCAGCTGAACCTGACTGTGCAGAAATCCATAAAACATATACACGTGCACACAAAAGCATCGATCTACAGCCACGGTCATTACAGCACTTACATAGTTCCTAGCCATGAACATGTGTAAAACTTTACTACCATTTTTTACTGGGTTCTTCTCTTTTTTTCTTTTTAATGTGTCACTGATGAGGTTTTTGAGTGTTGGGCCCCAGTCCTCCTTTTCCCCTAATCCCTGCAGGTTTTTCTTTTTTCTTTTTTTTTTTTTTTGAGACAGAATCTCACTCTGTCGCCCAGGCCGGAGTGCAATGGTGCGATCTTGGCTCACTGCAATCTCTGCCTCCCAGGTTCAAGAGATTTTCCTGCCTCAGCCTCCTGAGTAGCTGAGATTACAGGCATGCTCCACCACGTGCAGCCGATTTTTGTCTTTTTAGTAGAGACAGGGTTTCACCATGTTGGCCAGGCTGGTCTCAAACTCCTGGCCTCAAATGATCCACCCACCTCGGCCTCCCAAAGTGCTGGGATTACAGGCATGAATTCCTGCAGTTTTTGTTGCATGATTTCATACAGCAAGGTGATTTTTAGGAATGCATATGAGCTGTATTATGCTCATAATCAACTCCATTTTCTTGAGGAAACTGAGGCCAAAGGTCAATGTAACATGCCCATTCACTTAGCATAATGCATGCATATTAATAATAATATTAATAATTATGACAATAATTAACATTTTTCAAATGCCTGCAATGAACCAGGCAGTGGGTTAAGAACTTAGAAAGATCCAGCTCATTTATCCTGACACTCCTGGGGTGTAGTTATAATCAGAACCCTCATTTTACAGTTGAGGAAACAGAGGCGCAGAAGGTAACCCAGCTTATGATTGCACAGGGGCTGGACGGAGGACAGGGCAAATGTCATAACCTCGGTCCAATCTGTTTGTGATCTTGGTGGCCAAAGCTCCTGGGGTTCAAAGGAGATAATTTATGAGACTTTCGGCCCCACAGGCATTAAAATAACCAACTGGGAACAGTGAAGTTCGGCCAGTTCCTAACACGAAGTTCTGAACACGCAGCAGCAGCTGCAGACGGACAGCTACGGTCAGCTGAAAGGAATGTCCAGTATTTGGAATCCGGACACCAGTCTTGGAGGGAAGAACCTGCTGCCAGATCTGATTATTTCCAAAAGAAATCTGAAATCTGGCTTTTTTACATGAGCTCTTCTGATTTTTAAAAGCACACAGTTGTGAAACCACAAATAAGAGATGGCTCACGGGCTGTCCGTGTGGAGCCTCTGCCAAACCATTCTCCTGGCTGAGCCTTCAGTCCCAGGAGAGAAGGGCACGTATCAACCAGGGGATCAGGAGCCACCCTGGACCCGCCCTGGGCCCCACTCACTGTTTGATGCTGTTGACTGCGTAACTCTTCCCCAGGCAGTGATTGTGCCCCGCTCCCCAGGGCATGTTGTAATTCTTCAGCCGTTTCCCATCCTTGTAAAAGTCTTTCTTCTCTGATCCGTCAGGGTTCAGGAATCGGTTGTATTTAAATACCTGAAATAGGAAGAAGGTCCTCTTCTGACCCCATTCCCAGAACAAGCCCACACCAAGAAAAATGTATGAGGATGTTCCTGACAGTCAAGTTTATAGGAGGGAAAAACTGGAAACCCTATACAGGTCAATTGATAGGGGATTGGTTAAAAAATTATGGCAAAAGGTTTGTGTGTACTGACATGGAAAGAATTTCTACAATTGGTTGTTGAGTGAAAAAAGCAAGTTTCAGAATAGTATATATTATATGATCCTATACACACACCAGTCTTTTCATGGTGTGTGAATGTGTTGTGTGTACGCCTGTAAAGCCATGAAAACAATTCACAAGGCACACTCCAAACCGTGGTTAGAGAACTCTGTAGAACTGGAGAAGAAGGGAAATACATATTTTTTACATTAAAGAATATATTTCTATGTATTTCTTTATACTCTATGATATATATTACTTTTGTAATGTAAAATAAAATAAATTAAAATATTTTTAAAAGAAAATGCCAATTTCCTTTGGTTACACTGCACAGTGGTAAGGCAAGGTTGTACCTGAGCACAGAGCTTGGCATGCAGTAGCTGCTGACTGAAAGATGGGTGGAAGGATAGGTGAATGAACCAGTGGATAGATTAAGAGATGGAAACGTGGATGGGAAGATGAATGAATGGAGGGATGGATGGATGGATGGGTAGATGGGGTGGATGGACGGATGGGTAGACAGGTGAATGAATGGGTAGATTGATGGGTGGATGGGTGGATGGATGAATACATGGATGAATGGAAAAATGGATGGATGGATGAGTAGATGGGTGGATGGGTGGATAAGTAGAAGAATGGGTGGACGGACATATGAGTGAGTGGGTGGATGGACAAATGGATGGGTGGATAAATGGATGAATGGGTGGGCGGATGAATGGATGAATGAGTAGATGGATGAATGGACGGATGGATAGATGGGTGGATAGATGGATGGATTCATGGGTAGGTGGGTGGATGAAAGAGTAGCTTGGTGGGTGGGTGGATGGATGGGTGGATGGATTAATGGATGGGTAGATGGACGAGTGTGTGGATGGATGGATGGATGGATGGATGGATGGATGGATGGATGGATGGATGGGTGAGTTTGTGGATGGATGAATGGATAGATGGATGCATGGGTAGATGGGTGGCTGGATGGATAGATGAGTGGATGGGTGGCTGGATGGATAAATGAATGGGTAGATGGGTGAATGAAAGGCTAAATTGGGTGGGTGGATGGATGAATGGATGGGTGGATGGATAGATGAATGGATAGGTAGATAGGTGAATGTGTGACTGGATGGATGAATAAATGGATAGACAGATGCATGAGTAGATGGGTAGATAGATGAATGAATGGATGGATGGGTGAGCATGTACTTTAGGGTCTGACACACAGTAAGCACCCAATCTGTTAGCAATCGTGAAAGTTTACTTCTTCTCAAAGTCTGGGGAGAGGGAAAAGTGTTGAGAAACTGACACTATAACATTCTGAAATAAGGAAAATGGCTCAGCTATCACAAAGCACTCAGTGTGAATGAACATCCCCCCATGTCCTAGGGTTCCTCAGAGACCCTTGAACATGAGGGGATCTGGGTCTGCCTCCAAGAGAAGCTGTGAAAAAAGGTAGGAGCCAGAGAGATATCAGAAGGCTGGGGAGAGAGTGGGGCCATCAGTATCTGCTTCTGCATGATCTCATTTAACCTTCCTATTAATCTTATGAGGCAGGTACTATGACGAGGTCCATTTCACAGGCGAGGAAGCAAACACAGAGAGGTGAAGCAATCTAGGCCATGTCACATAGCAAACAAAGAGCAGAGCCAGGCTGCCACTCAGATCTGGCTCATCCCAAAGTCACTGATTTTCCTCCCACAGACCCCATATGACCAGACGCCTCTGCCATTTACCTCTGGGTCTGTGTAGATTTCTGGGTCTCTCTGGGGGCTCAGGAAGGGGAAGAGGAGAAGGCGGTCACCACGTCGCAGGTTGAATTCTCGCCCATCTGCCATGGGCATGGCCAGGTCCACCACAACCTCGCGGGTGATGAAGGGGGCAGCTGTAAGCCTGAGGCTCTCACTCAGCACGCTGTCTGCATGGGGCAGGTGCAAGGAAGGGTCAGCAGGCTATCCCTTCACCTGCTCATATGCCACCCCCAACTCTTATTTTACAGAGGAAGATGAAGAGGCTCAGAGAGGGTGCCTGCCTCATCCACACAGTCACACAGCAAGGTGAAAAAGGACACATGATGACATGTGGTCTCTGTGGTCCCTCAGAGACCCTTGAACATGAGGGTATCCAGGTCTGATCCCAAGGTAAGTTGTGAGGGAAGGTGGGAGCTAGGGAGATACCAGAAGGCTGGGGAGAGAGTAGGGCCATCAATCTCTGTTCCTGCCTTCCCGGCATATATTTCTCTTCTGGAAACGGGCCCCTGGTTTTCCTCTAGGGTCCACCCCTCTCTCACTCTCAGGGGTTAGACTGCTGATTCTATGCTCAACTCCTGGGATGAGGCTGTGACTGGCCAATCACAGCATCCCTCTGAGCCCTGTGATTGGTTCAGGAGGGACACATGACCCAAAGAAAGCCAATGAGACACAGTCTTGGGACTCTTGGTGGGAACATTGTAAGAGATGCAGAGTCTCACAAAGCCAGGATGAAGTCAGCCTTGAGCTGCCAACAGCTACTGCCAGCCTGAGACTGGGGTCAACCCAGTGGGATGACAGGTGGAGAGGAACTGAGTAGTCCTGACAATATTGTTAAAGTGCCTAGATCCACCTGTGCCTGAAGCCAGTCCTTTGGACTTTTTCGTGACATGTCTCAAAGTACCTTTTCACCTCAGTCAATTGAAGTTAGGTTTTCTGTCACTTGACCCCTAGTTGAGACTGGAGTATGGAGATGCCAGGTGTGTGAAGATAGGAGGCTCAGGGAGACCCTAGGTTGGAGGACACTGATGGACTCTGGAAGACAGGAGCCCATGTTGGGGAGGACTTTGGGGGTCCATGATGATGCAGTCTTAGGGGCTATCTTGGAGGGTGTGACCATCTCACCAAGCACAGGCGTGCCATCTAGAACCTTCTGTGGGAGGGTGGTCATCTGCGAGACAGGCTGCTCTGCTTCCCAAAGGATACTCTCGAGCTCTCCGCGGACAGCAGCCAGGGCTTCAGGATTCTTGAGAAGGAAGAGCAGGAGCCAGAAAGCAGCGGGACCCATATTCCCCTGTAAGGAGAAGGGCCCCTGTTATGTCATTATGAGGGCAGAGCTGACTCGTCTCTGCCAGGGACACGGCCCGGGCCAAGACAGAGGGGCCAGTAGGCCCGGGCTCCCACTGCTGCCAAATACCCGGGAATGACTAGTGTCTATCTCCAGCCTCAGGACATGGCCAAAACTACTCTGTGGCCCAAAATACCTACTTCAGGGCCACTCATGGCATCCCTGACTGTGTGCAAAGTCACTAATTCTAGGTCACACAGGTAATCTTCATAGCTAATCAGCAAAACAGTGTCAGTAATAGGAACAGCGTGTATCAGTTAAGACTGTTCACATCTGAGAATGATCACATTGTTGGCCCCAGTTCTTCACCAATCCCAGAATCCCTGCTCCTTACCATGTGACTTTGCCGTTCCTCCATTCAAGGGCCAGAGTGTATTTCCCTGTCCTTTGAATTTATGCTCAGCCGTGGACTTGCTTTGGCCAATAGAATGAGGTGCAATTGAAGGAACAGGCACTCTACGCCTAAGCCGCGAGAAACTTTGTGTTTCCACTTGCCTGACAAGCCCACTGATCCCAAGAGAAGGATGAGAGACTCATGGACAGAGCTGAGCTGCCCCACTGAGCCAGACCCACAGTCCCGTGAGTTAAATAAATGCTGATGGGTGTATGCCACCGAGTTGCTGTGGATGTTTGTTAGGCAACAATAGCTAACTGGTGCGATATCTAAAGATTTGCTTCCAAATATAATCATTCTCGACGTGGTCTGGGATGCAAAAAGTTCTCTGTATGCTTTGTATCTTAAAATTCTTTGAGTCACTTGAAGAATAAATGTGTGTGTGTTGTGTACATATAAAACAAAGTCGCAATCATCATTGATGACTGAAAGCTATGAATAAAAATTATTTAAACTTTCCAATAGATAAGCACTTAGGAAAATGAGTGGAATTTCTTGCTTCAAGGCTTCAGTCTTAGCTGAACATTTTCATACACATTTTAGCTTCAGCTCTTTGGTATGTGGCTAAAATGTGTATATGGCACTCTTTAGTGATCCAGACATGGGTAGAATACCAACTAATCTCAATTTGGGGGAAGGTTTTTGTCTGCCATGACTATCCTATTCAATCATAATAATGGAATATTAAATCATCATTACATATCATGTTTACCCAGTAATTTCATTACAGACATAATTACACATGGGCAAAAGAACATATGCACAAAGATAATTATTGCAGTGTTAATGTAATAGAAAAAAGCTGGAAACAACCTCCATGTCTATCAATAGGAGATCAATGAGATAAATGAAGATCCATCCATTGGATGATGATGCAGGAAGTCATTAAAAAGAAGCCAGCTCTGTGTGTACTGATGTGGGACTGTAGCCAAGACACACAGAAGCATGCAAACAGCAAGGTGCAGGGTGGTGGCTCAGCATGCTGCCATTTGTGTGTTTGTTTAAAGAGAAATATACATGAAGAAGCACAGACCATCCCTTTTTTTGAGACAGGGTCTTGCTCTGTCACCCAGGCTGGAATGCAGTGGCACAATCATAGCTCACTGCAGCCTTGACCTCTTGGCTCAAGTGATCCTCCTGCCTTAGCCTCCCAAGGAGCTGGGGCCACAGGCACATGCTACCCAGCTAGGTTTTGTTGTTGTTGTTGTTGTTGTTGTTGTTGTTGTTGTTTTGGTAGAGATGGAGGTCTCCCTGTGTTTCCCAGGCTGATCTCAAACTCCTGACCTCGAGCAGTCCTCCTGCCACAGCCTCCCAAAGAAGCATAGACCATTGCTAAGAGACACCAGAAACTGGTAACTGAGGTTACCTTGGGACAGAAGCTGGGAAGACAAGAGGATAGGGAGGAAGGAGGCTGACTTTCCTTGCAAATACCCTTTTAAACTGTTCAAAATTTTTTAATGGACACACTAATTTTAAGTGAAACAGAAGGCACCCAGGCTGGAGTGCAGTGGCGTGATCGTGGCTCACTGCAACCTCCACCTCCTGGGCTCAAGTGATCCTCCTACCTCAGCCTCCCAAGTAGCTGATACAAGCATGCACCACCATGCCCGGCTAATCTTTCTATTTTTTGTAAAGATGAGGTCTCACTATGTTTCTCAGGCTGTATTCAAATGATTTCTATAGTGATGTACAATGTCATGAGAAATGCTCATGTTACAGTATTAAACCAAATAGAAGGTTAGATTAAAACAGCTGCATGATCTTAACCACGGAAGAAAAATGTACGGGGAAAAGCTGGAAAGAAATGCACCATAGCATCAATGATGGTGAGATGAATTGTGCCTTCCTCTTTAGTGCCCATGAGGCCATGAGGCCAGGAGGCACCACACTCCTCTGCTCAATACTTACATCATGTAGGTGCCATTATTAGGCCTTTTACTGAAAAGGAAAACGAAGTACTCCCTGGTTGCTACCCACTGCCCAGCATATAGTGGAGGCTCACTGATATTTGTCAAATAAACATCTGTGTACCTTTGGATCAGAGGTGGAGCTCCAAGACAGCCTGGGAGGTGGACTGGAAGATCCCTGGACTGAGACCAGGCAGAGGTGGGTTCAAATCCCAGCTCCCCACTTTCTGTGACTGTGGACAAGTCATGTCCCCTTTTGGGTCTCAACACTGGGGGTAACATTGCCACCTCCTGGGTGGTCGCAAGGGTCCAGTGAGGCTGAATGCAAGCAATCCCACACGTGTTGTGCCCAGAGTAGGTGCTCAGAAGTGGTTACCCCTCCCCAACTGGCCCCTCCCCTGGATTTGAGAACAAGTCAGTGGGGGCCTCAGGCCCTTTCTGAGAGTTCTGCCAGCACCTCAGGTCCAGCTGACACAGCGAGGTCACTTGCTGTCCATCACTTAAATAGCCAGGCGAATGTGGGTGATAAATAATTCAGCACTGGCTTAGCTCAGCGCCAAGGCCATTTTATCTGGCCCAGATGGTCAGATGGGGGCCACCGCTCATTAATTACCAAGCAGGAGTGGAACACATGGGCCCTTGGCTATCTCTGCTTGCAGGAAAAAGCTGTGGCAAGTTAGGGAGGTGACCAAGACTGCCTTCTACCCAACTGCACAGATGTGAGTGTGAGTGTGTGTGTGTGTGTGTGTGCACGCAACCATAAGAGATCCTGAATTTGCCACCCTGGAATTTGAGCTTTCACCCATGGAGACTTGCCTCCGTTTACTCAGGAAGACACTTCTCATTTGTCCTCATTCCCTCCTACTGCAGCCAAAGGCCATGACCCAGCAGTGCCACCCCCTGTTCTAGCTTTCCTGTGAATGGCGGCGGCAGACCTCTGGGGGGCACTGACTGCGGGCCAGACCACACCTTTGGCGATTCACATGCTCCTTCTTGTCGCCTCCTGACCACATGGCCCATCAGTGGGAGTAGGGGACTCCCACTGCCCGTGCCTGCCTGCATCCACTTCCTTGTCTGTGGGTAACAGCACGCCACTTTCCTTCGTAAAATCTAAGTCTGTGTAGGTCATCCAGGACTGACTCATCCTTCCAGACTTCAAGTGTGGGCATGGGACCCAGGCAGAGGTCCCATGAGTGATCCACGCAGAGGGGAGCATGTGACGTGGGCTGGGCCAGTGAGTATCAGGCTTGGGAGCTGTGCTAGAATTTAAGGGAAGGGAACCCTCCTCCATGGGATTGCTAAATTGCATGGAGCTGCTGGAGGCCATTGTAGCCACCCCCCAGGAGACCCTCTGAGGATGCAGCTCGGCAGAAGGGAGACCTGAGGGATGGGAGTCACTCTTTTATTCTTTTAATTTTTGTGATTTAAAAGATTCCAACGGAATAAAAGAATACCCCAAGTGTGATAATGATGTGTTAGTGTAGGTCGTAAATTGTAACAAATGTGCCACTCTGCTGAGGGACACTGGTGATGGAGAGGCAAGAGACTGGGAGAAGGCGGCTAAGGGGGGTCCTTGCACCTTTCCTTCAATTTTGCTGTGAACCTAAACCTGCTTTAAAAATAGAGTCTATTTAAAACAAACAAACAAAAGCCCTACGTGCAATGTGGGATTGTGGATTGGCTCCTGGAAGAGAAAAAGGATATTAGTAGAAAAACTGGGGCAACGTGAATGAAGTATGGAGTTTAGTTACTAGCAATGTCCCAGTGCTAATTTCTTAGCACTTGATGAATGTATTGTAGTTAAGTAACATTAGGGAAAGCTGGGTGAAGGGTATTTGGGAACTCCCTGTACTATCTTTGCAACTCTTTTATAATCTAAAATTATTTCAAGATAAAACTACTGAAGACAAACAAAAACAAAAACAAACCCAACCCTCTTTACAGATGGTGAAACTGAAGCCCAGAAAAGTGACTTGTTTGAGGTCACACAACTAGTTTAGTGGCAGAGCTGATACTCCACCCAAGTCTGTCTGACTCTCAATACTGTGGTTTTGCTTTTCACCCCGTTGTCAAATGCTTCAGGGATTCTTCTCGATGATCACTATCTCAGCGGAGCTATCTGCAGGCCCAGCAGCTCCCGTGGCCCCCTCCCCTACCTCTCAGGACCACCCAGGAGTTTCCAGGGATGTGTGGCTGTGGCTGCTGAGGATGTGATGGGGTGAAGGCCAAGCCAGATATGAGGAAGGAAGAGAAGGATCAGATGTGATGGATGGGGCTGAGGGACATCATGACAATCAATGGTTTCAGTCCTGGCATTGCCAGCATCAGTGGGCTCAGAGCTGGGAGGGAAACCTGTCCTGTGTTTGCAAACTCTCCTCCATCTGCCCCCCACCACCCCACCCCACCTTCCCTTACAGCCTCCTCTTCCCCCTGGCTGGACCTTAGGTCTCGGCCCACAGGGTCCTCCCTGGATGCCCGAGCCTCCCACTGCCCCGTCCATCACTCTCGATTCCAGGCTCAGGGCTTCTGGATTCATGAAGCTGTTGTGAGGATCCTATAAGATGATGTTTGCAAAGTGCTCAAGAGGATGCTTGGCCCAGGGTAAGTGCTCAGTATCTTTTGCGATTATTATTCCTGACTCATCATCTCCGACCTGACAGCAGCAATCACAGCTACCATTTTTCAGCCTCTCCGCAGCATCTGACCCAGCTTCCCATTACTGGCTCTCCCCCCACCTTCCTGGCCCCTCCTCCTTACCTTTCCCACCACTGGAGAGCCCCAGGGATGCCCCCTTCTTCACCCATCCTTGCCCGCAGTATCTCTTCCAGTCCTGAGGCTTTAAACTCCTCTATGCTGACAACTCCCAAGCCTGGACCTCAAACTTGAACTCCAGACTGTCTTCTCCAGGTGTCCACTCTCCCACCTCCATCTCAAATTCAACATACCCAAAGCCAAACCCCCAATCTTCTCCCTGAGACTTCCTCCTCCCGCCATCTTCCTCATCTGCCCATGGCTCTGCCACCCCTCCTGTCACTCAGGCCCAAGCCTGGAGTCATCCTTGATGGCCTCCCCCAAGGTCCCATCCAACAGTGGATCCTGTTGGCTTTACTGCGGAATATGTTCAGACTCTAACCACCCCTGACCCTGGCTCAGCAGCACCGTCTCTTGCCTGGATCCTGCAATGGCCTCCCCCCTGCTCTTCCTGCCTCTGCTTCCCCATCCCCTACAGTCTCTTGTCAGCACTGCAGCCAGAATGATCCCTCTAATGCGTTAAGACAGGCCAGGATTTTCCTCTGCTCATAGCCCTCAGCAGGCACCTGTCTCACTCAAAGTAAAAGCCAAAGCCCTCCCCGTGGCCTACAGGGACCTGTGTGGTCCTGCAGCTCTGCCTCCCCACCATGTCACCCTCAGTCCTGCCTCAGGGCCTTTGTACTTGCTGCTCCCTGCCCGGGAGCCTTCACTCTATATATTTACATGGTTCACCCCTCACTTCCTTCAGTCTCTGCTCAGATGTCACCTTTCAGTTAGGCCTTTCTGTGCCCGCCTTCCTGCTGCATCTCTTCTCTATAGAACACATTCCCTCTAAAACTTTTTTTTTTAAATTTGAGACAGAGTTTTTTTTTTTTTTTGGAGACGGAGTCTCTCTCGTCGCCCAGGCTGGAGTGCAGTGGCGCGATCTCGGCTCACTGCAACCTCTACCTCCTGGGTTCAAGTGATTCTCATTCCTCAGTCTCCTAAGTAGCTGGGATTACGGGCCTGTGCCACCATGCCTGACTAATTTTTGTATTTTTAGTAGAGTCAGGGTTTCACCATATTGGCCAGGCTGGTCTCAAACTCCTGATCTCAAGTGATCTGCCTGCCTCGGCCTCTCAAAGTGTTGAGATTACAAGAGTGAGCCACTGCGCCTGGCCTCTAATACATTTTAGATGCTTACTTGTTTGATTGTTTATTTATTTATTTATTTTTTAGACAGGATCTTACTATGACACCCACGATGGAGCGCAGTGGCACAATCATGGCTCATTTCAGCCTTGACCTCCTAGGTTCAAGCAATGCTCCTGCCTCAGCCTCCCAAGTAGCTGGGACTACAACTGTGCACCACCCCGCCCAGCTTTTCTACAAAAAAAAATAAGATTTTTTTTGGTAGAGATGGGGTCTTGCTATGTTGCCCAGACTGGTCTTGAACTCTGGGCCTCAAACGATGTTCCTGTCTAACCTCCCAAAGCACTGTGATTACAGCTTATGTGTTTCTAAATTGTCTATCTTCTCCCACCAGAATGCCAGCTCCCTAAAGGTACGGATTTTTGTCTGTTTTGCTCTCTGCTCTATCCCCAGCTTCTGGAATGGGGCCTGGTCCATGGCAGGCACTCTAAATATTTGCTGAAGATGTTTATTGAGCACTTGTTATCTGCAAGTCACAGTTACAAAGTTGCACATGTATTCCTGCCTCCTTTCATCTTCATAACCACATCTTAAAGCGAGTGCTACCATCTCCATTTTACAGATGAGTCAACTGAGGTGCTCAGAGGTTAAGTGACTGACTTGCCAGGAAGTGTCAAAGTCAGGATTCAAATCCAGGCAGGGAGGTCACAGAGCCTGTGCCAGAAACTTCTAGACCAAGTACCTTCTTGGCTCTGCCCCCAAAAGGCTCTTGAAAAGTTTTCCCACCTGCTTGAATTCTGGACGCTGTCAACGACTCAACCCCAGAGGACATCTTGTCCCCAGCTCCTGCCCAGCTCTCCTGACCCTGCCAAAGGCTGTTCCCTGGATTTTCTGCCACTCAAGCCCCTCGGCCAGCATCCAGTTTTGCTGACACAGGTCATTTCCACAAGGGTTCTGGGGACACTTTGGAGCTCCAAGTCATCTCTGCACATAAATATGTTATTAGGCACTGATGTGGGGGACAACTGCCAATTAATCCCAGCCCCCACCCCTTGCCAGTCTCTGCCTGCAAGGACAGTTAATGGCTCTGAGAGGAAACTAAAAATAAGCCGCAAGTCGATGGGAGAGGAATTACCCAGAAATGTCAGCCTGTACAACTGTCACTGTCGAAGTGGGGCCAAAAGAAAGATGGGAGGCTTGGGGAACAGGAAAGAGGACAGGATCCAGGCCTGGAGCCCTGCAGCATCAAAAGCCACCCTGTTTCTCTCACTCCAATAGCTGGTCCATGACCAAATCCACTGGCTCTGTCTTCCTGAAATTTCCAAAATCTATCCATGTCCTCATCACCTCCATGGCCACCACCTGACCCTGCCACCACCGTTTCCTCCTTGGTGCCCTGTTTTTGCTTTTGCCCCCAAGATCCTGTCCCTCCTCTGCTCAGAACTCTCCTAGGTCCCCATCTCACCCCCCCAAAAAAAAATCCCAAGTCCTCACTTATGAGGACCCACAAGGCCCTCAGTGACCTCTTCCCTCAGTCTCTTGCCCCCTTCCTCACTCTGCTTCAGCTGTGTGATCCAACTCTACTCTGCATGATCCAACCCCAGGGCCTTTGCACTTGCTATTTCCATTATTGGAAGCTTCTATCCCCACATCTTCTCCAAGTCTCTGAATCTAGCTTTCTTATCATCCAGGGCTCAGCTCGAATATCTCAGGGAGGCCTCCCTGACCACCCCGGCTAGAGCAGACCCGAAAGTCTTTCTATTCACAGCCCTGTTTCATACTCTAAATATCATCATCTAAAATCACCTTGTATATGTTTCCTTGACTCTCTGCTCCCTGTCCCCCTGACCCCCCAAATGGTAATCAACACAACACAGAATCTTTGAGGTCTATGGTAAGTACTCAGTGGATTTTTTTTAAAGAGGTGGGATCTCACTATGTTGCCCAGGCTCGTCTCAAACTCCTGGGTCCAAGCGATCCTCTTGCCTCACCCTCCCGAGTAGCTGGGATTACAGGTGCACACTACCATGCCCAGCTTCTTAATGGAACTTCTAAAAAATTATTCAAAATAACTGGTCTGCACACTTCAAAAAATGTAAAGGTCATGAGAAACAATGAAATGCACAGAAAATGTGACAGATTAAAGAAAACGGGTCAGGTGCAGTGGCTCACACCTGTAATCCCAGCACTTTGGGAGGCTGAGGCTGAGGCTGAGGCTGAGGCGGGCGGATCATGAGGTCAAAAGATCGAGACCATCCTGCCAACATGGTGAAACCCCATCTCTACTAAAAATACAAAAAAATTAGCTGAACGTGGTGCATGGTGGCACGAGCCTGTAGTCCCAGCTATTCAGGAGGCTGAGGCAGGAGAATCGCGTGAACTCAGGAGGCGGAGGTTGCAGTGAGATGAGATCATGGCACTGCACTCCAGCCTGGCGACAGAGTGAGACTCCATCTCCAGAAAAAAAAAAAGAAAACTGAAGAGTCAGAATGACTAAATGCAACATGTGATTCTGGATTAGATGCTGGACCAAGATGAACCAAAAAGGACATTATTGAGACAACTGGCCAAACTGGAATACAGACTGTTTATTAGATAATGATCATGTATCTGGGCTCATTATCCTGAAATTGGTTATTGTGCTGTGGTCATGCAGGGGATGTTCTTGCTTACACTCAAGCAATTAGGGATAAAAAACCATGATATCTGCAACTTATTCACAAATTATTTCAATAAAATAATCCCACTGGGGAAAAGAGAGCGTAAGAGAGAGACAGAGAGAAAGCAAAGGTGGTAAAATGTTTAAAATTGGGGAATCAAGGTGAAGCATATATAAGAGTTCATTAAACTATTAAACCTTTTTATAAATTTAACATTTTTCCAAATTAAAACAAAACAAAACAAAAAGAGGCTGGGCGTGGTGGCACACACCTGTAATCCCAGCACTTCCAGAGGCTGAGGCAGGCAGATCACTTGAGGTCAAGAGTTTGAGACTAGCCTGGCCAACATAGTGAAACCCCATTTCTACTAAAAATAGAAAAATTAGCCAGGCGTGGTGGCAGGCAACTGTAGTCCCAGCTACTTGGGAGGCTGAGGCATGAGAATCACTTGAACCCGGGAGATGGAGGTTGCAGTGAGCTGAGATCGAGCCACTGCACTCCAACCTGGACAACCAAGTGAGACTCTGTCTCAAAAGAAAAAAAAGAAAAGAATACTGAGTGAATTATTCTGTTCATCATGCTGTTTGACAGTAAAGGAAGTCAGGGAACGGGGGTGGGCAGTGGGTATGTGTGCACACACCCACACTCACATCAGCACACACTCACAAATGCACACCTACCTACACATGCACACACAGGTATAGTCATGTGCACCTGAATACGTGCACAGACATGCACACCCCCATGCACACATACACATTCATATCACAACCACACATGCACACCTGCACACACCCACTTGCACACTCACACCCACCTGTGTGGCCCACAGCTGCAGCACCAGGGCCCGTGCCTGCATCTCCTCTGACACACCCATCTCCTCCAAGTGCAGCAGGTAACTCTCCAGCCATTTGCTCCTGTGGGCCCGTGTGGCCAGCCTGGCTGGGGACAGCAGCTTCCACAGGCGACTTTTGACACTGCACATGTGGTCCTTGTCCCCTGCAGGGACAGAGCACAGAGAGTAGGGGTTAGAGATTCACCACCACACCCAGGGCTGACCGAGCATGACCTCCCATGAGGCCAAGGGTCTTCTGAATGTCACTCAGAAGACCCTTGAGGGTGGGGAGTTCCTGTGGGAAAGAAGCTGTAGGGACAGGCCCACAGCGGGAAGCTCTTTCGATACCGACTTGCTTATTATCTGTCTTACGCCCAGTAAAAAGAAGCAAGGGGTCTTGTCTCCTGCAGGTGGGATCCCAGTCTATTTCAATCACCTGTATGTCCCCAGCACCCGGCCCGTAGTAGGTGTTCAATAAATATGCATTGTATTAGTCTGTTTTCATGCTGCTGACAAAGACATACTCAAGACTGGGTAATTTTTTATATATATATATAAAAAAAAAGAGGTTTAATGGACTCACAATTCCATGTGGCTAGGGAGGCCTCATAACCATGGTGGAAGGTGAAAGGAACATCTTACATGGCGGCAAGCAAGACAAAACAAAAGCCAAGCAAAAGGAGAAACCACTTATAAAATCATCAGATCTCGTGAGACTTATTCACTATAAGGAGAACAGTATGGGGGAAACCACCCCCCACAATTCAATTATCTCCCACCAGGTCCCTCCCACAACACGTGGGAATTATGAGAGCTACAGTTCAAGATGAGATTTGGGTGGGGACACAGCCAAATCATATTATGTATTAAATAAATGGCATTTCTTTCCAGAGCAGGAGAAGGAACACTGAACACCGAACAGCATTCTCCCTCCCCAGGTCCAACTCCAGAGCAGTGCCAGCCCATGTGCATGAGGAGGAGGCCACTGTGAGCAGGCTCAGCACAACAGTGATCACAGAAAGACATCAGCAACAACCTAACTGACCATCCAGAGAGGGCAGATTGGGCTGGAGTCTCAAACTCAACTCACTCCAGAGAAGGCAGGCCAAGTAAAAGAGAGAGGAGGCCAGAAAGGGGCCATGGCACTTAGCCCACCGACCAGCACTCGGCAGGAGAGAGAAACACCCCAGCATGGCCAGAGGGCCTGTGCTTTCAAAGGAAGCTGAAAATTCAGACAATTATGTATAACCGTCTGATATTTTTTTAAGGTTAGCATCCAAGTAAAAAGTTTTTAATCACTGTGCTGACCACAGAAGCATCTCTGAAGGTCAATTTTGGCCCACAGATCACTAGCGTGCAGTCACCATTAAACAGACAATGGTGTGTTTATGTTCTGGAAAAACCATACAGCAGTGAAAGTGAATTAGTACATTTTACATACAGACACAGAGAGTTCCGAAGGGCAGACTGGTAAAAGAATAAAGCCGGGCACTGAAGAATGATACTATTTAGATATTGTTTTCTTTTCTCCTTCCTTTTAAAAAAAAATATTTTCATGAACCATACATGAGACTTAATATATATTGTTTTAAAGCTCCAAGGTAATGCTATTTATATGCACAGATATAAAGTTTAAAACAAAAATATAAAATATAAGATTTGGTATTCTCTGAAATCACCCCTTGGAAAACAGAGTCACCTTGGATTGCTCTGAAGTTTCAAAGTATTGGAAACTCCCTCACTGACTCTTCTGAACCACAAGCCGTGTTTCAGGAAGACTCGCCCCAGCACTGATTCTAAACCTGGCTGCACATCACAGGGCGTTTGAAAGGGTCAGAAATGTAGCCTATGTTTTTTTTTTTTTTTAAGTATTTTGGCTTCATTTTCAAATAATATGCTGAATATGTTTAACTTTTAGACTTCAACTTGAGCTCATTGTTTTACATTGAAATGAATGTCACCATTTTAGGTGACATTTCAATGTAAAGCAATAAGCTTACATGTTCAACTGAAATACATTATCTTCCTATGTGTCTCAACTTTTCAGGCTCTCTGAAGAATTACCTGGGAGCTCTTGAATCTCTGGATGCCCAGGTGCCAACCCCAGATTGATCATGTCAAAATCACGTGGGTGGGAACTGGGCATCCAGGGGTTTAGGTCTGCAGGGCACGGGTGTGTTAAAACCACCTCAGTTGATGCAAACTCTGGATGCTTCTAAGCATCATCTGATGGGATGGCTAAAAAAAGAGGCAAAGAAATTTAACACAGCTTTAGAAATAACTGGCATTCTTTGAAGTCTGACCACACGACTGCAATCTTGAATATCACTGTAAACACGGCGTTTACAGATGTCTTTAAAAAGTAAGGCAAGACCATTCTCTACTTTTCCCCTGTGCCTAGAGCAGTTCTGAGTACATAGGAGGCACTCAATATTTGCACAATAAATGAATAATTAAGCAAAAAAGCTAATGCAGTATGAAAAGACAGCTGACAGAATGTGAGAAAATATTTGCAAATAATATATCTGATAAGGGTCTAGCACCCAAAATATATAAAAGAACTCCTACAACTCAACAACAATAAAAAACAAACAACCTGTTTCAAAAATTGACAAAGGACTTGAATAGATATTTCTCCAAAGAAGAGCTACAAATGGCTGACAAACACATGAAAAGATGCTCAACACCATTAGTCATTAGAAAAATGCATATCAAAACCGCTGTGTGATACCATTCACAACCATGAGAATGACTACTATTTAAAACACAGAAAATAAGGGATGATGAGGATGTGGAGAAATTGAAACCCTTATGCATTGCTGGTGGGAATGTAAAATACTGCAGTTGCTATGAAAAAGAGTTTAGCAGTTCCTCAGAAAGTTAAAGAATTACCATATGATCCAGTAATTCTAGTTCTAGGTATATACGCCAAAGAACTGAAACCAGAGACTCAAACAGATACTCGTGCACCAATGTTCGTAGCAGCATTATTCACAGTAGCCAAAAGGCGGAAACAACCCAGGTGTTGGTTGATAGGTGACTGGATAAATAGAATGCAGTATATACACACAATGTATTCAGTCTTTAAAAGGCATGAAATTCTGACACATATGCCAGGCGTGGTGGCTCATGCCTGCAATCCTAGCACCTTGGGAGGCCAAGGTGGGCAGATTTCCTGAGCTCAAGAGTTAGAGACCAGCCTGGGCAACATGGTGAAACTCTGTCTCTACTAAAATACAAAAAAAAAAAAAAAAAAATTAGCCAGGCGTGGTGGCATGTACCTGTAATCCCAGGTACTCAGGAAACTGAGGCACAAGAATAGCTTGAACCCGGGAGGCGGAGATTGTAGTGAGCAACACTGCACTCCAGCCTGGGTGACAGAGCAAGACTCTGTCTCCAAAAAAAAAAAACAAAAGAAATAGATATTCTGACACATACTACAACATGGATGAACCTTGAAAATATTATGCTAAGCGAAATAAGCCAGACACAAAAGGACAAATATTGTATGATGCCACTTACATGAGATTCCTAGAACAGGAAATTCAGAGACAGAAAGTAGAATAGAAGATATATCGGGCTGGGAGGAAAGGTAGGTGGAGAATTTTGTTTAATGGGCATAAAGCTTTTGTTTAAAATAATGAAAAGTTTCTGGAAATAGATAATGGCATGGTTATACAACATTGTGAATGTATTTACTGCCACTGAATTGTACAATTAAAATGGTTAAAATAGTATATTTTATGTTATATATTATTTTAGCACAGTTTTTTTTTTTAAAGGTTTATGAAGGTCATTTGGCAAAAATGAGTCAAAGATAGTGTTGTATAACAAAGAATTTGGATTCCAGCCGGGCGCGGTGGCTCACGCCTGTAATCCCAATACTTTTGGGAGGCCAAGGTGGGCAGATCACCTGAGGTCAGGAGTTTGAAGCCAGCCTGGCCAACATGGTGAAACCCCATCTCTACTAAAAATACAAAAAAAGGCAGGGCGCGGTGGCTCAAGCCTGTAATCCCAGCACTTTGGGAGGCCGAGACGGGCGGATCACGAGGTCAGGAGATCGAGACCATCCTGGCTAACACGGTGAAACCCCGTCTCTACTAAAAAATACAAAAAACTAGCCGGGCGAGGTGGCGGGCGCCTGTAGTCCCAGCTACTCGGGAGGCTGAGGCGGGAGAATGGCGTAAACCCGGGAGGTGGAGCTTGCAGTGAGCTGAGATCCGGCCACTGCACTCCAGCCTGGGCCACAGAGCGAGACGCCGCCTCAAAAAAAAAAAAAAAGAAAAAAAAAATTAGCCGGGCGTGGTGGCGGGCAACTGTAATCCCAGTTACTTAGGAGGCTGAGGCAGGACAATCGCTTGAACCTGGGAGGTGGAGGTTGCAGTGAGCTGAGATAGAGCCACTGCACACCAGCCTGGGTGACAAAGCGATACTCAAAATACAAAAGAATTTGAATTCCAAGGTTTCAGTTACCCATGGTCAACGATGGTCCAAAAATACTAAATGAAAACTTCTGGACATAAACAGTCATAGGTTTTAAATTACATGCTGTTCTGAGTAGTGTGTTGAAATCTTGTGCCATCCTGCTCTGTCCTGCCTGGCAAAAAACACAGGATAAAAATATAGCAGTGGGCTGGGTGCAGTGGCTCACTCCTATAATCCCAGCACTTTGGGAGGCCAAGACGGGCAGATCACCCGAGGTCAGGAGTTCAAGACCAGCCTGGCCAATATGGCGAAACCCCACCTCTAACAAAAATACAAAAATACAAAAATTAGCCAGGCATGGTGGTGGGCACCTGTAGTCCCAGCTACTCAGGAGGCTGGGGCAGGAGAATCACTTGAACCCAGGAAGTGGAGGCTGCAGTGAGCAGAGATTGCACCACTGCACTCCAGCCTGGACAATAGCGCAAGATTCTCTCTCAAAAACAAAATTTTATATATATATATATATATATATATAGCAGTGATTGGATCACGAATCAAATCAGTTAACACTTGTATATCCCTTACAGCAGTGCAGAGGACACACTAAACCTTACCCGAGAGTTATCTATTGCTATGATATGTTGTTAGCACAAAGCAAAGTGCCAGCAACCACATGTTTATTAAGCATTTGTGGAAAAAAAGAAAAATAAGAATATAGTCACATTCACTTGCACTTGTCTGAAGGAACTCTAGAAGGATCCATTCGAAACTAATAAAACGAATCGATTATGAGCAGTGGAAATTGGTGGAAGGGGGTGTGACAAGAAAAGGAAGGAGACTTAACACTGTTATTAATTTTTTTCCAGCCTTACTGAGGTATAATTGACAAATGAAAATTCTTATTTAAGTTGTACAACATGATGTTTTGATACACATATACGGTGTGAAATGATTGCCACAATCAAGCTAATTAGCATATCCATCACCTCACGTAGTTACATGCACGCTCACATGTGCATGCATGGTGAGAACACTTAAGATCCACTCTCTTAGCAAATTTCAAGTATACAATACATCGTTACTAACTACTAATTCATCTTATAATCAAAGTTTATACCCTCAACTAACACCTCCTGAGCCCCGGTAACCACTATTCCACTGTTCCTCTGAATTCAACTTTCTTAGCTCCCACATACAAATGACATCTTGCAGTATTTGATTTTCTGTGTCTGGCTTATTTCACTTACAATAATGTCTTCCAGGTTCATCCATATTGTTACAAATGGCAGGATTTCTCCCTTTTTATGGCTGAATAACATTCTATCGTGTATTTACACACACAGCAGTCCTGTCTTATCCACAATATCACTTTCCAAGGTTTCCGTTACCCATGGTCAACCATGGTCCAAGAATATTAAATGAAAAACTCAAGACATAAACAATCCCTAAGTTTGAAATCGCATGCCAGTCTGCATAGCACGATGAACTCTTGTGCCATCCTGCTCCGTCTTGCCTAGGACGTGAATCATCCCTCTGTCCAGCGTATCCACGCTGCAGACCACACCTGCCCATTAGTCACTCAGGAGCCACCGTCTCAGTTATCACATCAACCGTCATGATATGGTAGGACTTGTGTTCAAGTAACCCTTATTTTGTTTTTATTACAGTATATTGTTATAATTGGTTTCATTTTATTACTATGTTGTTAATCCCCTACTGTGCCTCATTTATAAATTAAACTCTATCAGGGCCGGGGGTGGTGGCTCATGCCTGTAATCCCAGCACTTTGGGAGGCCAAGGCAGGCAGATGACCTGATGTCGGGAGTTCGAGACTAGCCTGATCAACATGGAGAAACCCCATCTCTACTAAAAATACAAAATTAGCCAGGTGTGGTCGTGCATGCCTGTAATCTCAGCTACTCGGGAGGCTGAGGAGGAGAATAGCTTGAACCTGGGAGGCGGAGGTTGTGGTGAGCCAAGATTGCACCATTGCACTCCAGCCTGGGTGGCAAGAGCAAAACTCCGTCTCAAAAAAAAAAAAAAAAAAAAATTAAATTCTGTCATAGTTCTCTACGTATAAGACAAAACAGTATATACAGGGTTCAGTACCACCCTTGGTTCCTGGCATCCACTGGGGGTCTTGGAACATATCCCCTGAGGTTGAGGGGGGCATTGTACCACTATCTCTGTATCTGTTCATCCACTGATGGACACTTAGTTTGTGTCTGTGTCTCAGCTGTTGTGAATAACGCTGCAATGAAATGGAGGTGCAAGATATCTCTTCAAGATAGTGAGTTCGTTTCCCTCGAATATATACCTAAAAGAGATTGCTGGATGATGTGGTAGCTCTATTTTTGATTTTGTAGGAACTTCCCTACTGTTCTCCATGATGGCTATACCAATTTACATTCCCACCAACAGTGCAAAAGAGTTCTCTTTTCTCCACATCCTTGCCAACACTTGTCATCTTTCGACATTTCTAACGGGTGTGTGGTGGTATCTCCTTGTGATTTTGATTTGCATTTTCCCGATGCGTAGTGATATTGAACACCTTATCATACCTGTTGCCATTTGTATGTCTTCTTCGGGAAAAATGCCTGTTCTGGTCCTTTGTTCATTTTGCAGTCAGGTTATTTGGATTTTTTTTTTTTTTTTTTTTTGAGGCGGAGTCGTGCTGTCACCAGGCTGGAGTGTGGTGGTGTGATCTCGGCTCACTGCAACCTCCACCTGCCGGGTTCAGGTAATTCTCCTGCCTCAGCCTCCGGAGTAGCTGGGACTACAAGCACGCACCACCATACCCAGCTAATTTTTATATTTTTTAGTAGAGACAGGGTTTCACCATGTTGGCCAGCATGGTCTCAATCTCTTGACCTCGTGATCCGAGCGCCTCGGCCTCCCAAAGTGCTGGGATTACAGGCATGAGCCACTGCGCCCGGCTGTTATTTGGATTTTTTGGTATTGAGTTGTATGAGTTCCTTATATATTTTGGATTTTAACTCCGTATCGGGTATGTGGTTTATAATCTACTTTATATTTTTAATGTTTAAACCATGTGAAATAATTTTTAAAATAAAATAATAGAAAATCTGGCAAACCCCCAAAAAATAATTTCCAGTGAAACATCACATACTGTAGAGATTCAAGGAGTCAGTGCATATGGGAGTGAGGAAGAGAAGATTCTGGAAAACTGAGCTTGGTGGCTCAACCTGGGGCCCTGCAGGTGAGCCTTGGGCAACAGAGTGGCCACAAGCCCCAGGGGGTTACGGAGCACTGAAATGGGGCTGGCTCAAATGCAGCCACATTTAATATAGGGTAGAGTAGACACTGGATTCCAGAATCAGCATGAGAAACAAAATGTAAAATACCTTATTAACAACATTTAACATTGGTTACATGCTGAAATACTAATAATGTTTTAGATATATTGGCTTAAATAAAATGTAGTATTAAAATAGATTTCACCTCTATTTTTTCTTTTTTAATGTGTCTAATATAAACTTTTAAATTACAAATGTGATTCCTATTATATGTCTATGTACAGCACTGTTCTAGAAGGATAACACCAAACTGATAGCAATAGTTACCTAGGGATAGATTTAGAGGGAATGTGGTCAAAAAGGAATTTTCCTTTTTGTAATATGCAATTTTTTTTTTTTTTACAAAAGTCAGGGGAGCCCAGTTAAGAGGCCCAGCTCTGTAGCAGAGTGCCTGACCTTGAACAAGTCACTTCATCTCTCAGCACCTCAGTTTTCTTGCCTGTAAATTGGGATAATAAAAGTACCCACCACAGAGGGTTATACATAGATCGAAGGTGTTAACATCTAAAGCACAGAGATGCCTGACACAGACCTAATAAGCAGCTATATTATTAAATAACAAATCTTACTGAATGTTAGCAGATTATTAGCCCAAGGAGAACATGTTCATGAATTGCTTCTATAATTAAGAAATAATAATAAATTGTGAAATACAGAGCACAAAGTTAGAAGACAGAGGGCACTGAAATCCCAGCTCTTTCCTTCCTAGCAAGATTACCTTGGCCAAGTCACTTTGCATCTCTGAGCCTCAATTTCCCCCATGTGTAAAATGGGCGCCAGCTAGCTCACAGAATGGTTAGGGGGATTCAGAAAGATCACACACAGAACACACTTGGTATCGGTAGAGGTTTGTAAAATGCTACTGGCTACATTCTCTCCATTATTATGAGGTATTTCTTATTGGTGCAATGACTTGATGCCATGAATCAGGGCTGCCAGGCCCACGGTGATTGGCAGCCCACCAATTTAAACCAGATTGGTGTATCTGGCTTAAATCCCAGAGTCCCCATGCTATGTAGCCTCGGCTGAGCCCCTGCCTGTCTCTGGACCTCAGTCTCCTCATCCAAAAAATGAGGATCCAGACTGGAGTACTTCTCAAGTTTTTTCTGGGAAACCCCTCTAGGCCCTCTAGATTTGGGGGCATAGTACAGAGAGGTCCCCAGGAGACACATGTCTTTAAAGTCTTGGGTTTTACCTTTGAAATGCATCAGAGAGTTTGCATCAGACTCTGATTCTTTGATATAAGAATGCCTTTTTCCTCAAAACAATGTTCAAATAAACAGCCCCCAAAATAATCCAGTAAAATAAATGTTCCAGACAGAAGTACTATGCTTAGCTTGGGGGCCTATTTAACTGTCCCCTGCCCTACTGTGTGAGAAACACCAGACTCAATGGTGTAAGTGTCCTCAAAGGATTAACTTTCTTTTAAAATATATTTATACTTTAAAAGTGAAGGAAGAATAATGTATGTATACAGAAAAAAATAAGAAAAATAGAGAGTCTAAGAATTCAAATCCACATATTGTAAAAAATTATTTTCTCTCCACCCCTTCTCAGCCTTCCCAAAGGCAAAAATCTATATATACTCCCACATTTTAAAAAATGGCCAGGTGTGGTGGCTTACACCTGTAATCCTAGCACTTTGGGAGGCTGAAGCAGGCAGATCACTTGAGGTCAGGAGTTCGAGACCAGCCTGGCCAACATGGCAAAACCCCATCTCTACTAAAAGTACAAAAACATTATCCAGGTGTGGTGGTGCATGCCTGTAATCCCAGCTACTCGGCAGACTGAGGCAGGAGAATTGCTTGAATCTGTATATATAGTGACATAGTATACCCTCTGCCTGCACCTTGCTCTTTTTTTTGTGACAGTAGATTTCATTCACTACCAGTATGTCCCACTCTGTTTTAGATGCATAGATGGCCTTTAGATGAATGCATAATTTATTTAGTCAGCCCTTACTGATGGACTTTAAATTGTTTCTAGCATTTGCAGTTAAAAGCAATGTGACAATGAATATGTTTGTGTACCTGTAGAAATGTGCAAGCATTTCTGTAGGATAAATTCCTAGAAGTGGAAGTACAGGATCAAAGGAATGTGCATTTTATTTTATGTTTCAGCAGGTTCTGCCAAAAGAGGCTGCAATGCTCCAAGCACCCCACAGCAAGGTTTGGGGGCTGCTTTGCCCATATGCCTTTGGTGCCAACTAAGATGAGAAATCACCGTCCCACATTGCCACCTGCTGCTCACATTGAGAAATGCATCCTTCCTATAGCCAGCCCAGGGCTGCTCCCAGAGTAATGGGGGTAGTTCCTCTGTGTCTAACCAGACTCCTCTGGAGCATCTGTATGGAGGAAATGGTAATGGAGAAACCCAATTTTTCCTGGGGAAGCAATCAGTGCTAGGATATGGCAGGTGCTTTATGCACAGGATTTTGCAGCCAGACAGACCAAGTTTCCACCTACCAGCTGCAGGTCTATGACAAGTGATCTCACCTCTCTGAGCCTCAGTTTCCTTATCTGCAATATGGATATGTTAATAACAACCTTCCAGCATGGATGGCAAGATTCGGTAAGATCAAATGAGTCCCTCTAAAAAGATAATTAAGGACACAAACAGCCGACTCATAAAGAAGAAATGCAAACGGCTACTGAAACACAAAAAAATATAAAAGTCAGCCAGGCCCAGTGGCACGTGCCTGTAGTCCCAGCTACTCGGGAGGCTGAGTTGGGAGGATCGCTTGAGCCTGGGAGGCCAAGGTTGCAGTGAGTGAGATCTCGCCATTGCACTCCAGTCTGGGCAACAGAGCAAGACCCTGTTTGAAAACAACAACAACAACAACAAAGAAAAAACCAAACACACACAGAGATGTTTCATCACAGTAGTAAGGGATATGCCATATAGAGTCAGATGTCCTTTTTTCCATCAGATTGGAAATTATTTAAAGGCTGATAACTGCATATTGGCAAGGTTGTAGCAACATGCAAATTAAAACAATAAGTTACCCACCTCTGCCCATCAGATTAGCAAACAAATGGAAAGACTGATGGCATCTGGTGGAACAGATTTCTTCCCTTTAGGTAGGTGGATGAATTGCTCTGTGGTTTTGGAAATGACGTGGCAGAAGCAGATAAAAATTCAATGTATAGGGCCTTTGACCTGGCAAAACCACTTCTAAGAAGTGGGTGGAGAGAAATGAAATCACCAGATGGTAGAATAGATACAAGTACAATGAAATGGTATAAAAGCAAAAAGAAAGACAGACAGAATATTGACATCTATCAGAGGGAAATGGCTAACTACTGAAACAGCCAAGTGAGGGCTAAAAAAATGTCTTGGTTTTTTGTGTTTGTTTTTGTTTTGAGACAGAGTCTCACTCTGTCGCCCGGGCTGGAGTGCAGTGGCGCTATCTTGGCTCACTGTAACCTCCATCTCCCAGGCTCAAGTGATCCTCCCACCTCAGCCTCCCAAGTAGCTGGGATTACAGGCGTGTGCCACCATGCCTGGCTAATTTTTTTGTATCTTTGGTAGAGATGGGGTTTCGCCATGTTGGCCAGGCTGGTCGTAAACTCCTGACCTCAAGTGATCTACCTGTCTCAGCCTCCCAAAGTGCTGGGATTATAGGCATGAGGCACTGTGCTTGGCCAGATGTCTTGTATTTTTAATGTCAATTTCATATCCTTCTACTTTGCTGGATTCATTTATTGCTGGAGTTATTTTATTATTGATTTTCTGGGGTTCTCTGGGTACAATATCAGATCATCTGCAAATAAGAATAGTTTTACTTTTTCTTTACCCATTCTGATGTCTATAATTGGTTTCTCTTGTTTAATTGCATCAGCTAGTATCTCTAAAAGTTGTTTATATCAACAGAGAAGAATGTACAGCTATATTGTTAGGTTAAAAACGGGTTGCAAATAATAGATACAATTTTTCTTTGTAAACACAGAGACACCGTAGATGTGTAGATGTGTATGTGTAGATGTGTAGATGTGCATTTATCTCTAGTTGTGAGAACATACAAAATACCATGAAGGGATAATATCATCATGCTAACACTGGCTTCACAGGAAGCTGGGCTTGGAAGAAGGGGTATTATATTTTATACAACCTATAACTCTGAATTGTTAACCACAAGATTGTTTCTCTCATAATGTAAACAAAATCAATAATGCGTTAAAGTTTGGCTTTTAAAAATATATAAGCAAAAGGAAATGGGCGATGAAGTGTTTGAGCATTGACTATGACAAGGCTTAGCCTCGTATCTGGCACATAGTAAGTGCTCAGCAAACAGTGCTTTTTCTTTTTCTTTTCTTTTTCTGTCGCCCAGGCTGGAGTGCAGTGGCACAATCTTGGCTCAGTGCAACCTCCGCCCGCAGGGTTCTAGCAATTCTCCTACCTCAGCTTCCTGGGTAGCTGAGATTACAGGTGCCCGCCACCACACCCAGCTAATTTTTTTGTATATTTAGTAGAGACAGTTTCGCCATGTTGGCCAGGCTGGTCTTGAACTCCTGACCTCAGGTGATCCACCTGCCACGGCCTCCCAAAGTGCTGGGATTACAGGCATGAGCCACTGCGCCCGGCCACAATGCTTTTTCTTGTTACCTCAGCCAATTCTAACAGCTGCCCTCTAGGAAGATCCTGCTGTTCCTCCTGTTTTACAGATGAGCTCACTGAGGCACAGAGAGAACACACAGATGCAGGGATGGGGAGCCGGTAAAGCTCTTCAAGCCCTCAGAGCCCAGACTGTCTTAGCCACTCCCCTCCACAGTCCCTCCAGAGAAAGGAACTGAGGCAAGTAGAAGTAACTTGCTCCAAGTCACCAGCAAGGAAGCAGCAGCGCAGGAATTCGAATCCAGGCCTGTGCTGCAAGTCTCTGAGCCCAGCACACACAGCACTTCCCAACCTTCTCAGGACACTTGTCAGACATGCAGTTTTCCAGGCTGTCCCCTGGAGATCTGGATTCCTATGACCTGGATGGGGCTGAGGGGCCTATGTTAGGAACAAGGGCCTGAGAGGATTCTGCTCATCAGGGAAGTTGGGGGCACATGGCCCAGGGAATGGCGCTGCCCAGTGGTTGCTACGGCCCCTGCACACAGAATCAGCCAGGACACTACCAACACTGAGTCCGCTCTGCAACCACAAAAACAGATGAGGTAGATTTCTACAAATCGATGTGGAAATACGGTACACAGGGAGTTGAGTGAAAGCTGTAAGTGGTAGAACAATTCTTCTAGTGTGATATATCTAAGTTATAAAAGTACAGGCCGGGCCGTGCATGGTGGCTCATGCCTGTAACCCCAACACTTTGGGAGGCTGAGGCGGGCAGATCTGTTGAGCTCAGGAGTTTAAGACCAGCCTGGCCAACATGGCAAAATGCCGTCTCTACTAAAAATACAAAAATTAGCCGGGTGTGGTGGTGCCTGCCTGTAATCCCAGCTACTCAGGAGGCTGAGGCAGGAGAATTGCTTGAACCTGGGAGGCAGAGGTTGCAGTGATCTGAGACTGTGCCACTGCACTTCAGCCTGGACAACAGGGCGAGACTCCGTCTCAAAAAAACAAAAATAAAAACAAAAACAAAAACAAAAACAAAACACAGGCCAACAGCTAAGTGAAATGCATGTGTGCACTGAAAGACACACACAAGAATGTTCACAACAACCTCTTCCTAACAGCTCCAAACTGGGGACTATTCAAATGTCTATCAACCAGGAATGGATAAACAAATTGTGGTATATTTATTTAATGAAATACTATACAGCAATAAAAAGAACAAGTTGTTGGCCAGGCACAGTGGCTCACGTCTGTAATCCCAACACTTTGGGAGGCCAAGGTGGGAACCCAGGAGTTGGAGACCAGCCTGGGAAACACAGTGAGACCCCATCTCTACAAAAATATTTAAGAATTAGCCAGGCATAGTGGCACATGCCTGTAGTCCCAACTACTCAAGAAGCTGAGGTGGAAGGATCGCTTGATCCCAGGAGATTGAGGCTGCAGTGAGCCAAGATTGCACTACTGCACTCCAGCCTGGGTGACAGAATGAGACCCTGGTTCAGGAAAAAAAAAAAAAAAAAAAGCATGGTGACTCACTCCCATAATCTCAGCACTTTGGGGGGCCAAGGCAGGAGGATTGCTTGAGCCCAGGAGTTCAAGACCAGTATAGGTAACATAGCAATACCCCATCTCAAAAAAATTGTTTTTAAGACAAAAATAAATAAATAAATAAAAACTGGATTGTTGATCCATATAACAACCTGGATGAAATAAACCAGATATAAAAGGGCATATACTGTGTGATTCCATCTCTAGGAAGTTGAAGAACAGGCAAAACCAATTGGAGGTAAAAGAAACCAGTATAATGGCTACCTCGGGGGGTGAATACTGGCTGGGAAAGAGCATAAAAAGTTTAGATCTACCTCTCAGTGCATTTATTTATTTATATATTTATTTATTTATTTATTTATTTATTTGAGACAGAGTCTGGCTCTGTCACCTAGGTTGGAGTACAGTGGCATGATTGCAGCTCACTGCAACCTCCAACTCCTAGGTTCAAGCTATTCTCCTGCCTCAGCCTCCCGAGTAGCTGGGATTGCAGGTGTCTGCCACCATGCCTGGCTAATTTTTGTATTTTTAGTAGAGATGGGATTTCACCATGTTGACCAGGCTGATCTCAAACTCCTGGCCCCAAGTGATCTGCCCACCTCGGCCTCCCAAAGTGCTGGGATTATAGGCGTGAGCCACCACACCTGAGCTCTCAGTGCATTTAGATGTGTGTGCTTTCCTGTATATAAATTATACCTCAGTAGAAAACAAGAAGTTAAAAGCCTCAAAAATAAAAAACAATAAAAATAACACATAACTGTGTGTGTGTTTAGAGAAAGTGCTCCCAGGATGTACTCCAAGCTAGTGATGGAGGTTGCAGAGGGAAGTGGTGCGCTGAGGCTGGGGAGAAAGTGGAGTGCTCTTTCATTCTTCCCTCTAAATTATTCTATATGGCTTGAAGTTTTTGTAATCAGCACAAACTACTTGTAAAAACGTTTAAAGCAACTCAAACCTTAAAACAAAAAAAGGAACACACACATACACAGAGATTCTCAGGCCCTACTCCAAATGTGCTGAATCAGAATTTCCACCAGGAACCCAAGCTCTCCTCCAAGCCCTGGCTCCCCACCATTGCGCTCTTGCATACCCCCAGGGACGGGTTCTTACTGCCTCCCAGGGCATTGGATGTCCTTCCGCCTGTGTTGCCTCTGGTCCTCCACCTTGAGTTGGGCTTCCCCTCTGGGTCTTTCCATCCTCCCCATCACCTACTGGGGCCCCCATGGTGCTCACCTACTGACAGGGAGCCGCGGGCCAGTTTGGGGAGCAGCCGGTCGAGCTGGCGGAAGGTGTGGAAGACATCAGCTGAATGGATGCGGTCCTGGGCCTGGCTTTGATGGGTGCGTGGCAGCGCCTCGATTCCGTAAAGAGTCAGGTAGCCGGCTCTGAGGGCAGCAGACAGATGGTCAGGGGTCCTCCTGGGACACTCACACACGGCCACAGCTACTCACAGAAGCTTCGTTCATACACCCAATGAGCACCTACTAATCCTACTGTGCGCCAGAGACCATTCTGGGCACTGAACAGTCGGCAGTGCCGGTATATTTCTTTAATGAAATATAAAACATATATAATATAATATAATATATAATATAATATATATAATATATAATATAATATATAATATATGATATATAATATATAATATAATATATAATCTAATATATAATATATATAATATATAATCTAATATATAAAAAAACAAAAATCCCTGTCCTCAAGGAGCTGACCTCTCAGCACACGGAGACAGACAACAGACGAGAGGATGAGTAAAATGAGTCACGCGCCAGCTGGTGCCCCGCGGCACTGTCAGACACAAAGCTGGGTAGCAGGATGCGAGGGCGGGGGCTGTGGTGTCAGGTGCCAGGTGAGGGAGGGGCTGGCATTAAGCTGACAGCTGAAGACTGAGAAGGAGCCAGCCGTGGGCAGAGCGGAGGGAGAGGTCGGAAGCAGAGCAAGCACCAGGTGCGATGTCCTGAGGCAGGAGGGAGCCCGGTGCTGGGGAGCAGCAAGGAGGCTGATGAGGCTGCAGCAGAGAGCTCGAGGGGACGGGGCTGAAGTGGGGGCACAGAGAAGGGGAGGAGATGCCTGCTCCCAGGGAGGGATTCAGGGAAGACTTCCTAGAGGAGGGAGGATCTGAGCTGAGATCTGCAGGATGATCGGCGGAAGCCGAAGAGGAACGTGTTCAGGCAACAGGCACAGCCTGTGCAAAGGCCCAGAGCTGAGGGTGCAACCGTGCCTGGTGGGAGAGGTGCCAGGTGTGGCTGGTCCAGGCACTGGAGCTGGGGTGTGAGGCAGAGGGTGGCAGGGCCTGGGGCTGTCAGAGCTGGTCACGCAGGGCAGGGCATTTGCAACAGTGAGAAGGTTCTGCTTGACCTGAGGGGCTCTGGGAGGCCTGAGAAGGTCAGGACCTGGTCAGGTGTGAAAAAGAGTAAGACACGGGAGCTAGCATGTACTCTCACTGAGGCACACTTACGCGCATGCACACACAGGACCGCGCTCAGAGGACACGCCTTCACCTCCAGCCCCCTTTGGCTGCCCCAGGAGTCCAGCCCCAGCCCAGCCTGCTGACCTCAGTCCTGGGAGGGAAACTGCAGGTTTTCATTTTGTCCTCAAGGTGAGTAGGGCTGCGGCCTCAGCAGAGAGTTGCAACAGAGAGACGCAACCAAAGCCCCAGGGCCTTACCTTCTCACCCTCCCCTTGAGCTCCTGGGTCCCTGTGCAGACAAAGACCAGGGACCAGGATCTCTCAGGAGAGGGGTTTCCCCAGATGAAGAGAGAATAGAAGCAGGAATGAGGGTGGGTGGGGGCTGAGAGAGGCCTGCGTGGTCCGGGCTCTGTCCTTCACCTGCACAGTGGTGGCAGAAGTTGTAAAGGTGCAACCCACACACTGGATTCAGTCCGCAAACGTGTTTTATCAAGGGAGCTCCTAAAAACCAACTAAACCTTCCTTCAGACATTTGGGGAAACTCACATAAAATCTGGATTTCCCACTGGTCTCATCTTGAAAAAGGAACCTGGCTGACCTGCGGTCCCCCCCTGGAAACCTGGCAGGAGCAGAGTTGCAGCTGCCCCTTTTAGACAGACACGTGCTCGCCAGGCCATCACGGTACTCCCAAGGCCCTGTGGTCTTGGTGACACTGCAGTTGACACTGGTTGTCATTTACCATCACACTTGCACTGTTGTTTTTTCCTAACTCAGAGAATCATTTCCCTGTACATATATTTCTACCAAAACAGGGAACGAAAAATAAACCAAAAAAGTAAACTGGCCGGGAGGGGTGGCTCACGACGGTAATCCTAGCACTTTGGGAGGCCGAGGCTGCTATACCACCTGAGGTCAGGAGTTCGAGATCAGCCTGGCCAACATGGTGAAACCCCCTCTCTACTAAAAATACAAAAAATTAGCTGGGCGTGGTGGCGGGCCCCTGTAGTCCCAGCTACTCAGGAGGCTGAGGCGGGAGAATAGCTTGAATCTGGGAGGCGGAGGTTGCAGTGAGCAGAGATCGTGCCATTATTGCATTCCAGCCTGGGCAAAAGAGCGAAATTCCGTCTTAAAAATAAATAAAATAAAATAAAGGAAAAGAAAATAAAAAGAAAAAGTAAACCCAGAGGACCACAAGGTTTTGCTCTGTGGAAGTGAAGCCGGCAGTTTCATATCAAAACAGCACGGCTGAAGACAGGATAATCCCATATGTAAATACACCCAAGACCCACAGGCGGCACTAGAGACATAAAGAAAAATAAAGCTGAACCGAGTGGGGTCACGGGAGAGAGCCATCATGAAAATGGGACTCAAGAAAGACCTCTCTGAGCAGGTGGCGCTCGCGATGAGGCTTGAACGAAGTGGGGTGGGAGCCACGCAGATATGTGGGGAACAGCATTCCCAGGCAAGGGAACAGAAACAGCAAAGCCCACAAAGAGAGAGCGTGCCCGACCTGCTCAAGGGGCAGCAGAGAGGTAGGTGGGAGGAGGGGAGGCCAGGGCTACAAGGTGAGGACAGAGGAGAACTTTGGGTGTGACTCAGTGAGGCCAGGGCCAACACAGGCCAGGATGGTGGGTATAAGAGGTGGCACCTCACAGTTTGGGCTGCCTGAACCTGCACCCCCTTCACCTTTGTGTCCCTGCCATCCAACTCACTCATTCCCTTTCTATTTCAGGGGCTGCCGATAGCAGTGGAAAGGCCTACAGCTGCCAAACCAGAAGGCAGGAGCTCCAGCCTCGGCCTCAGGCCCTGAAGACACAGTTACGGATTTACAGGTATGGATTTACATCTGATTCCCCCTGAGCTGATTCCCCCGTGCCTGCCTCCATGGAGCCTAGCCAGACCCAGCTGCCCCCCAGCCTGCCTCTCTGACTTCTTCGTCTGCACAGGGACCGGGAGCCAGGAGGCCTGGGAGGATCCCTACTGTGAACTTGCTGGGTAGTTTCAGCTGCCCTCTCTGGACCTCAGCCCCCATCATACAATGACAGGGTGGACCAGACCAGCATCACCCACACCAATTACAGCCCTTGACACTGTTTATACCACCCCAGGGCGAAACAAAAAGAATGGGAACGGTTAATGTGCAGAGGGCTGTGGCTGAGGGTGCAGACTCCGGGGCCAGCCCTGTCCTGACCCCAACACAGGCCTCTGGGCAAATGACTCAGGCTCTCCAGGTCTGTTTTCTCATCTGTCAAATGGAGTATGTAAAGTCCTAGCCTCCTAGAGCAACTGTGAGCATTAAATGAGCTGAGACACACTGAGTCTACACATATGCACACACACGTCATAAATGTACCCACATGCCCGTATGTGTCAACGAATGGCTGTCCTTTATCCTAGAACTATGTTGCTCTAATTTCTTGGAGGGGTTGAAATGTCCTTTTTTAAATTCAATTTAAATTAAATTAAATTCTGGTTGGTTAAGGGCACCATTAAAAATCAGGGAGCTGTCCTTAACACCGCTCTATGCCTCACGCCCATGCCCATGCTTCCCCATCTTTACTGCTGCCCCAGTCAAATCTTCCAGCAGAGCCAGTGAACCTTACCTCCCAAAGCTACCCAAATTCTCACCACCTCCCTGGGCCACCACCATTCTCTCACCTCGGTGACACCTGGCAGCCTTCTGCTGGGTCCTCCTGCCTCCCTCTCCACCCCTCCCTACCCCTACAGTCCATCCTCTATCCAGCAGCCAGAGGGTCCTTTCAAACTAAGTCCGATCATGTCCTGCCCCTGTGCAAACCCCTCATGTCACCTGATCTTACTCAGCCTAATTTCCAAAGCCTTCCCTGGCCTCCCGACTGCCTGAGGCCTGCTTCTGCCCATTTCTCTGACCTCCTCTCTGCCTTCCCTCCTTGGCTGTTTATGCTGTAGCCACACTGGACCTCTCGCTGAGCTTCCTCCCACCTTTGGGCCTTTGCACCTGCTGCTTCCCCTGCCTAGAGTCTTGGCGTGGTGGGCACTTTGCAGTTAGGTCTTGGCTCAGAAGCCAGACCCCCAGAACGTGACCCTGCCTTGTCAGTCGGCCTAAGAAAGCTCCCCAGATGCTGTCACCCCACCTATGGATCTCTGTCATTGTGTTTATCACTCTCTGACCTAACTCAATTCGGCCTCCCCCACTGGAGTGTCAGCCGAGTGAATTTGGGGACTTCATCTGTCCTGTTCCCTGCTGTATCCCCAGAGCCTGGAATAGTGCCTGGCACTGCTGAAGGAAGGAACGTTCGGTCATGTAGTTTTCAACATACATTTACAAGACCGGATAAAAGGTTAAGGTCCCAAGTTGATCTCCCAAACATTTCGTTTCCTGTTCTGTGAAATCCCGAAGTCTGGAAGCCACGGGACAAGATGGCCTCTGAAGTCTTGCTCTGCGACTTCCTCGCTGATGACCTGTAAGGTCCCATTTCCAGCCAGGGTCTCCTTTTACAGTTCATGAGCTAGGTTGGATGAACACCCGGGTCCCTGGTGCCCGGCGTCTTTCCTACAGTCCTTGCTTTGGGCGTCTCAAATTTCTTCCCCCACCGACAGAGTCCTCTCGGTTCCCTTCACCATTGCTCATGGCTGACACAGGTCAAAGCGCCAGGCCCTAGCAGGAGGGTGGGGGCTGCACAGCCTCACCTGAGCAGGGAGCTGTAGGAGAAGTCAAGGAGACCCATCTCATGCCAGCCACTGCCCGCTTCTGTAGCGTCGCCCAACAGCACCGTGTGCAGGTTCGTATACATGGCTTCTGTGAGCGCCTGGAGTTCTCTGTGGAGGAGAGTCCTGAGGCAGGAAACAAAAGCATGAAAATTCGGCTTCCAAAGAGAAATACACACCTACAGGCATCTCCCTCCCCAAACCTCAGGGTCCCAGAGCTCAAGTTCCCCATTGGCAAAGAGGTCCTGCGGAAGAGTAGCTTAAATAAGAGGGTATTATTATGAATGTCATCGTCAACAATAGTCACCGTCTGTTGTACTAAGCATAATGATCTCATTTCCTCTTCTGACAAACCTGGGAATAAGAGTTACTATTATGACTCCATTTTACAGATGGAGAAACTCAGAAGCAGAGAGGAAAGTGACTTGCCCAAGGTCACACAGCCAGTAGGTGATATAAGCGGGACTGAGATCCCTGGTATGCCCAACTCCAGAGTCTGAATTCTTAACCAGGAGGGTCTGTCCCTCCCCAAGGCACACAGCTTGGATAAGGGACCTATAGTGTTCTGGAAGAGAAGGAATTGAAAAACAACTCATCTCTCCCTGAAATCTAAAGACAGAAAGATCTGTTGGAATAGTCGTGGTGTTCCCTGACTCAGGTCTGTCAATAAGATGTGACCCTGGCCAGGCATGGTGGCTCCCACCTGTAATCCCAGCACTCTGGGAGGCCGAGGTGGGAGGATCGCTTGAGTCCGGGAGTTCAAGACCAACCTGGGCAACATAGTGAGACCCCCATCTCAACAAAAAATAAAATATTAGCCAGGGGTGGTGGCTTGCACCTGTAATCTCAGCTACTTGAGAGGCTGAGATGGGAGGATCGCCTGAGTCTAAGAGCTCAAGACCAGCCTGGGTAACATAGTGAGACCCTGCCTCTGCAAAAATAGAATAAATACATAAATAATAATTAGCCAGATGTGGTAGCAGATGCCTGTAGTCCCAGCTACTCAGGAGGCTGAAGGGGGCAGGATTGCTTGAGTCCAGGTGTTCAAAGCTGCAGTGAGCTATGATCACACCATTACACTCCAGTCTGGGCAACATAGCGAGACTCTGTCTCTTAAAAACAGAAAAAGAAGTCTGGGTGCGGTGGCTCACGCCTGTAATCCCAGCACTTTGGGAGGCTGAGGCAGGCAGATCGCCTGAGGTCGGGAGTTCGAGACCACCCTGGCCAGCAAAGTGAAACCCCGTCTCTATTAAAAATATAAAAATTAGCCAGGCATAGTGGCACGCGCCTGTAATCCTAGCTACTTGGGAAGATGAGGCAGGATAATTGCTTGAACCCGGGAGGCAGAGGTTGCAGTGAGCCAAGATCACGCCATTGCACTCCAGCCTGGGCAACAAGAGGGAAACTCCATCTCAAAAAAAAAAAAAAAAAGAAAGAAAAGAAATAAAAGAAAGAAAAAGAAAAGACATGACCCCACATAAACATGACACAAGGAAAAAGGGATGTGGGCTGGGGACCTGGTCTCATTGTGTGGACCTGCACAGAGTGAGGAGACGTCTGGGACAGTGCATGGCAGAAGCTGGAAGCTCCCCTGTACTGAGCCTCCATGATACGAAGTCTACATTGAGTCACAACTGAGGATATGATTAGAGGCCAAGAAAGGGGGATCCTGCATCTAAGTCTAAGGCCCCTCTGCTCCTTGTGTAGGATCTAGACCAAAAAGGATATCCCTACAGCAAGTGAACCAGGGTGTCCATGGGAAGTAGGATGGACACCTTTAGACTGAGTAAGCCAGGAGTGCCTGGGTAATCCATCAGGGCAGGGTCTGCACAGGGTGTCCATGAACTCCTGGGTATGAAAAGGTTTGGGATGTTCAAGTGGGAACACAGTGGGGAAAACGACAGACAGGGTTCATGACTCATGTGTGACAATGCATGTGAAGGGTCCTGCGTGGTGCCTGGCACATCGTAAGTGCTCAATACATGGGATCTGGCCTTCAATGGACCCTGACCCAGTTGTTCTCCCCACCCCACTCCAAGCGCTGGTCCTCAGCAGAGACAGGCTCTCAACATATGTGGCTGCTGTGCCCAGAAGACATCACGCCAGCTTGTAAGAAATCCAGAAAATTCCTGAGGCAAACACTGGAGGAAACTGGGATCCTCCCTGGGTAGCAGGGGCAGATTCAGTGAGCTGTGGATTCCTATTGCTAGTGGGATCCCCAGGGTTCCCCTGGAATGTCAGGACCCAGGACACCCAGGCTCCAAGCAGCTGCCTCCAGGCCAAGGTTCAGAGCAGGCATCACATCTCATCAACATCCACCTCATCATGCTGGCCTTGCTTCGGCCTTAACTATCCTGCAAAACAGGTTCCTAGTTGCCCTTCCTAACCTCCACAGGGTATTCTTCCTGGAGACAGATCACTGAAGACTGTCATTGGACTGCGTGAACTCTGCAGGGGCGGACACAGGGTCTTATCTGCCTTAGTATCATAGATGAAGGAGAATGGGCTGTGAAGTCAGCAGACCTGGGTTCAAATCCCAGTCCTGCCACTTACTAGCAGTAGACTTTGAGCAAGTCACTTCACTCCTCTGAGCCTCTGTATCCTCATCAGTAAAATAAAGATAAAAATGCCCACCTCTTGAGGCTAATGCATAGATATGAAAGTGAGCTTATCAGACACCTGGCCTATAATAGCTGCCTTCAAATGGTGGTTGGCATCATTCTGCACACCCTGCATCCAGGGCAATGACCAGGGTACAATGGGTCCTCAGATGTCTGCTGAATGAATGCAGAGCAAACATGTTCATCCATTCTCTTATTGATATGATTAATCCATACGTGGCCGGGCACGGTGACTCACGCCTGTCATCCCAGCACTTTGGGAGGCTGAGGCGGGCAGATCACCTGCGGTCAGGAGTTCGAGACCAGCCTGGACAACATGATGAAACCCTGTCTCTACTAAAAATACAAAAATTAGCTGGGTGTGGTGGCGTGTGCCTATAATCCCAGCTTCCTGGGAGGCTGAGGGAGGAGAATCGCTTGAACCTGGGAGGCGGAAGTTGCAGTAAGCTGAGATCGCACCACTGCACTCTAGCCTGGGTAACAGAGAAATACTCTGTCTCAAAATAAATAAATAAATAAAATAAAAATAAATAAAATAAAATGATTCCTCCATATGTTTCAGGAGCTGTACCACTTCCAGCTATGTGGCCTAAGACAAATCACTTATCTGAGCTCCAGTGGCTGCATCTATGAAATGGGGCTGTAAGTTACTTAGTCTCCAGCATTGTTGTGAAGACTAATGAGACAATGCACGCTGCCTGGCACAGAGTATGGACTCAGAAATATTCATCATCCCACCTCTCTCCTTCATTTTACAGAGGAGGAAACAGAGGGTCAGAGAGGGAAACAGGTTTGTCCAAAGTCACAAAGCTAGGGAGTGATGGGGCTGGGATTTGAATTTAGGGGTGGCTGACCCAAATCCTCTTACTAAAATCAGGGCTGCTTCCAAAAAAAAAGAAAAAAACACAAAGATGAGAAACAAAGAGTTCTTCTTCCACGCAATTCTTTTGGGTTGTTTTTTGTTTTGTTTCTGTTTGTGTTCTCAAGATGAAATGTCTTTACTGGACACTTGCTTTGGAACTGAGCATGACTTGGGCCACATGGGTAGAAGTGAGTCGCCCACCCTGGCTCGCCCACCCTGGCCCGCCCACAGGTGCCATCTCCAGCCACTCACGGTTTCATCCTGGCCTTTTCATCACTGGGGCTGTAATGTGGAAGCTGCACATCAAAAATCCTCTCCATGAGGAAGACGGCATAGGCATGGAAGTCGAGCCTGGTGCGAGACTCCCACACCACCGCGTCGTAGGAGTGTGGGTCCAGGAGGACGGTGACATACCTGCCCCCAACCAGTATCTGTGGGAAGTTGCCAGGGATAGAGTGAAGAGTGTCACTGTGAACAGCAGCCGCTCTCAGTGGTCAGGGCCTTACTATGTGCCAGGCACTGCCCCACTGGACAGTAACAGACTATGTTCTCTTATCTATGCCTCACTACCACCTACCACCCTGTGAGGTAGGGACCATCGCTCACCCATTTATAACTGAAAAAGTGAGGCTTAGAAAGGAGATGCAATGTACCCAAGATCTCATAGCTGAGAAATGGCAGGGCTAGGACTGGAATTTGGGAATATTGGGGCTTTTTAAAAATCAAAGACTGTGTTCTTTATCACCTCACTCTTAAGCACCTGCCATGACTATCTTTGTTATTGCCGTATCTCCAGCAGCCAGGAGAGAAGGCGGCAGATGGATCTTGTGCACATGATGGATGGATGGATGGATGGATGGATGGATAGATGGATGGATGGATGGATAGATGGATGGATAAGTGGATGGATGAATGAATGGGTGGATGAATGGATGGATGAATGAAAGAATGGATGGATGGATGGATGGATGGAAGAATGAATGGATACATGGATGGATGGATGGATGGATGGATGGATGGATGGATGGATGGATGCTGTTGGGTAAATTCCAGTGGGTGGATTGTAGAAGAGTAAATGGGCAGATGGATGGATGGGTGAATGGATAAATGAGTACAAGGAAGGAAGGAAGGAAGGAAGAAAGGAAGGAAGGAAGGAAGGAAGGAAGCTGCTGGGTAAATACTTGTGGATAGAATGTTAGGTGGATAAATGGAAGGATAGATCAATGAATCTATGTTGGATGGAAAGATGGATGAAAGGGCAGCTAGAGGTTTGTTGGAAACCAAATGTATGAATAAATGTTGGGTACATGGATGAGAGAATGCTAGATAGATACTGGGTAAAGTGAAGGATGAATGTTGATTGGATGGAAGTTGGAAGGATACATGGAAGGTGGATGGGTGGGTGGTGGTCATTTGAATAGATGTTGTAAGGATGGATGGATGAGATATAAATAGATGTATATCCAGTGGAGAGACATTGAATACTGAATATAGCTGAGTGTTGGGTGGATAGTGGCAGATGAATAGAAAGATGCGTAGATAAATAGAAAAATGAAAATTGGTGGGAACTGACTAGTTATCCCTCAGTATCCATGGAGGATTGGTTCCAGGACTCCTGCAGATACCAAAATCTGTGGATGCTCACGTCCTTGATGTAAAAATGGCATAATATTTGCAAATAAGTTACATGCATCCTCCCATATACTTTAAGTCATCTCTAGATTATTTATAATACCTAACACAATGTAAATGCTTTATAAATAGTTGTTATACTACACTTTTAGGGAAGAATTACAAGAAAAAAAGTCTATACGTGTTTGGTACCAACACATTTTTCCCCAAATATTTTCAATTCATGGCTGGCTGAATCCAGAGATATGGAACCCACCCATGGATACAGAAGGCCAACTGTATACAGATGAAAGTTGGATGAATGTTGGATCCATGAGTGGAAGAAGGCTGGGTAGATCTGGGTAGACAGATGAAGGTATAGAAGATGGAAAAATGAATTGACAGATGTTGGGTGAATCTATGGAAAGACTGATGGGTGAGTGGATAGACGGAGGTTGACGAATGAATGCTGGGTGGATATAAGGATGGAAGGATGCTTGGTAGACACCAGGTGGACAGGCAGAAGAATGGAATGGGAAGATGGATGTTGAACAGATGGAAATGGAATGGATGGATGGAGGTCAGCTGCATGGATATACAAGTACTGGAGAGATATTGAGTGACTACATAACTCCATGCTGGGAAGAGCGAGAGGGAGACTGAAGGGATGATATTAGGTCAGTGTTGGGTGTGCAGCTGGACAGGCAGCTGGATAGAGAGTTGGCTCGACCACTCAGATGGATGTTGGATGGGGGGGTTGGCATAGGGACAGATGTTGAAGGAATCAGCAGAAACCAGATACGAGGCTCAGCTGCTCGTCCCCATCCCTCCCCAGGCACAAGAGGCACTTACAGTAAATATGTCACCGTGCTTCTCCTTCATCCTCGTCAGGAAGCTGGCGGCATCTTTTCCAAAGTCCAAGGCATAGCCCAACCAGGGGATGCTCCCCAGGTCCAGCGGAGGCTCACCGGGTCGCCTACAGAAGCCATGGCACTTGTCACCATTTGATGAGGCAAGGAAGGGCATGGTGTAGGTTGTAGGGTGTGATTTTGAATGGAGCAGTTAGGAACGTAATTTGAATGGAGCAGTAGGGGACATAATTTGGCTCAGGTTTTTACAGGATCTTTTTGGCTGTGGTACAGAGAATGGACTGTGGTGGGTGGGAGAAGAGGCTGGGGGTCAGCTCATGTCTGGTACGTGGCGTGGGTTCCATTAGAGGTGGTCGTCTCTCTGTGGGTGAGGGGCCTCCCAGCACCCAACAGTGTAAGGACACGGAGTTGTCTGTGTGAGCCAACCTGGACCAGGGTTTGGGTCATCCCACACTCCCTGTCTTGCCCACAGATAAAGGATGAGACTGGAGGGCACAGCTGGGTGGCAGAAGGCAGTGAAGGCACTGGCTTCATCACTACCCCGACCACCCCTTTTAGTTCAGAAGCTGAGGTTCTTCAGGTGGCAAAAGCCCAGGCTGTAGCCTGTGGAGATGTCCCCAGAGCACATGAGCAGGTCAGCACAGGGGGTGGGCTGGGTGCATATGTGATCATCAAGGTCAGGGTCATCTGTGAAAGCAGAGGAACTCCTCTGAGAACATAAGAACAATATTTCCAGCTCACCGAGGTAGGTGGAACTCTACGATGACCCACAGTGACCCACACCCTTGTATAATCCCCTCCACTGATTAGAGGATAGATGGTACCATTCACTTTAAGAAAAAATTATTCTCCTTAGTGGGCCTGACCTAACAGGTGGCAGGGGACCGGGCTTAAAAGAGACAAGGCTCTTCTTGGCAAAAGAGATTGAAAGCATGAGAGGGACTGGACATACGGGAGAATCTCTCTACTGGTTTTGAAGATGGAAGAGGCAACGTGGCAAGGAATCCAGGTAGCATCTAGAGCTATGAGGGGACCTTGGCTGACAGCAGGCAAGGAGACGGGGACCTCAGGACCTCAGTCCTACAATTACAGGCAAATGCATTCAGCCAGATTCCTCCCGAAGACTGCCCAGTAGGAAGACAGCCCGACAAATACCTTGATTTCAGCCTTGTAAGTTGGAGTGCTGTGGGGCTATCTCAGCTCACTGCACCTCCGCCTTCCAGGTTCAAGAGATTCTTCTGCCTCAGCCTCCCATGTACTGGGATTATAGGCATGCGCCACCACGCCCTGCTAATTTTTTTTGTATATTTAGTAGAGACGGGGTTTTGCCATGTTGGCCAGGCTGATCTTGAACTCCTGAGCTCAAGTCATCCACCCGCCTCAGCCTCCCAAAATGCTGGGATTACATAACCAAAGAGCCCCGTCACCCCGCGCTGGCCTTCTGATCCACCCAACTGAGAACTAATAAGTGGGGATTGTTTGAGGCCGCTTCTTGTATGGCACCTTGTTATGCAGCAATGAACAATGAACGCATGCAAACTTCCAGCGTGCTTGTACCGCGCACTGCCCCCAGCCAAGCCTCGTCTCATCCTCACCCACCACCCTCTGCGGGAGGGGCTGTCAGCTCAGGAGAGCTGCAGTCAGAGTCATCAGATGAGCCTCACGGTGTTCCAGGGCTGCTGCTCATGGTGAGTCTTTTAGAGGTCCCTAGACCCAGGTTACGATCCCTGTCAGAGCCACTGGGATGCAGAGAGCTCTCAGATATGCCTCTGCTAAATGAATGAATGAATGAATGAACGAATGAATGAATGAATGAATCATCACATCTCTTCTTCTCACTATGGATTCACTCACTCATTCACCAAACATTAACTATGAAGCAGGAACTGTCCTGGGTATCAAAGATATAGCAGGGAACAGGGCAGACAAGATCCCTGACCTCATGGGGCTTAGCTACTAATAAGGGACAAAACATTTAAAAAGCAAAATCACATAAGAGAGTGAGAATTGTGGAAGAAAATAAAATAGATACAGTCCAACAGTGAAAAGAGGAGTAACCTAGTTTTAAAATGCACAAGGAGGCCGGGTGCACTGGCTCACACCTGTAATCCCAGCACTTTGCGAGGTCGAGACGGGAGGATCACAAGGTCAGAAGATCAAGACCATCCTGGCTAACACGGTGAAACCCCGTCTCTACTAAAAATACAAAAACATTAGCCGGGTGCAGTGGCAGGCACCGGTAGTCCCAGCTACACGGGAGGCTGAGGCAGGAGAATGGCATGAACCTGGGGAGGCGGAGCTTGCAGTGAGCCAAGATTGCGCCACTGCACTCCAGCCTGGGTGACAGAGCAAGACTCCGTCTCAAAAAAAAAAAAAAAAAATGCACAAGGAATTTGAATAGGCAGTTCTCCAAAGAATATATACAAATGGTCAATAAGGCCAGACATGGTGGCTCATGCCTGTAGTCCCAACATTTTGGGAAGATTGCCGAGGCAGGAGGATTGCTTGACACCAGGAGTTCAAGACCAACATAGTGAGATCCTGTCTCTACAAAAAAAAAAAAAAAAATTTAATTAGCTGGGTGTGGTGGCACACACTTGTAGTCCTAGCTACATGGAAGGCTGAGGTGGGAGGATTGCTTGAGCCCAGGACTTGGAGACTGCAGTGAGCTGTAATCACACCACTGCACTCTAGCCTGAGCAACAGAGCAAGACCCTGTCTCTTTAAAAAAAAAAAAAAAAAGCTGGGGGCAGAGGGGCTAGGCCAGGCATGGTGGCTCACGCCTGTAATCCCAGCACTTTGGGAGAGTGAGGAGAGCGGATCACCTGAGGTCAGGAGTTCAAGACCAGCCTGGCCAGCATGGTGAAACCCCATCTGTACTAAAAATACAAAAATTAGCCGGGTGTGGTGGCGGGCACCTGTAATCTTAGCTACTCAGGAGGCTGAGGAAGGAGAATCGCTTGAACCCGAGAGGTGGAAGGCCACTGCCCTCCAGCCTAGACAACAGAGCAAGACTTCGTCTTAAAAAAAGAAGGGTGGGCCGGGCGCGGTGGCTCAAGCCTGTAATCCCAGCACTTTGGGAGGCCGAGACGGGCGGATCACGAGGTTGGGAGATCGAGACCATCCTGGCTAACACGGTGAAACCCCGTCTCTATTAAGAAATACAAAAAACTAGCCGCGCGAGGTGGCGGGCGCCTGTAGTCCCAGCTACTCGGGAGGCTGAGGCCGGAGAATGGCCTAAACCCGGGAGGCGGAGCTTGCAGTGAGCTGAGATCCGGCCACTGCACTCCCAGCCTGGGTGACAGAGCGAGACTCCGTCTCAAAAAAAAAAAAAAA